>NW_025533766.1:105000-425000 GCF_020615455.1 Coregonus clupeaformis | reverse complement strand
AGACCAGCCACCCAGACAGCTGATGAAACTGAGGAGTATTTCTGTCTGTAATAAAGCCCTTTGTGGGGAAAAACTCATTCTGATTGGCTGGGCCTGGCTCCCCCACTGGGTGGGCCTATGCCCTCCCAGGCCCACCCATGGCTGTGCCCTGCCCAGTCATGTGAAATCCATAAAACAGGGCCTAATGAATGTATTTCAATTGACTGATTTCCTTATATGAACTGTAACTCAGTAAAATCGTTGAAATTGTTGCATGTTGCATTTATATTTTTGTTCAGTATACAATTTCAACCCAGGTCTGCCCTACTGAAGCCTGTCAATGTTATTTTCTCTAAGGCTATGCTACTCCCAGCCAAGTTGGCTGGATGGGTGTCAGGTTAACAATAACCTGCAAGGTGTGAATGTAGCAGCAACAAAATAGCTTTGTTTGTCCAGCTTATCTTTGTTGTGAATTAAAGTCACCTCACAGGATGAATGGCACCTGGTCAATGTTTGTATAAACACATACTGTTCAGATAGCCTGGTTTCAGATCTGTTTGTGCTGACTTGCCAACTCCTTTCACCATAGGAATTGGCAAGACAGCATAAGCAGGCCTGGGACCAGGCTAGCGTTTCTCTGCCATTAACACGACAATAGCAGAAATGTATTTGACCCTGGCAGTTGGACACTATAGTGTAAAGTGCCACTTTACACTGTGAGAAACAAAGGGCTAAGTATTTCTTCAGGGAATCAATCTCCCTCGGCCAGCAGCTGCACTCCCACGCTTAATAAATCGGGTTTACTCCACTGTGTTAGCTGTCCTTGTCACTAGCGCTCCTCTTGACCCTGTCTTGTTTAATTTAGTGGCAAATATTTGGGCAGTCGATAGGGCTAAAAACTCAAGGGGGGATTTTCATATACTCTGTCAACCAAGACAAGCACAGGCTTTTTCAATGTGTCTTAAAGGGATAGTTTTCTGGATTTTTACCCAATTCATAATTGTTTTCTTACCTCAAGAGAAGAAGGGTTTGTATTAGAATTGAAATCAAAGCTTTATGAAAAGCTGTGTGAAATAAAGAATGCCTGGGATGTGAGAATGAACGTGGGACAAAAAATCATTGGAAAACACTTCTGTTCCAAAATCATACTTATATTGCAACAATAGCACTCCAGAATATCTGTGTTTACACTCTTGAGGTAATAAAACAATTAAGATTGGGTAAAAAAACCTGGAAAACTATCCCTTTAAAGAGGAATATGATCAGCCGATGGTGACACATTTCTGAAATGTTTGTGTGGGTAAAGAAGACAGAGTTTTCCTGGGGTGCTTCTTTGCTGTGATCACTTCAAGGAAGGAATGGAAGGGAGGATGCATCTTCAAAATGATTCGAACAGGGCCAAAGAAAGTGGTTAGCGCTTCGTAACAAGACAATTACAGGGCAATCTGCAGATTCCAATTCCGAGCTAAAAGTACTAAAAGTTAACTTTTACTTTACAATTTTTTAAACGTAATTTAATTTATTTTACTAAAAGTAAACAAAATCATACAGTACAAACAAGCTGATGCCTCGAGTTCTGAACCACTTTAATCAGACAAGTTCCTTATGCTTTGACGATCATTCTTGTCCTCTTGAATCACAATCCAATTAAAATATTCTATTGATATCGCCAGGTCAACATCCTTTCCTCTCCCGCTCGTCTTATTCAAACAACACATTTCAAAGACATTCTCCGAGGCTATTCTGCTGAATAAATTGATGTCGCCCTCCAAATAATGCAAACTGATGTGAATGCAATCTACCTCCTAGTTTATTAATTTTCTAATTATGTGAGGCCATCTGGCTAGGTCGGGGAAAACACGATCTCACCTCCCAGCATGCACAATGGCTGCTGCACCACCACCCTTTCATCCTCACAGGCTATTGATGTCAGAGGGCCTTGGCGATTACTTTTAATCAACAGTGTTCAAATGGGCACTGTGATTTTTACATTTTTGTAATCCAGTATTATATTAGCCTGATTGCAGTTCTGTTTATAACGTCACACTGACCATTGGAGTTGACAAGACAGATCTGGTACCAGGCTAGTGTGTTCTAGTGCAGGCTAACTGTGTAAGGTCAAGTCCGGTACAATAACAACTAGGTGAATTATTGTCAATAACTGCATTGCAAACTGTATTATCATATGGTGAGCCCTTAAAGGGGAATGGAAACACTAGGATTTAGATTGACTTCCTAAAGTGTTTCCATTCCCCTTTAACTGTGTTAAAATAATGTTTCTCTATCCTCTATTGCCACCCCTGTACTGGCCTAGATAGATAGTAGACTATACTTTGGCAAAAGACTGACAAACCCCCTCAGTTCAATGGCATTCAGATGTTCTCCAGTTTCTGTTGAAAATGGGTTAAGATAATAATAATACACACTTCATTTTCTCTGGACCGCTTCACAACTGATTTGCTGTGAAGTGTTTTCGTTCTGTCATTGGGGATGGTCGGATGGACATATTTCACAATCATGCCTGATATATTACGAAGCGACTGAAATAAATATGGATATGCAAATGTGGTCACATCCGGTTTGCAGAAACTTGTCAAGCATCTTATCAAGATAACTTGACCACATATTTATATTTTTTATCAAATCTCCCAATCAAATCTGCTGAAAAGTAGCTGAGGTGGAAATTCAGAAGTTTATGGATGCTATACACACACACACGCATAACAGTCAATGTAAATCTCAAGCAAAACAAAAAAGCAGACTTACTGTGGACGTCGCCTCTCTGTTTGGTGACCTCCTTCTCGATGGTGTTGTGTACTGGGGTGACCGGCTCGGGCTGTTTTGGGGGTGGCAGGCGGGTGGGCACCACAGGGGGTGTCCTCCGGGTGGGGGCGGTGAGAGGGGATGGGGGACGCCGTGGGGGCACGTATGGCTTACGGGGTGACCACAGGGGGTCTCCTGGTGGGTAAGATTGGTCGTCTCGTGGGGACCACTGGCTTACGAGGGCGGGGGCATCGTTCTTGGAGGAGGTGGGGGTGGTGGTGGTGGTGTGGCTGTAGTAGGTGCTCTAGTAGTAGTGGTAGTGGTAGTTGTTGGTTTGGGAGTGGTTGTGGTTCTTTTGGGGGTGGTGGGGATGACTCTCTTGGCGGTCATGGGCGGTCGGATCGTGGTGGTGGTCCTCTTGCGGTCCGAGTCAGGGATAATGTTGTGGTGGTTCGGGGGGAACCTGGGGGGATCGATGACCACCTTGGGAATGGCTGGAAGGAAAAAGAAGACAGGAAATGGATTGACAACTGAAATCTGTGTTGTGTTCATTAGGGAATGCAACATAAAAACATTTGAAAATGTTTTGCAACGGAAAACAAATGTGCGGTTCTAATTGGAGGTGTCCAGATAGTCCCTCCCTGTTTCAGTGCATTTATTTTCTCTGTTTGGTGCTTAATGAACACCATCCTGAATGCTTCGGTGTTAATGAGACATTAAGAGGTGGTGACTGCAGTGACCAACTGACCCTTTGAAAGAAAGGCCAGCTCTTTCATCTGCAATGACTTTACCTGAGTAACCAAGCAACCAGCTTTATCTCTGTATCCATAAAGCATACTTCCCCTCATTAAGGGACTTTAAAGATCTTATCTTTGAAACCAAATCACTCCCATATAATCAAGACGCATTACACTCTCATCAGTAAAATCACCCGTCTTCATTTTGTAACGTTCATTTCCACTTTATCCCCTGATAGAGCAGCTCCCTCTATTCCAAATAGACATGAACCCTTCTCTCTGTTGCTTTTAGTCAGAGTTCTCAGCCCTGAGCTAAAGCCAGACAGACAGCCAGACAGCCAGACAGACAGCTAGAGAGCCAGACAGCCAGCCAGCCAGACAGCTAGCTGGTATTCCTGTGTGGAGTGATACCAACCACACCTATAAAAATCCCTGCCTTAGGATCTCCCACAAAGCCTCTGGTGTCATAAAGGAGAGACACGAGACCCATCCTCTATTGTACGTCCTCACATTCCACAGGTCGGAGGGCAGAGTAGAAAAGGCATTTAGGGACAACTTGAGGAAAAAGGGCTTCATGATTGAGGACTGAAGGGGGGTGAGGGTAGGGGTGTGGGGCTTCTCAAAGAGAGTCCTCAAAGAGAGTCTCGGCTCACGCTTTCTCGGGTTACAGAGGGGCTTTGATATGTGACACACAAATAGGATATCGCAAATCAACCCTCTCCCCCTCGAGCCACTTCTGTATCACACCGAACGGTAAGGCGACAGATTGTTTCAAATACCAGTGTCGGGATTCTGCCAGTGCTCTAGGCGGGAGGGAGGGTTCTGTGTGCTGCTAGCTACACTGGCAGCATCCCAAACAGCACCCTTTTCCCTATAAAGTGCACTACTTTTGACCAGGGCATATAAGCGTTCTGGTCCAAAGTAGTGCCCTATATAGGGAATAGGGTGCCATTTGGGATGCAGACACTGACTGGCGTACAGCAGTTCAGTCAAAAGATTAAACTACTGGGGATATAATGATAATAGATTACTTTTCTTTTGCCATTGAGCCGCTGTGTGAACAGCGACAACAGCGACAAAAGAGACAGGCATCAGAGTGGTCTGTCAGGTTAGTGGAAGGAGACACCAGCCAGACGAAGAAGTAAAAGAATGAGATGTTTGACTGACCCTTTTTTTTTTTTCTTTAAAGATCACAATGGCCAGACGTCAAGACGGAGTCGACGCTCTTTAAGACCGTACCAGACGGTAAGGGGCGGGGTTATCTCACTCGTGAGTGACAGCCATTACAAAAGACAAGAATTTCAGCCCATTGCTCTTAAGTTGCAGACTACTTTTCCTACCCGTAATCTCTTCAACCCTCCAGCCTTCAAAAAACACGACCAAATAAAATAAAAAGGGGGGCCCTGTCCCCTTTAAAAAGAGAGGGGGCCGTGGGGCCATTCAGTGGCCCAGCTTACGTTCAGTCGTGGCCCATCCCCTGTAGCCGTCTTTTGCACTTGCACTTGTAGGAGCCAGCGTGTTATAGCAGGTGGCGAAACTGTTGCAGTGGTTTTGGCCTGAGGAGCACTCATCCACATCTGAAAGACAGGAGAACCACACAGCTGAGTATGAGGGAGGGAGGGAAAGAGAGGGAAAGAGAGAGAGAGAAAGAAAGAAAGAAAGAAAGAAAGAAAGAAAGAAAGAAAGAAAGAAAGAAAGAAAGAAAGAAAGAAAGAAAGAAAGAAAGAAAGAAAGAAAGAAAGAAAGAAAGAAAGAAAGAAAGAAAGAAAGAAAGAAAGAAAGAAAGAAAGAAAGAAAGAAAGAAAGAAAGAAAGAAAGAAAGAAAGAAAGAAAGAAAGAAAGAAAGAAAGAAAGAAAGAAAGAAAGGTAATGCTCTTTCTTTCTTTCTTTCCCTCCCTCTCTCTCTCTCTCCCCCACCCCTCTCTCTTTCTTCTTATCTCTCTCATAAAATAATTAATGTAAAAACAACACCTGCGCTCCAGACGCGATGACTCAGTGATGGGTCACAACATTTCAACAAGCCTGTCTGTTGACCTTTTGACCCTTAAACCCCAGGTAAGACGTGTGGAAGCTTGGATGACCTCATTACGTACCTACGCACTGGTACTTCCCGTTGATGTATTGCAGGTCGAAGCCCTCGTGACACTTGCAGATGTAACTCCCGAAGGTGTTGATGCACTTACGGAACCGGGGACACATGGCCATGCCGGTCGCACACTCGTCCACATCTGAAAGTAAGAACATTACAGATTAAACTACAGTTCAGAGTTTATTATTTATTAATACTTAGAAGGAGAGGTATTAATACTAAGAAGGGAGGGCTGTACAATATCATGGCTCTGATTCAATACATGTAATAAATACCAACGTTTAAATCAGCTAGCCTACCTTCTTCAGGGTTTCAATTCTTTATTAATATACATATAGTTTTACCTATACCAAAGCCATATATATCCATGTAAATCAATGGAAATATAATTATCTATGTGTAAGGTTGGCTAGCAACACATCAACGCATATTGTATGTATTAAATGAATAAATCCATAAATATAGCCTACAGTTTAATCTGCATCTTTCAAAAGAACAGCACTTCCTCTCTTTCACAGGACTTTTCTCTCTTTTTGGGTTTATTCAAACACGAACGAAAGCTTGATTATGCATTAAATCCTACGATCAGAACAATACACACCACGGTTGTGAAGGTTTTAAGAGCTTATTCTGTCAGGGTAGACTCAAATCACCTCTGTAGCTACATGGGCAGGAATACATTGAAAGGACTACTGGCTTTGGTGAGTCTATTTTATTTAATGTGCTGTAAAATGTTGCATGATTGAAACAACTCTGACAGTTACGCCAACTTGAAACATACAGTGTTATGGAGAGTCTAAGAGAAAGATGGATGCATACTATAGAGTAGCCTACAATAGGCCAAAATGTGTACAAGGTTTCCAATCAACCATTGCTTTTCTGTCTGAAAACCTACCCATGAAAAGAACTGGTCGTCTAGAATGAACAGTGCCGTTTCATTCAATCACTTCGTATTTAGTGTTTATCGGCTTGTATTCAGTTCTGGATAGCTGTTTTTTCTGCTGACCATTTTTATGAGAAGAAGAAATGAAATATGAAGCTGTCTAGTTTCTGGAACAATCCAAAAATCCCAGGAGTTAATCATTAATTAGCACTCATTAATCCCAGGATTACTCATTAATCATAGCGTATTGTCCTCAACATGTTTCTCGCCTCTCAATCTCCATCGCTTGTCAATATAGGCCTAGTCCACGTCAAATTTTAGCATTTCTGATTTATTTAGCAATTTCTGAGGGATTTGACATGGGCTTGCCATGGGCTTGCCATAGGCTTCTTCAGTTGCCAGAGGAACAACACGACTAGTAGACTGGACCAGACATATAACTCATCCAAATCATCCTACCCTGGAACAGCTATCAACTCTATCTGGTGACCCCTTGACCTTAGTGTTGATTTAAAGCAGACACCCTCTTCCATAAAAAACTCCTCTTTCCAAAAGGGTTCAAGGGGGTCTCCTCAAATATTTCCAGAGTCGTTGTAACACCTGTGGGCTAGGAACCGCTCTCTCCTTCTACAACAATGATTGATGTGCCTCTGTTTTGAAGCCACACCCCCCCTGCCTCCCCTCAGTCTCAAACTGTGACTAGTGTGCATCGCCGGAAGGCTCAGCCGAGCCAATCGACAGAGCTTGTATTTAAGCTGAGCCAATCGACAGAGCCTGCATTTAGATGTGACACGGATGAACTGCTTCAATTTGTCCATCTGAGATTTACTCATCTGAGTGGTGGCATTTAAAAGAGAGAGAGAGAGAGAGAGAGAGAGAGAGAGAGATCCCTGGTCGTTTTACTCCCAGTGAACTTCAGTCAGTCACCTTCATTAAGAAAGGCCCTTATGCAGTCTCCACGTAGTAAAAATGTAATTAGTAGCTCAGAAAGAGAGAGAAAGAGAGAGCAATAGAGAAAAAGAGAGAGCGTGAGAGAGAGAGGGAGAGAGGGAATCACCGTTGAGGTTGTCAAGGACTATCAGAATGCCAATGGACAAGCAAAAAGTGAAGAGTGTTTGAGAATATCAGGTAGGTTTTTCTCCCTGCTGCTGTCTTCCCCGTTCAGGGTCTAATTTGATATTTCTATATCGTGTTTTCATTGCTGCCAAAGGTATTTTATCGAGCTCTGTGGCAACCAAATTTCGGCAAATTCAAAGGCTGACAAGACTTTGAAAAAATAAAATATGTAACGCTTCTGACATTGAATAATTGAATAAGGCTCACACACCTTGTTGTGTGTGTGCGTGCTTACGTGCGTGCTGATATATTTAACACTAGAACAGAACATACCCACACAGGTTCTTCCATCCGGCGCCAGCTGAAGCCCTGGCGACGGGCACTGGCAGCGCACCTCTCCCTTCAGCACCTCACAGCCGTACTGGCAGTTGGCCATGCCACAGGTATGGGTATCTGGAGGGTATACAGCAGCAGGTTATAGATAGCTAACACACACATACACACACACAAACATTAAGGACACACACACAAACGGGTGCGTAAACGCAGGCACAAACACAGCAAGGATTAATTACAACAATACACCCTGGATCACAACCTAGGTAGAGTTGGAATATTGGCACTTACAAAATACCCACAAACCCAGACACAGAGATCCTACATTGTAAGTCTGTATCTCAGGGTCCTGGCTTAGTGACCTGGGCTGACCTGGACTAGAGTACATCTGTTCTAATATGAACCAGGATGACGTATTCAGAGGAACACACAACAGGCTAACAGATAACCCCACATTATTATATTCCTGTCTCCCGGAGTCCTTTTCGCCGGATGCCTAAGCCCCCTAACCCTTCACTCACCTCTCTCCCTCACCCCTGCCACCCCCTCCCCTTTTATCCCTCCTCTCTCTTTCAACCTCTCCCTCTCCGCTCATCTGTCCCCCTCCCTTATCCCTTACCCTGCCTCCCTGTCTTCTCTCTCGCTCCTCTCATCTCTCACCCCTTTCTCACCCTCCGTCGGCCTCCCTATCTTCTCTCGCTCTCTCCTCATCTTTCGACCCCCTTAGCCTGCCTTCACTCTCCTCTCCCGTCCTCCTTCACCCCCTCCCCTTCCATCTCATCACTCACCCTCTCTCCTCTCTCTCTCGCCCCCCTGTTTGTCCTGAAACACCACTCTGCAGTTCCATTCTCATTGGTCTTACAGGAGTTCAAGCTGCTCTCCAAAATAACATGAAATCATTTCTTTGTGTGGACCCCCCCCTCCCCTCCCGCCCCCACTTCTCTTCCACTCCATTTCCAAAAAAAGGAAATGAAAGTTGCTATGTTTGTTGCTGCAGCAGGTACTCTGGAATAGATTGTGGGAGAAAGAATGAGGCTGGTAAATGCCCAACTGAGTGTACAAAACATTATGAACACCTACTCTTTCCATGACATAGACTGACCAGGTGAATCCAGGTGAAAGCTATGATCCCTTATTGATGCCACTTGTTAAATCCAGTTCAATCAGTGTAGATGAAGGGGAGGAGACAAGGTTAAAGAAGGATTTTTCACGCTCCACAGTTTCCTGTGTGTATCAAGAACGGTCCACCACCCAAACAGCAACCAGCCAACTTGACACAACTGGGGAAGCATTAGAGTTAACATGGGCCAGCATCCCTGTGGAATCCTTTCGACACCTTGTAGAGTCCATGAGGGGACGGACTCAATTAGGAGAGTGTTCTTAATGTTTTGTACACTCAGCGCTATGTACCGGTAGATAGAACACACATGGATATTCTGATGTTATACTTCAACGGTATCTTTGGGCTTTTTTTTTTTTATAATGCAAATGAGGCCTTGGGCGAGCTGCCAGAATCTAATCAGAAAAACAAAACTACCTTCCCTCTCTCAAAGAGGGGGCCTCCAGATTCAAGTGGGGGCGATATCATTACTGCTTTCATCAAAGGAACACTCAAGTGAGCACATTCATACTTTGATAAGGTTCTCCGATTAGATTGTGTGGTTGCAAAGGTGCAAAGAAAGGATAAATAAAAATAGCTTACTGGGGGGCAAGTAGAGACACACTATTTCCTCTAGAAGATGAATCAGAATACCTTCAGGGCTAAGCAATAACAATCCCATTTTACATGCAAGGTTAAAGTTCACGTCTCCTATATATTTTTTCATTTTAAGTCATCCCAGTCTCTTTGACTTGGGAATGCGCCCCACATGGTACCCTATTCCCTATATAGTGCATTACTTTTGACCAGTGCCTATAGTCATTTAGGACGCATACTGGGGTTGGCTACCCAGAGCCTGCCTGTAGAGGTAATGGTGAGTGGATAGAATGGGGATTTAGACTTTTTTTCTTCAAAACATTTTATCACAGCAGGAGAGACTGTGGTCAAAGGTCTTCATGTGGATGTGAAAATGGACTTCATACCTGGAGAGAGAGCACAGTATTCTAATGGCTTTAAAGAGCAGCCGTTCATGTGAATACATTTGAGGTGAGGGAGAGAAAGCGAGAGAGAGCGTGAGAGAGACAGAGAGAGTGAGAAAATATGAACAGAGAGAGAAAGACAGAGAGAGAGAGAGAGAGAAAGAGAGAGAGAGAAAGAGAGAAAGAGAGAGAGAGAGAGAGAGAGAGAGAAAGAGAGAGAGAGAGAGAGAGAAAGAAAGAGAGAGAGAGAGAGAGAGAAAGAGAGAGAGAGAGAGAGAGAGAGAGAGAGAGAGAGAGAGAGACAGGGAGACGGAGACAGGGAGAGAGAGAGAGAGAGAGAGAGAGAGAGAGAGAGAGAGAGAGAGAGAGAGAGAGAGAGAGAGAGAGAGAGAGAGAGAGAGAGAGAGAGAGAGAGAGAGAGAGAGAGAGAGAGAGAGAGAGAGAGAGAGAGAGAGAGAGAGAGAGAGAGAGAGAGAGAGACAGGGAGACGGAGATGGAGAGAGAGAGAGAGAGAGACAGAGAGACAGAGAGACAGAGAGACAGAGCAGAGAGAGAGAGAGAGAGAGAGAGAGAAAATGAAAAGACAACAGACTGACAGACAGAGAAATACAAACAGAGGCAAAGAAGAGAAGAGGGACAGACAGACAGAGACAGTCACACTGAAATAACACATATCCTCACGCCGTTCACACCACACAGACCCACGTCATGTGACATTCCACTCACTTCCACAGGTCCCGTCAGGCATCAGCATGTAGCCATTGAGGCAGTAGCACTTGTAGCTGCCATATGTGTTCATGCACCTGTGTTTGCACGGCCGTGGCTTCAGACCACACTCGTTCAGGTCTGGAGGGAGAGAAACAGAGGGATCAGAAGGAGGTAGGGTGGGGGACGGAGAGGAAGGAGAGGAGAGGTATCAGAAGGAGGTAGGGTGGGGGACGGAGAGGAAGGAGAAGAGAGGGATCAGAAGGAGGTAGGGTGGGGGACGGAGAGGAAGGAGAAGAGAGGGATCAGAAGGAGGTAGGGTGGGGACGGGAGGAAGGAGAGGAAGGAGAAAGAGGGATCAGAAGGAGGTAGGGTGGGGGACGGAGAGGAAGGAGAGGAAGGAGAAGAGAGGGATCAGAAGGAGGTAGGGTGGGGGACGGAGAGGAAGGAGAGGAAGGAGAAGAGAGGGATCAGAAGGAGGTAGGGTGGGGGACGGAGAGGAAGGAGAGGAAGGAGAAGAGAGGTATCAGAAGGAGGTAGGGTGGGGACGGAGAGGAAGGAGAGGAAGGAGAAGAGAGGGATCAGAAGGAGGTAGGGTGGGGACGGAGAGGAAGGAGAGGAAGGAGAAGAGAGGTATCAGAAGGAGGTAGGGTGGGGACGGAGAGGAAGGAGAGGAAGGAGAAGAGAGGTATCAGAAGGAGGTAGGGTGGGGGACGGAGAGGAAGGAGAGGAAGGAGAAGAGAGGTATCAGAAGGAGGTAGGGTGGGGGACGGAGAGGAAGGATAGGGATCAAAGGGCATAGGGTCAATCTGGGTCAAACCAAGCCTCATCCATTTGTGTGGTGTGTGTATGGGAGGGGTGGGGTGTGGAGAGTAAGTGCCTAAAGGAAGTGAAGTGTTTCCGTGTTCAGACAAGCCCGGACGCGACCTTCCTCCTCTCCTCCTCTTTTCACAGGAAGACACAGTTAACAGCTGTTACAACCGACCAAGCTGCTTTATTACATGCTGCAAATGGTAAAAACAAATCCCTCCCTCGTACGTAACCTTTAAAACTTCATTCCGATGGTGACATTACTGTTGTGTATCGCCTTGACAACTCCATTGCTGATTTCAGGGTTTCTTTTTGTGACTGTAAATGTCTGGAGCACACACCCTCTACCAGTCTGATATTATTAGAAAACTATCCCTTGTTAAGGTTAGACCCAAGGCTCAACACCTGTCAAATACTGCTGAGAAAAACTCAAGTCATTATCTTTATATTGGTCTGAAACACACAGACACTAACAGTGAGGTTGAGTAAGTGTTCCGTACGAGCACTGATGTCCACGGTTGAAAAATGCTATAATTCAAGGGGTTACTTTTTTTGTTAGCGCACTTCACCTGGAGTGGACTCCTTTTGAAGTGTGCTTGAAGTAGGGTCCCTTGGGAGAACAGGGACCACCAGGAGAGCTTAAAGGGATACTTTGGGATTTGGCAATGAGGCCCTTTATCTACTTCCCCAGAGTCAGATGAACTACTAGCATGCTAGCAGATACCCAGAGACTTCCGGTCATTACGCTAACGCTAGTTAGCATGAGCTCGCGAAACTACCTCTAACTTCCTTCATACTGGACACAGAGACATAAAAATGGTATCCACAAGTTCATCTGACTCTGGGGAAGTAGCTAAAATGCCTCATTGCCAAAACACAGAAGTATCCCTTTAAGTGTGTGTGGGGGGGGGGGGGTGACACACACATACACGCATGCATGCACGCACACTCACACACACGCACCCCCACACCTACCCAACAATATTAAAATAACATCTACAGTTGAAGTCAAAAGTTTACATACGCCTTAGCCAAATACATTTAAACTCAGTTTTTCCACAATTCCTGACATTTAATCCTAGTAAAAATTCCTGTCTTAGGTCAGTTACGATCACCACTTTATTTTAAGAATGTGAAATGTCAGAATAATAGTAGAGAGAATGATTTATTTCAGCTTTTATTTCTTTCATCACATTCCTAGTGGGTCAGAAGTTTACATACACTCAATTAGTATTTGGTAGCATTGCCTTTAAATTGTTTAACTTGGGTCAAACGTTTCGGGTAGCCTTCCACAAGCTTCCCACAATAAGTTGGGTGAATTTTGGCCCATTCCTCCTGACAGAGCTGGTGTAACTGAGTCAGATTTATTGGCCTCCTTGCTCGCACATGCTTTTTCAGTTCTGCCCACAAATTTTCTATAGGATTGAAGTTAGGGCTTTGTGATGGCCACTCCAATACCTTGACTTTGTTGTCCATAAGCCATTTTGCCACAACTTTGGAAGTATGCTTGGGGTCATTGTCCATTTGGAAGACCCATTTGCGACCAAGCTTTAACTTCCTGACTGATGTCTTGAGATGTTGTTTCAATATATCCACATAATTTTCCTTCCTCATGATGCCATCTATTTTGTGAAGTGCACCAGTCCCTCCTGCAGCAAAGCACCCCCACAGCATGATGCTGCCACCCCCGTGCTTCATGGTTGGGATGGTGTTCTTCGGCTTGCAAGTTACCCCCTTTTTCCTCCAAACATAAAGATGGTCATTATGGCCAAACAGTTCCATTTTGTTTCATCAGACCAGAGGACATTTCTCCAACAAGTACAATCTTTTGTCCCAATGTGCAGTTGCAAACCGTAGTCTGGCTTTTTTATGGCGGTTTTGGAGCAGTGGCTTCTTCCTTGCTGAGCAGCCTTTCAGGTTTTGTCGATATAACACTAGTTTTAATGTGGATATAGATACTTTGTATCTGTTTAATGTGGATATAGATACTTTGTATCTGTTTCCTCCAGCATCTTCACAAGGTCCTTTGCTGTTGTTCTGGGATTGATTTGCACTTTTCGCACCAAAGTATGTTAATCTCTAGGAGACAGAACGCATCTCCTTCCTGAGCAGTATGATAGCTGCGTGGTGCCATGGTGTTTATACTTGCATACTATTGTTTGTACAGATAAACGTGGTACCTTCAGGCGTTTGGAAATTGCTCTCAAGGATTAACCAGACTTGTGGAGGTCTACTATTTTTTTTCTGAGGTCTTGGCTGATTTCTTTTGATTTTCCCATGATATCAAGCAAAGAGGCACTGAGTTTGAAGGTAGGCCTTGAAATACATCCACAGGTACACCTCCAATTGACTCAAATTATGTTAATTAGCCTATCAGAAGCTTCTAAAGCCATGACATCATTTTCTGCAATTTTCCAAGCTGTTTAAAGGCACAGTCAACTTAGTGTATGTAAACTTCTGATCCACTGGAATTGTGATACATTTACATTACAGTGAATTATAAGTGAAATAATCTGTCTGTAAAAAATTGTTGGAAAAATTACTTGTGTCATGCCCCCTCCATGTCTAATTGAGGCCCGCCATGACAATAGATCTCCATCTCAACTGTACATGGTGGCTGGTCGTTTTTAGGCCTGGCCCACTTCAGACTAAAACCACGGGTGGCGCCATCTTTAGCTCTGGGGCAATGTGCGGAATGGGAATGCATTCTTTGGGCGCTTTGCCGCTGGCATGCCCGTCTGTATCGGACAGATGCTACAGATTTAAATAGATGAATGGGAGGAGGAGCGGAGGTACCTTGGTCGTATACCACTGTATTAATGTGAATTGGCTAGCCTGCTAAGGTCATGTCAGCGCCGTGATTGGTGGAGGGAGAAACGGTCTGTTTAAATCCTCCGGCCTGTGCCATTGGGCTTAAGTCAATTTCCAATGCAGTAAATGTTAAGGGTTGACTGACAGTCTGACAGAACGGGTTGTGGACAGTTTAGAAATAGGACACTGTGGCCTACTAGAATACAGTAAAATGAGATACTATGATTAGTCTAGTTTTACTTCCATTGGTCCAATAGCACTAATTCACATAAAACAACTAAGAGAAGCTTCTCTATTGGTTTCTAAGAGAAGCTTCTCTATTGGTTTCAGTGGTTTATAAAAACCATTAAGATTTTAGTAAATGAAACATGTTCAGAAGTTGTTTTTATTTTACTAAATGCAGAATAATTACTTTAACCCACAAGCAAATTAATCTGTTACAGTTTTATATCCAACATATCTTTTACACTTGATACCCTTGAGTACTAAACGAGAAGAGATGGCGCATTTGGAGCTGTCACGACAAAGTCATCATATTAAATATCGACTCCCACCAAGACATAGAACTTGAAATCATCGACAGAATGAGAAACTGGAGTGCCCATTTCAGCTCTGAGATTTCTAATCAAGGCGCAATTACCTGGTAATTTGTACTAGAAAAAGAAAGACATTGTCTCTCTTTGTGGAGTATCTTTGGAGAGGCAATCATTAGCACCTGTCAGTGTTCTTTATTGTCAAAAAGTGAATTCATACGTAGAATGGAGTGATATGAAACAATGTAATTGAGGTTTACATCGGGAGATAACGACAGTGGATATATTGGCTGCTTAAAATGTGTTATAAAAATCCTCATCCTTTTCATCGTTAACTTTCCGAACGTAACTCAAACTTGTTTCAAGGTCAAAGAACAATTCCAACACTTCAACTCAGTCTTGTTAGCATCGTTAGCACTGTCACTACAGACATACAGTGATTGCCGCTAACTATCATTAGCTCAGCAACATGGCCAAACACACAAACATGACAAAATGGCCTCTCGAATAACGACAACTCCTCCCAGACTTCTGTCTGCTATTTTGGTCACCATTCCTGTTTTCTTTTAATATCACCTTTCATTTGGCGCGGTACCCTCCCTGACAGTTCAGTAATCACACACCACACACACACACACACGCACACACATTCAGAACCCTGGAACTGGTATTTGCCAGCCATTTCTCCAACTGTCACTCCTGCTTTGTCTGCCGGAGCTCTACCTTCATCACTAATAAGAGCTGCTGTGAGAGACACAAGGGTAAAAGGCCAAAATCAGAGAGAAAGAGAGAGAGAGAGAGAGAGAGAGAGAGAGAGAGAGAGAGAGAGAGAGAGAGAGAGAGAGAGAGAGAGAGAGAGAGAGAGAGAGAGAGAGAGACGAGACAGAGACAGAGACAGAGACAGAGACAGAGACAGAGACAGAGACAGAGACAGAGACAGGATTTCGCCCCAGGCAGTGACAACTGAAAAAAGCTTGAAAATGTAAATGAAGAGAATGATGGGAGAATGGGTCACGTTCCTCAGACAGCACAAGCTCCGAGCAGCAACTAGCGCAGCCAAATGACATACAGCCTGGCTGAGTCTGTTCCCTGTTGGAAGATCAACAAGATAGAGGGAGACAGGAGGAGATAAGGAACGGGAGACAGAGAGCGAGATGAGGGAGGAGATTACAGATAGGAGAGATAGAACCACCACTTGACAAGGTGTTGGGAGTCTGTTCTATTGTGGAGTAAAACCCTTCTCTGAGATATTACTACCACTGGCAATGAACTATAGTGATGCCATCGGAGAGAGGGGAGAAAAAGAGAGAGAGAGAAGCGAGTGAAATAGAGGATGAGGTAGAAAGACAGACAGACAGACAGACAGACAGAGAGACGTGTTAGAGACAAAGAAAGAGAGAGAGGAGAAGGAGAGATAGTCCCAGTTATTTATTGGGTGGACTGCTTGAGGTATGCGCCGGCGGTGCGTTTCGACACGCCACTATCACTGCCAACAGATCACCCAGGGGGCTCTCTGGTCAAGAGCATGCAGAGTGGTCCATTGTTCTAAGGTGGCTGAGAAACCCTGAGAATCCATGTCGGTGATGGATCCTCCAATGACTTGCTGTCTAGAGTTCAGGGGAAATAAGAGTGTGTGGGGAAGGAAGAAAAACAACAACAGAGGCAGAATGATGAAGGAAGAAATTGGGAATAGCAGAGAGAGAGACAGAGACAGAGAGAGAGAGAGAGACAGAGACAGAGACAGAGACAGAGACAGAGACAGAGACAGAGAGAGAGACATAGACAGAGACAGAGACAGAGACAGAGACAGAGACAGAGACAGAGACAGAGACAAGAAGAGACAGAGAGAGAGACAGAGACAGAGACAGAGACAGAGACAGAGACAGAGACAGAGACAGAGACAGAGACAGAGAGAGAGACAGAGACAGAGACAGAGAGAGAGACATAGACAGAGACAGAGACAGAGACAGAGACAGAGACAGAGACAGAGAGGGACAGAGACAGAGAGAGAGAGAGAGAGAGAGACAGAGACAGAGACAGAGACAGAGAGAGAGACAGAGAGAGAGACAGAGAGAGAGACAGAGACAGAGACAGAGACAGAGACAGAGACAGAGACAGAGACAGAGAGAGAGACAGAGACAGAGACAGAGACACAGAGAGAGAGAGAGACATAGACAGAGACAGAGACAGAGACAGAGAGAGAGACAGAGACAGAGACACAGAGAGAGAGAGAGACATAGACAGAGACAGAGACAGAGACAGAGACAGAGACAGAGACAGAGAGAGAGAGACATAGACAGAGACACAGACAGAGACAGAGACAGAGACAGAGACAGAGAGAGAGACATAGACAGAGACAGAGAGGGACAGAGACAGAGACAGAGAGAGAGAGAGAGAGAGAGACATAGACAGAGACAGAGAGAGACAGAGACAGAGACAGAGACAGAGACATAGACAGAGACAGAGACAGAGACAGAGACAGAGAGATAGAGACAGAGACATAGACAGAGACATAGACAGAGAGAGAGAGAGACATAGACAGAGACAGAGAGACAGAGACAGAGACAGAGACAGAGACAGAGACAGAGACAGAGACAGAGACAGAGACAGAGACAGAGACAGAGACAGAGACAGAGACAGAGACAGAGACAGAGACGAGAGAGAGATATAGGGATGAAAATAAAGATAGGAAACGAGGTGCTGCAAAGGAGTCCAGAACAGAAAGGGGTTCAGGTGCCAAGAGGCAGAGTGCGGCGAGGCATATTGGCATCATGGCATGCTTGGCGTTCGCTCTGTCATTCCTGCTGCCAGGCCAGGCTTTGGCATCGGCTCTCCTAGAAGAAGTAGGGAAGGAGAGGAGGAAAAGAGAGGGGAGAGGGGACATTCATTCTCCCTCGGCCCAAGCCATAGAGGACTGAGCCATGCATGTGGGGCATACGGAGGGCACAAAGTGGGTGGCGGGTGTGGCGGGGAGCGGAGGGCACCCTTCACCACCTCACGTTCCACAGTTTATCTCACCCTCCATCAACAGCCCCGCTGGAGGCTGGTGGTCCACAGGAAGAAAGATAGGGGGGTGACTGTCCCATGTTAGGGGGGTTACATAGTCCAGTTCCTCTTCTTAAATAGGGGAGGGGAGACAAAACAACACACAAGGAGAGAGAGTGAGATCTCGCCGCCGGTGGGAAAACACCCACGCACACACACTGGGATTAGTACACCTCTGACTACGACTGCATTCCTGGAGAGCAAGAATGACATTATGCAGCAAAGAGGATTACACTTGTGGGAATTGGACATGAGCAGACTAGAATCACACCAAAAAGAGAAAGAAAGAGAGAGTTGAGCCAGTTTCTCCTTCTTCTCCTTCTTCTCCCTTCTTTTTCTGACTTCTCCTCCTTCAGCATTCCTTTGTGTCAGCGATGACATGAAATAGCGTCTCGGAGTCAGAGAGAGTAATCAGTCTGGATTCTGATACCCTCTGCCTGTATATCAAATCAAATCAAATCAAATTTTATTGGTCACATGCGCCGAATACAACAGGTGCAGACATTACAGTGAAATGCTTACTTACAGCCCTTAACCAACAGTGCATTTATTTTAAACAAAAAGTAAGAATAAAACAACAACAAAAAAAGTGTTGAGAAAAAAAAGAGCAGAAGTAAAATAAAGTGACAGTAGGGAGGCTATATATAAAGTAAAATAAAGTGACAGTAGGGAGGCTATATATACAGGGGGGTACAGTTGCATAGTCAATGTGCGGGGGCACAGGCTAGTTGAGGTAGTTGAGGTAATATGTACATGTGGGTAGAGTTAAAGTGACTAAGCATAAATACTTAACAGAGTAGCAGCAGCGTAAAAAGGGTGGGGTGGGGGGGCAGTGCAAATAGTCCGGGTAGCCATGATTAGCTGTTCAGAGGTCTTATGGCTTGGGGGTAGAAGCTGTTGAGAAGTCTTTGGACCTAGACTTGGCACTCCGGTACCGCTTGCCGTCTACGGTAGCAGAGAGAACAGTCTATGACTAGGGTGGCTGGAGTCTTTGACAATTTTGAGGGCCTTCCTCTGACACCGCCTGGTATAGAGGTCCTGGATGGCAGGGAGCTTTGCCCCAGTGATGTACTGGGCCGTACGCACTACCCTCTGTAGTGCCTTGCGGTCAGAGGCCAAGCAGTTGCCATACCAGGCGGTGATGCAACCAGTCAGGATGCTCTCGGTGGTGCAGCTGTAGAATTTTTTGAGGATCTGAGGACCCATGCCAAATCTTTTTAGTCTCCTGAGGGGGGAATAGGCCCTGTCGTGCCCTCTTCACGACTGTCTTGGTGTGTTTGGACCATGATAGTTCGTTGGTGATGTGGACACCAAGGAACTCGAAGCTCTCCAACCTGTTCCACTACAGCCCCGTCGATGAGAAGGGGGCGTGCTCAGTCCTCTTCTTTTTTTCCTGTAGTCCACAATCACCTCTCCTTTGTCTTGGTCACGTTGAGGGGAGAGGTTGTTGTCCTGGCACCACACGGCCAGATCTCTGACCTCCCTCCCCTATAGGCTGTCTCATCGTTGTCGGTGATCAGGCCCCTACCACTGTTGTGTCGTTGGCAAACTTAATGATGGTGTTGGAGTCGTGCCTGGCCATGCAGTCATGGGTGAACAGAGAGTACAGGAGGGGACTGAGCACGCACCCTGAGGGGCCCCCCGTGTTGAGGATCAGTGTGGCAGATGTGTTGTTACCTACCCTTACCACCTGGGGGCGGCCCGTCCAGGAAGTCCAGGATCCAGTTGCAGAGGGAGGTGTTTAGTCCCAGGATCCTTAGCTTAGTGATGAGCTTAGAGGGCACTATGGTGTTGAATGCTGAGCTGTAGTCAATGAATAGCATTCTCACGTAGGTGTTCCCTCTTGTCCAGGTGGGAAAGGGCAGTGTGGGAGTGCGATAGAGATTGCATCATCTGTGGATCTGTTGGGGCGGTATGCAAATTGGAGTGGGTCTAGGTTTCTGGGATTATGCTGTTGATGTGAGCCATGACCAGTCTTTCAAAGCACTTCGGCTACAGACGTCAGTGCTACGGGTCGGTAGTCATTTAGGCAGGTTATCTTAGAGTTCTTGGGTACGGGACTATGGTGGTCGGCTTGAAACATGTTGGTAACAGACTCAGTCAGGGACATGTTGAAAATGTCAGTGAAGACACTTGCCAGTTGGTCAGCACATGCTCGGAGTACACGTCCTGGTAATCGTCTGGCCCCTGCGGCCTTGTGAATGTTGACCTGCTTAAAAGTCTTACTCACATCGCTACGGAGAGCGTGATCACATAGTCGTCCGGAACAGCTGGTGCTCTCATGCGATGCTTCAGTGTTGCTTGCCTCGAGCGAGCATAGAAGTGGTTTAGCTCGTCTGGTAGGCTTGTGTCACTGGGCAGCTCGCGGCTGTGACTTCCCTTTGTAGTCTGTAATAGTTTTCAAGGCCCTGCCACATCCGACGAGCGTCAGAGCCAGTGTAGTATGATTCAATCTTAGACCTGTATTGACTCTTTGCCTGTTTGATGGTTCGCCGGAGGTTCATAGCGGGATTTCTTATAAGCGTCCGGGTTAGAGTCCCGTCCTTGGCGGCAGCTCTACCCTTTAGCTCAGTGCGGGATGTTTCCTGTAATCCATGGCTTCTGGTTGGGGGTATGTACGTACGGTCACTGTGGGGACAACATCATCGATGCACTTATTGATGAAGCCAGTGACTGATGTGGTGTACTCCTCAATGCTGTCTGAAGAATCCCGGAACATGTTCCAGTCTGTGCTAGCAAAACAGTCCTGTAGCTTAGCATCTGCGTCATCTGACCACTTTTTTATTAGCCAAATCACTGGTGCTTCCTGCTTCAGTTTTTGCTTATAAGCAGGAATCAGGAGGATAGAGTTATGGTCAGATTTGCCAAATGGAGGGCGAGGAGAGCTTTGTGCGTCTCTGTGTGTGGAGTAAAGGTGGTCTAGAGTTTTTCCCCTCTGGTTGCACATTTAACATGCTGGTAGAAATGAGGTAGAACGGATTTAAGTTTCCCTGCATTAAAGTC
This sequence comes from Coregonus clupeaformis, assembly GCF_020615455.1. Classification (NCBI taxonomy): domain Eukaryota; kingdom Metazoa; phylum Chordata; class Actinopteri; order Salmoniformes; family Salmonidae; genus Coregonus; species Coregonus clupeaformis. The sequence goes on along the minus strand of NW_025533766.1, from coordinate 404,171 downwards.
CCCGGCTACTAGGAGCGCTGCATCTGGATGAGACATTTTCCTGTTGATTAATGGCCTTGTACAACTCATTCAGTGCAATCTTAATGCCAGCATTGGTTTGTGGTGGTAAATAGACAGCTATGAAAAATATAGATGAAAACTCTCTTGGTAAATAGTGTGGTCTACAGCTTATCATGAGATACTCTACCTCAGGCGAGCAACCTAGAGACTTCCTTAGTATTTGATTTTGTGCACCAGCTGTTGTTTACAAATATACAGAGACCGCCACCCCTCGTCTTACCCGAGTCTGCCGTTCTGTCCTGCCGATGTAGCGTATAGCCTGCTAGCTGAATGTTGTCATTGTTGTCGTTCAGCCACGACTCCGTGAAACATAAGATATTACAGTCTTTAATGTCCCGTTGGTAGGATAACCGTAATCTTAAATCGTCCATTTTATTCTCAAAAAGCTTGAACGTGGCTAATAGGATTGATGGGAGAGACAGTTTACTCGTTCGCCGGATCCTTACAAGGCACCCGGATCTGCGTCCCACGATATCTCCGTCTCTTCTCACGCGAATGACGGGGATCTGGGCCTTGTCGGGAGTCTGTAGAATATCCTTCGCTGAACCCTCGTTGAAGAAAAAGTCATCGTCAACGCGAGGTGAGTAATCTGCTGTCCTGATATCCAGAAGCTCTTTTGGTTATAAGAGACGATGGCAGAAACATTATGTACAAAATAAATTACAAATAACGCGGAAAAACACACATAATAGTACAATTGGTTAGAGGGCTGTAAAACGGCAGCCATCTTCTTCCCTGTATCTGGGGTTCAAAGTGTGTGTGTGTGCGTGTGTGCGTGTGCATTTGAGTGTGTGTGTGTGTCGTGTGTGTGCTATTGAGAGTGTAGTGACTGGCTTGATTAACTCAACCAGTCAGTAATACCTGGTCTAACTACTTCCCTGCCAACTTGGTCCAGTCCAGGGCCTCTTGTCTGTCTGTCTGCCTTCCTTCCTTCCTTCCTTCCTTCCTTCCTTCCTTCCTTCCTTCCTTCCCTTCCTTCCTTCCTTCCTTCCTTCCTTCCTTCCTTCCTTCCTTCCTTCCTTCCTTCCTTCCTTCCTTCCTTCCTGTCTGACTTTGTCTGTCTGTCTGCCTGCCTGTCTCTCTGCCTACCTGGTTACTTTGCCTGTCTTTCTGCTTCCCCGCCTGCCTGTCTGCCTGTCTCTCTGCATACGACCAATAGGTGACCTTGGGTGGAGGAGAAAATGGGACAGACTACATGCTACATGGTAATTGAGCAATGCAAAGGCCTGGGTGACACAAGGCTAATTATATGATGACATGTAAAGTATCCTTTGTAATCCTGTGGCAGCTGAAGTGTTTGACTTTCAACTTTAAAATATCTCCCCAACTAAACAGACAGCCAGAGAGAGAAACAGACAGACAGACAGACACAGAGAGATAGATAGACAGACAGACAGACAGACAGCTAGCTGTTGATTTTAAACAGGAGTGTTTAACGTCATCTAACTACAGATGTTTGTGCCGGAGGTACAAGGCTGCTTCCAAATCTTATATTAGCTAATGCTCTCAGAATAGAAAGCGCTTATGATGACATGAAAGCCAAGCGGTACTCGACTTGAGGTACGTGAAGCATAATATTTGGAGAGATGCCACCGCTGCTGGCTCGCTGACACGTATATGAGAGAGCGATAGAGAGAGAGAGCGATAGAGAGAGAGAGAGAGAGAGAGAGAGAGAGAGAGAGAGAGAGAGAGAGAGAGAGAGAGAGATGTAGTGAGAGGGGGAGGGAGGGGGAGAAAATAAAGGGAAAGAGAGAAATAAATAAAGAGAGAAATGTAGAGAGAAAGAGAGAGACAGAGAGCGAAATAAATGGAGAGAGGAGGTCGCATAATTGTATAAAGAGGCTTGTCAACTCGATTACAGATATATTTCTTTTGATGTTTGAAACTGTTACATGGCGCTCGCTCCCTCACAGGACCTTTTAATAGCATCTAAACAGCAAGAGACAAGGGGTTAATTGAAACCTCCCGTAGAAAATAATAATCTTATTAAAGGGATTTTGATCTGCGGGGAGTGACGGAGCGAGGGGGAGTGTGTGTCTAGCACACCGTCTCAGTGCTAACTGGATTATCTTGGTAATGAGTTTGATTTGGTGTGATACAGCATCAGTACCCATCTGGCCCCGACACCATGGCCCCACCATGACAAGATGTTATTCTGTTAAAGGGGCAATCTGCGATTGATACTTCTGTAGTTTGAACTGCAGATTCCCTTTAACACAGAAAGTCACGGCGTTCTCAAAAATAAAATCATTGACATTTCAAAACAAGCTGGACGTGATTTTGATCATTAATTGCGATAGAGCAAAATGCTGTTAACATTTGGTGTTATTGCAGGGACGTTTGTTCCATGACACTGAATTAATAGCAATGTACAATTTATAACTTTAATCATAACACTAAGTTTCTGGAATAATTGCTCTCTAATACTAATAGATCATGGGTAGACATTGGTCTTGCCATTACAGTGGTACAGGGAACAATAGCAACACAATGTTATGTTCCTAACCAAGCTAGATTCTAGACAGAGACTTTAAAGTAAGAGAGAGAGAGAGAATTCTCCTCAACGATCACCTCTATGGTCCCGCTTGTTGCTGCTACTGTGTTGTGGTGTTTTAACACTGTTGTTAATCCCAGTGCCTTGAGGGTCATTCATCTGTCCTCACCACTCAGTTACTGCGGAAGAGGAATGCCAAGCCCCGAGCATGCACCTTACTGCACTGTACTGTGTGTGTGTGTGTTTGTAGCTACTGCTTGTAAACATGTTTCTGTGTTTACAACCCCACATCACTATTTAAACCATTACAGTTCATGTCACCATCTAAGTGGGTGTCTAACCGAACATGAATTAAACATAAAATAGATCAAACGAGTATCGGCGAAAAGGAAAATTAATATTCACAGTGTGTCAACGACTGACATTAGAATGGCAAATCAATGGTTAAAAGCAAATCACTACTTTGAATGGAGAAAAAAATCCAATCTATAGGTTTTGAATAATTAATTCTGTTTCTACGACGATGTGAGCCAACTTGGAATGATGCCCCTGAAGGTTATCTCTATTAGACATACATTATCTCTAAATGATCGATCGCTTGAAAAAATCCCCAGATTGCCCCTTTAATGAGCTCTTCAGTCAGTGCTTGTCTAAGGCACTTAATTGCCAAATGAGTTCCATGCACACTTAAGCATTTGACATTATTTAAATGATAGTTTGTCAGACAAGTCTAATTATTATTATTGGTAAAAGAGCAACGTCCATCCTTGTCGAAGTAACGAAGTCAGGGAGGTGTTCATTAGAGCACGAAAACGTTTTAAAACATTTTGCAGCGGAAAACGATTTTTTTTGGACCTGTCTAAGTAGTCCCTCCCAGTTTGAGTCTGTTATCTTCCTTTTAGTTACTAATGAGCATGACCCATGATTGCTTATTTTTCTAGCGACTACGTCTAGCCAATCTGCCTTGAGCCACCTTAGCCTGAGACATGTAGAATGACTCATTTCTACATTCCGGAAAGGATTTCAACCCCCTCCTCTCTCTCTCCTTGTTTTTAATTACATGCTATCCTATTCCTGTCTTAAGGCGTGAATTCCACAAGTAGTTTCAAGCCACTCAGATTTACCAGAAACTAACCCTCCCTGACTGAGGGGGTCATTCAATTCAATATTTTCAATCAAGTTTGATCTTTATCTCTGTTTCCCACACATGCACACACACACACACATACACACACACACACACACACACACACACGAGTAACACACAAAGGCACACACAGACAGAGACAGAGACAGACAGAGGCACATGCACACTCTCTCACTGTATTGTAACTCTCAGTAGGCTACTCATTGCGCTGCATTTTCAGCCTGCTCTCTGAGTTATCTCAGGACAGTAATTGAGATGTTATCTGCAGAGGGAGGTTGCACTCCAGGCATCACTCACTGTGTGTGTGTGTGTGTGTGTGTGTGTGTGTGTGTGTGTGTGTGTGTGTGTGTGTGTGTGTGTGGTCCCGGCACACAGCAGGCATTACCATTTGTGCTGATTCAGGCCTTTTTTCTACCACCCTCCCCTGTGTGATTATAGAATCTAACTACTATGGAGAGAGCTAGCCTGCATCAGCTATGAATCAATGAATAAAAACGGCAACATTAATACGCCTGTTCCTGTTGCTATGTATATGTGCATTGTAGACAATAAACAATGATTACCATGCCATCGCTCAGGGCTGGTTGAAGTTTGACTTCCATTAGTTTCCTTTGGAAAATGTTAATGTCAGCAGGTCTGGATGGAGGTGGATGAAGGGGCCCTTGAAGCACTGAGTAAAGGCATGCTGGCTCAGATTAGAACGACCACTAACTCACTATGGCGCTCTCTCTCTCTCTCTCTCGGAGTATGAAAGGAACCGTATATTTTCACACAGAAGACACCAAATGGTCTATCCAATCTTAGTGTAGGGTGTAATCACAACGCCAGCCAAGCGTCACAATGTCACGATCACAACGTCAACCCAGTTACTGGTCTTACCTTGGTTGCAGGTCTTCCCAGTGAAGCCGGGGTGACACTTGCACTTGCTGGGTCCGACGCAGTCTCCATGCTTACACCCGTGCTGGCACAGAGCTGTTTGGGGAGGATTCCCATAGATAGGAAAGAGGCAAGTGAGAAGAGCAATTTCCCGGCACACACTCAGAGCCTGTTTTCATAAAGCATCTCAGAGTAGGAGTGATGATCTAGGATCAGGTGCCCCGTGTCTATGCAATCTTATTCATTATGATCTAAAAGGCAAAACTGATCGTAGATCAGCAATCTCAGACACTTTATGAATACAGGCCCTGGTCTCAGATCAGATATGAGAAAGCGTTTAATCCTGTCTGACTTGTTCAGTTCCTTGGTGTGTATTACTGTTGATCTACTTAAGTTTATTGGATTTTTTATCAAATAATTTAGCAAATATTTTCTTACTTAATTTTAAAAAACTGCATTGTTGGTTAAGGGCTTGTAAGTAAGCATTTCACTGTAAGGTCTACACCTGTTGTATTCAGCGCATGTGACAAATAACATTTTATTTAATTTGATTTGTTGATCTACCAAGTAGCACAATGCAAGCACAATGTGTGTCATACTTGTTGGGATTAGGAGCGATGGGAATTATAGTTCAACAATGTCCAGAGATAACATTTTAATGTGAAACCATGTTTTCATATAACTTATAAACGGTATTACTGTACAGCACTGGCTCATTGGGAGGGAGAACCCCTTTTCCTTGTTGATTTTTATCCATTTCAAACCGTACAAGCCATAAGCTTGAACTTGGTGAGAGCACTGAAGTCTTGATTTTGGAAAATGGCCAACACAACTAAACGATACGAATAGCCTAATACCTCACTATTAGCACGGCGTTAAAGCACACAAAAGCAAACGCTTGCCTTGAACATTATGTTCAGTATCAGGCAGTAGAAACAACATAAAACAGTGAATATTTTCTGCCTGCTGGTTGTCCATTGTGTGAAGTGTTGTTTAGGGCAGCTGAAGGCTTTAAGACTTGAGGGAATAGTAAAGCTTTACAGTATCTCTGTGTGTTCTGGTGTTGGAGACGGCTGCGTTCCAAATGCCACCCTATTCCCTACATAATGCACTACTTCTAACCAGAGCTCTATTGTACCCCCTTCCAAAGTAGTGCACTACATAGGGAATAGGGTGCCATTTGGGATGCAGAAACAGAGCTGGTGGCTTGCCCTGCTCTGCTTTCTGTTCTGTCTAACTGTGCTGCTCACTGTGTTCACTGCAGCATACTAACCGTGAGCTGATATACAGGGGCCTCAGCCAACTGGTACTAATTTCCATTAAAAGCTTCATTAAGTCTGTCATAATAGGGACCAATCAGGCTCGTTCACTATTCCTACGGTGGGAGTTGGAGACGGGGTGGGAGGTTATGTGTGTTTGTGGCGGGCGGCGGGGTGAGTGTGCGTGTGCGCATCATGATTGGACACGTCTGGGTGAGCTCACTTATCTTGTCACAAGTTTGTTGTGCGCCTGATACCGTCATTATGTGGCTCCAGGTCATCTATAAATCACTGCTAGGCAAATCCCCGCCTTATCTTAGCTCATTGGTCACCATAGCAACACCCAGCCGTAGTATGCGCTCCAGCAGGTATATCTCACTGGTCATCCCCAAAGCCAACACCTCCTTTGGCCGCCATTCCTTCCAGTTCTCTGCGCCAATGACTGGAACAAACTGCAAAAATCTCTGAAGCTGGAGACTCTTATCTCCCTCACTAACTTTAAGCATCAGTTGTCAGAGCAGCTTACCGATCACTGCACCTATACACAGCCCATCTGTAATTAGCCCACCCAACTACCTCATCCCCATATTGTTATTTATTTTGCTCATTTGCACCCCAGTATTTCTATTTGCACATCATCTTCTGCACATCTATCACTCCAGTGTTAATACTAAATTGTAATTATTTTGCACTATGGCCTATTTATTACCTTACCTCCATAACATACTACATTTGCACACACTGTATATAGATTTTCTATTGTGTTATTGACTGTACGTTTTGTTTATTCCATATGTAACTCTGTGTTGTTGTTGTTTTTATCACACTGCTTTGCTTTATCTTGGCCAGGTCGTAGTTGTAAATGAGAACTTGTTCTCAACTGCCTACCTGGTTAAATAAAGTAAAAAAAATTAATGTGAAGTACAATGTAGAGGTGCAGTGGGAAACAGTGATATGGAGACTCAATATCATGACTGATGCTTAGTGGCAATAGACAATGGAACTGTACAGAGGGCTATGAGCATTGCTTAACTATAAAGATATAAGCAAGCATGAAGAGTTTAATTTTGGCACTGAAAGTACACCCTACAGATGTAGGATCTTAATTTGATCACTATTTTTTTGCTGAGAATTTCCCTGCACAGCAGGAAATGTAAACTTGTAGTGTATTCAAGGTTTAAAAAAGTATTCTAAAGTTAGTAATTTCCACTTTACATCTACATTTACATGTTAGTCATTTAGCAGACGGTGTTATCAAGAGCGACTTACAAGAGCAATTAGGCCTAGCTCAAGGGCACATCGACAGTTTTCACCTTTTACATTTCAGACTTGATTTTCCTTAATAGAAAATGTATCAAACCCCTACAAAAAAATGTATGTTCATCATAATCCACATCATAATTCACATTTCCTGTTGCTGAAGGATAACTTTCCTGCTGTAGCAAACTGCCCCAAATTAAGATCCTACATCTGTATATAGGTTACACAAAATGCCCATTCACAAAATGTCAATTGAAATCGAATTAGGTAGCTATATGAAGCGATTATTGCGCCGTTAAACCTTTGAGCATGGGGCATTGGAGTTGATAGAGGGATAGTGTTCATATTTCGGCTTGGAACATTGTTCATATTGAATTCACAAGCATTAGTGGGGAATCCTTCACCTGGAGGAGATAGCATCGTCTAGTCTCATTCTACTTTATTAGAATGTGTAATCTAATAGAAAAGACAGCGTTAGCCCACTTTCCAAACCTGGGATACACAGTATGAGGTAGGGTGTTAACGCGAGGATGCCGGTGAGCTGTGAAACCGCTAGATTACGCCGCTGATTAAAAACAAAAAAAGGGGTTGAGTTAATTTGGCGGGGGAGCTGACTCGGGAAACGTGTAAAACTTAGTCCGTGGACATTTGTTAGGTCAAGTACAAGTCCTTATCTGGTCAGCGATTCAGGCCGATTAAAGTCGATGAAATCATTTATTAATACAGCCGACACGGTCACTGTCACGAGCTGTGAGGGGTTTTATTTTACATTTTTCCACAGAGGTATGAGGACAAGCATGCTCAGAAGTAACCCATCCCAAGCTGTTGGGTTCAGAGAAAGGTTGGTATTTTTAAATTCTGCGGTGCGGCCCAGGGAAATACCCCGTGTTCATTAGACCACACCAAACGACATGAGGAACTAAAAATGGCCACCGCAACCGTGAGAGGAGCAACACATGGCCCATTTCAACGCGCTCGCTCCCCGAATACCTACTGATGACACCCCTTCACACCAGTTTGCGCCAGGCATTCCCTGGCCATCCATCCCTAGGGCCCATCTAAGAATCAGGACCCAAGTGTCCGGCCTGGAGCGTGAAGTCACGAGCTCTGCTGGTCAACTACTGCGTAGCAACCCAGTGGTGCCAAAAGCCCTGGTCTGTCCTAGAAAGCCAAAAAATGTACGGATGTTTTGGCCTCTAATATTAGTTTATTATGATCAAGTTCAATTCTGACGGCCGAACAAATCAAGATATTTAATTAAATAGTGATCCATTCGACTACTACATTTGTCATCACACAAGACCAGGTGCTGACACAGACCAATCACGGGCCGGCAGGCTACAAGGAGGCTCACGCTCGGCTGAGTTGACTCTCTCAGGCAGGATTAAAACGACTACATCGACCATGATCCTTCCCTAGTTACGGCCACTTTCACCATGATCCTAGCGATTTCTTGGTGCCATTCAGCCCCTTTCAGCAATATGGCACGCCTCAAATTCATATACTTCCGCTTCATGCGCCATTGGGAGTTTTCCATGGGAATACGTGGATGCCGCCAGCGCTATCACTATTACTGGTTTTAATGTTATGCTGAGGATGTTGGTCTACTTTTGGTCTCTGGGGTCCTATCAGATGTTTGCGGTCTTCATTGGAATGAGGAAGTATGCCCCAGCTAAATTTCGCTAACTACTGTAACTTGACAGTGTTTGGCAAAGACAGCTCAAATGTTAAGATACAGTATATGATATTGTCAAAACCGTTGTATTTGGGTAGAAGAAAAGCTGGATATTTTTATACTGTACCACGTGACATACAGTACCAGTCAAAAGTTTGGATACACCTACTCATTCCAGGGTTTTTTCTTTATTTTTACTATTTTCTACATTGTAGAATAATGGTGAAGACATCAAAACTATGAAATAACACATATGGAATCATGTAGTAACCTGTTGGCTGTTGGACCTGGACCTACCGAGAACCCGATTTGTGTACCGAACCCTGCTATCCTCGACCACGCCTGCGGCCTGGGCGGACCATGACAGAGAAACCAACATACAGTACCAGTCAAAAGTTTGGACACACCTACTAATTCAAGGGTTTTTCTAAATTTTTACTATTTTCTACATTGTAGAATAGTAGTGAAGACAACAAAACTATGAAATAACACATATGGAATCATGTAGTAACCAAAAAAGTGTTAAACGAATCAAAAATATATTTATATTTGAGATTCTTCAAAGTAGCCACCCTTTGCCTTGATGACAGCTTTGCACACTCTTGACATTCTCTCAACCAGTTTCATGAGTTAGTCATCTGGAATGCATTTCAATTAACAGTTGTGCCTTGTTAAAAGTTAATTTGTGGAATTTCTTTCCTTCTTAATACGTTTGAGCAAATCAGTTGTGTTGTGACAAGGTAGGGGTGGTATACAGAAGATAGCCCTATTTGGTAAAATACCAAGTCCATATTATGGCAAGAACAGCTCAAATAAGCAAAGATAAATGACAGTCCATCATTACTTTAAGACATGAAGGTCAGTCAATACGGAACATTTCAAGAACTTTGAACGCTTTCTTCAAGTGCAGTCGCAAAAACCATCAAGCGCTATGATGAAACTGGCTCTTATGAGGACCGCCACAGGAATGGAAGACCCAGAGTTACCTCTGCTGCAGAGGATAAGTTCATTAGAGTTACTAGCCTCAGAAATTGCAGCCCAAATAAATGTTTCACATAGTTCAAGTAACAGACACATCTCAACATCAACTGTTCAAAGGAGACTGTGTGAATCAGGCCTTCATGGTCAAATTGCTGCAAAGAAACCACTACTAAAGGACACCAATAATAAGAAGAGACTTGCTTGGACCAAGAAACACAAGCAATGGACATTAGACCGGTGGTAATCTGTCCTTTGGTCTGATGAGTCCAAATTTGAGAATGTTGGTTCTAACCGCCGTGTCTTGTGAGACGCAGAGGAGGTGAACGGATGATTCCACATTTGTGGTTCCCACCATTAAGCATGGAGGAGGAGGTGTGATGGTGTGGGGGTGCTTTGCAGGTGACAGTGATTTATTTAGAATTCAAGGCACACTTAACCAGCATGGCTACCACATCAATCTGCAGCGATACGCCATCCCATCTGGTTTGGACTTAGTGGGACTATGACCCAACACACCTCCAGGCTGTGTAAGGGCTATTTGACCAATAAGGAGAGTGATGGAGTGCTGCATCAGATGACCTGGCCTCCACAATCACCCGACCTCAACCCAATTGAGATGGTTTGGGATAAGTTGGACCACAGAGTGAAGGAAAAGCAGCCAACAAGTGCTCAGCATATGTGGAAACTCCTTCAAGACTGTTGGAAAAGCATTCCAGGTGAAGCTGGTTGAGAGAATGCCAAGAGTGTGCAAAGCTGTTATCAAGGCAAAGGGTGGCTATTTGAAGAATCAAAAATATAAAATATATTTTGATTTGTTTAACACTTTTTTGATTACTACATGATTCCATATGTGTTATTTCATAGTTTTGATGTATTCACTATTATTCTACAATGTAGAAAATAGTAAAAATAAAGAAAAACCCTGGAACGAGTAGGTGTGTCCAAACTTTTGACTGGTACTGTACATGTAGCCCCCCCACCACAATTGCTAGAAAAACATTTTAGCATTCCCCATCTTGACAGCAGAGTTCATTTCGTGCAATTCTACACATTTTGCCATGGAGCAGAGAGGAAAATTAGCTATTTTACAGCTAATTTCCTGTAATTCTACACATTTTGCCACAGGGTGGATTGAAATTGCATCCATTTTTAATATGATACAGTATCTGAGTGAGACTGAATAAGAAAATCAATGGGGGCCCCCTGGCCGGTAATTCGACCATGATTACTAAGTTTAGATAGCTAGCCGCTAGACTAACTTACCAATCTAAAATACTTTAGCTGACATGGCTAACTGAGTGACTGTCAGTGACTGACATAACAAGAGGAAAACTGCTGATGCACAACCACATTTTTGTAATTGCACCTTGTGAATTCTACTATTTTAACGCGCAACAGAAATCCCCCCAAAAAAAAATAAAATAATAATCCTAACAATATATAATCCCCGATGTAGGCGTACCATTTTGAAGATTGGGAAGCAATCTACATTGAACCACAATTACTTTACAAGGCTCTTGGTTGATTAAGTTTTCATGTACTAACTAGACAGCTGTATATAGTTTCTATAAGGATATCAAACTGACAGGAAATGAATAACTAAACATTTAGTCATGCTGCTGGTGTGAACGGCAAACATCTCAGTCATGCTGCTGATGTGAACGCCAAACATCTCAGTCATGCTGCTGGTGTGAACGCCAAATGGTGGCTGCGGCACCAGAGAGTGCAAAATGTTCACAGAGTTCTCAAGCCAGAAGGGGAGGAGATATGTCTTTGCCAAGAGGATGAGGGAGGGGGAGGATGGGGGAGAAGGGGGGAGGTGACTATTAATAGTCAGTGAAGTCAGGATTCAGACGATGTTTTTTGCCTCACTGCCTTCAGGACCACATCTTGCCAATAATTATTTTAAAGAAATATGTGGAGCAGCCAACCTTGTGGCGGACACCTTATTCTCCCGACTACTCTGTGGGTTAGAGCGAAGACACCTGCTGCAAAACAAATGTGCAAACACAAAGAAAAGAACATTCCGGCAGGCGTTTTGTTTTGCTTGAATGAGAGAAAAGAAAGATGGCATGAGAGAGCCGGGAGAGCCGAGCTCAGGTCGCTTGACGATAGAGCATTCCTGAAATGATGCACACAGCATAGCAAACACCTAGGAGTCTCACACATTGCATGGTTACAACCACAGAGAATGGGCGTCGGATGTCACTTCCCCTTCGCAACATGCAATGTAGCTAGTAGCTACATCTTGAATATACTTACAAATTTAAATGTAAGCCCAGGTGTGAATCCCAACTTCCACTTAAGTCTAGTAATGCGTTGATGTCAATGGGAAACTAAGTGAAAATTCAACTTAAATGGAAGATAGGATGAGCCCCATAGAGAAGGAATGCTTCCCATCATGCAATGTTGCTAGTAGCTAATAGCTATGTTTGAAATACGTTTACAAATTGGAGTTTAGATACTTTAATTTGTTAAATTTATGGTCAAATAGTGCCGTCGTGTCCGCAGAGATTATGCATGGCATCATGCTGGCTAATTGCATATTTGTGGAACGCTCACATCACAAGCCGAGAGAAGAAAGCTAAGGTGTTTTCCACGCTTCTAACACACTGACAGGCAGCAGATTCTGTGGTTCAATTCAATTTCCTCCTCCATTCCTTTGATGGATAAAAATACCACCACCGTCACCACATTTAGAAGGAGGCCGCAGCATATTTTTCTGTGTCTGACAAATAATTGCTACAAGTGCTTAGGTATGAACAGATTGATATTTGACAAAGTATTTGATCCTTCCTATCAAAGATCAGACGGTCTACTTTGAATTGAAACACAATCTATTGATTTCTCCCTTTCAGAATCCATGTATTTCTTTATGACCTTCCCTTCCTTGTCTCTTTTACCTCATTATCACTAACAGATCAAACTACATGATTATGTTTCTATTGAATGGATAGTGTTTTTTGCATATCCTAACTCCCCCGGAGACCCCTCAGAGTGTAGGGTCACGACCAGTGTATCGGTTAAACTGTATCAGCTTACCCATTTTGTCACTTACTCATTGGCTTCCATTACCAATTAAAAGTCCTCTCCTAATCTAAGCTACTTTGTACTTCGAGAGGGAAACCGACTAAACAGTCTCGGGGACAACTGCACTGAAGATCGGAATCCTCTTGGATTTCTTTCCGAAATCTGGGATCAAAGCAGTAAGAGAGTTAATTTGGGACTTTCCAGTTCGACAGAGAGAGAGAAAGGAGAACGAGAGAGCGAGAGAGAGGAGAGAGAGAGAGAGAGAGAGAGAGAGAGAGAGAGAACGAGAGAGAGAGAGAACGAGAGAGAGAGAGAACGAGAGAGAGAGAGAGAGAGAGAGAGAGAGAGAGATGGAATAGGATGCAATTGAGACTTTGAGATATTTTATATAATTTATTTTTTAAATCACAGTCCGTCTGTGTAATTTGTCTAGTGTTGGTTTGAATCATTGCAGCTCTTTGTCATAATTTGAGTCTAATCCGAGAGCTTGTTATGACTAAACAACTAGGACGCGAGGGCTAAGAGAAACTTGTAGCTTTGCCAGTGATCTATTCTCATCCTGACAGTGAGTTAAACCTGAGGCACATTCGGATGTGTATGCAATCATCGGAGATATACTACAGATGCTTAACAAGGTAAATGCATCTCTGTTTATGGTGGCACTTGGTTAAAGTAAAGTAACGCCGCCTGTGATTTAAACCACCCAATCACATAACATGTCAGTGTAGTACCAATGGAGCTGGCCTATAATAAATCTCCAAGTCTGCTCTCACTTTCTCTCTCTCCCTCTCAGTTCTCGCTTCTGTCCCTTCTCTCTCTCTCTCTCTCTTTCCCTCTTTCTTTCTCTCCACTCTCTCTTTCCCTTTCTCTCACTCTCTCTCTCTCTGACTCTTTCCACTCACTCCCTCTCCCATCTCTCCTCTCTCTCTCTCAGTTCTGGGGACAGGGAGTTTTAAATTCTGGGCAGACCCATTCCAGTTCTCCATTCTTTGTGAGCAGTCACCCAGACCGATCATTGAACTCTTGCAGGGCTGGAGACAGCCAGAACCCAATAGCACCGCCAATCTAATCTCCGGGGCCGGCCCCAAAACTGCAGTGGTGTAATCTGTAATCCATGACGACTGGCCTCCCTCCGTCTCTCGAAGTTTAAATCAGCCCTGTGGCGGCATGATGGAGTTCTGATTGAGGTCTCGAGTGATTGGACTCATGTGGTACGCTTGGTCGGGGGCATTTGAAGGTGTTAGCGAACACTCTGGTTTTCCTCCTATGGCATTGATTTATCACAACGGCTGAGACGGATGGCTGGTGGAAAACGATATGGTTTCCTTCAAAAACAGTTGGTGGGTAAAAGTAGCTTTTGCCGAGATGGGGGACAACTCTCCGAGGTGAAGTCGACGTTTTCTCGAACTTGACATGGAATGTGTGAGACTCCTGATGGGTATTTTGAAACAGTGTTAGAGAACACCGCCAGATAACACACTGCTGTTTAATGAACAGAAACAAGGTCCTGTCAAAGGTATCTACTCACCCAAAGGACTTTAACATGTCAATCAAACATCAAGCGTAAACAAGGCTTCCTCCACTAATCCTTGTCACTGTAGATCTTGTCTATTTCTCAATTGTCTAGTAACTCTGTCCACTCCTCGCCTCGCCTCCTGTCTTCTCCTTCATTGCACTGATCTGAAATAACTGACCAGGTGAAAGACAGCCTTATGATTGGCTTGATTCCACCATATTGTTTTCACCTGTCAATTAATTTCCAATCAATGCAGAGGATGGCGCTAAACCCAAACAGAATAAAAATATATTTTGTCTGATCAATGATGTCATTTTCTATCTACTCTAGAAACTGAGCTAACTTCCTCTTCCTGTTTGATCCAACATGGACAGCTGGGAGGACCTGAGCCAAGCCCAAAATGACCAGGAAGCAACACTTATTGAGTACAGTGATTCCTGCCAACACAACAGCAGAGCTCTTAGCTATCTAGCCTAGCGACATGTTGGGGCCTTGGCTGTCGCAAATAATAGCAACCGCAAATGCTTCCCATTCTGCTACTTTGTCTTGAGCCTCGTCTCTTGAGGTCCCTCAAGCACAGTCTTGGTCTGGCTCTCAGTCTGAGTAGCTATGTCATTACCATAACTTGTTTTTCTCAAGCTAGGGTATATGTGAGAATGCAATTACCATATTCTGTTTTTCTTTTCACCTCAAATGAGGAGCGAGGGATAAAGAGGAGAGTCAGCTGGCGTTGAGGCAGAATGTTCATCTGACACGATAAGTGGACCTACAGGCACTAAGGTTACTCAACTCAACACTAACGCGCTCACCTAGTGGAGAAGGAAAGGGCACTAGGTCGACCGCTGTAACAGAGCGTCTGAAAGGAGGGCCTGATGCCAAACCTAAACCAAGTGAAGGTTACTGAGCTCAACACCCTCACCTAGGGGAGAAGGAAAGGGCACTAGGCGGGCCACCATTACAGTAGCCTGGTCCCAGGTCAGTATGTACTGTCTTGCTAGCTTCTCTGGTCATTGTAGGACAACACAAACAGATCTGGGACCAGGCTACCATAACAGGGCCCAGTGCCAAACGGAAACAATAGACCTTGAAGTGAAGTAAATACCTTTGGACAGGGACCAGCAGTGTTCCATTTGAGTTTTTGTCTAAAAAAAATACAACATGAACAAACACCAAAAAATCTAGCATGATTATAGCATGAGTCATGACAAGTGATTAGCAAAAAAACAACAACAACAAAACAGCTCAACAAAATACATGAGGTGAAAGGTTATGAAGGTGATATGAAGTATTATAACTATGACATGAAGCATTATACCCCCCCACCCCCAAGGCTTCTAGGTTAGTAGATTGACAGAGGCGGAGCCAACATGCAGCCCAGTCTCTCTCACTCAGTCTACTCTCTACATGTTGTGCGTGAGTAAGCCCGTTGTGTCACCCATCACACTTCCGCAGCCGAAGCAACAGCTGTATCATCATGTGTGCACCAAGCCATGCAGTGTATCTCCCATTTGTCAGGCTGCTCGACACGTTCAGCGCTCCCTATTAATATCATTCACACATCTCTGCAGGATATAATTACACAGTATGGCAGCAGCCAATGCTTCTCTGTTTCCATAAGAGTCAATATTTGACCATAGGGCTAGATATTTTATTAAGGGTCAATATAATGTCAGATGGTGGTATAATGTAATACTGTAGCACTGTTAATTCTAGTAAAACGAGGTATATTGAGGCTAAAGTAGGCTCATTCTAGTAAAACGATATATATTTACAGTAGGGGCATCCTCTGAATCCATGACTGGGTTTACTCAAAATGTCACCAAATTGATTCCCTACACACCTGCATTTACATATAAATGACATTTACTAAATATACTGTACATTCACGGCAATCATTTACAATTATCTGTTTATATGGCTACAGGCTTATAATGGGAATCTGCTCATTAGAGCCTTATTCTCGGCTAGAATATATTTCCCCAACACAGAAAAACTCAACAGCAGCAGTGAAAATGTCAGTGTGTTTTTCCAGAACGCGGTACAGAAAGAATCAATATTTCCCCAAAGAATGTCCTGCTTTCACACTTTGTGTGTGTATGTCCACGTATGTGCCTATGAACGAGTGTGTGTGCGTGTACTCGTTGGGGAGAGTGTGTTCCAGAGCCCTTAGTTACTATATGTCTTCTACACTGGTGTTTAATCCTCTTTCTACACCCCAATTGTGGTTAGACCCCAGCAACTACACCCTGGTAACCCACGGCAACCCCTGTCGGTAACCCTGGTTGCCCCCGGTAACCCTAACCCAGCAGCGGGCACGGTAGAGTTGGCACTACTCACGTTGGCAGTGACCCCAGGAGCGCCGGGTCCATCCCCAGCAGCAGTCGATGCGGGCGCCGTAGCGACACAGCCCATTGGATGAGGCCATCTGCCGAGGCCACCTGTCAGGAGACAGCTCTATCAGTTCACAGCCAATTAAAATGGCCGAAGTTAAAAGCCAGCGGGGTCTGTTGGTTCTTGCCCACTCACCATGCCGAGAGAGAGAGAGAGAGAGAGAGAGAGAGAGAGAGAGAGAGAGAGAGAGAGAGAGAGAGCGAGAGAGCAGTCTCATTCAAAACAAAGCCCAAGGCACTGACTGACAGACAGACTGAATATGTGTTTGTTCATTCTTTACCCAGCACATAATTAAATGTTACTTGTTTTCCAAATGCTAAGCTACTCCCATGTCCCTCAGAATGTGTAAGGAAGGCAAACAAACTTATCTGTGAGCGAGCTGGCACAAAAACACAGGGCGTTTATTTTCCATTGTCATCAACAAAACACATTTCCCAATCAGCATGTTGGCATTTATTGCCCAGGGAGCCATGTTGGTTGGTGTGATGTCAGAGCTGAAGCCTTATGGGTGAGACTACAGAAGAACAGGATCCAATGTAACTAATATGACAAGCTTCTCTCCACATCAGTGATCACTGACACTTTAATTTGTGGGGGCCAGGCAAAGACTCCCATAGCACAGAGTGAAGGGGTGTGTGTGTGTGTGTGTGTGTCAAGACTTTGTGTGTGTGCGTGTGTGTGTGCGTGCGTGCGCACGTGTGTGTGTAGAGATTAAACTGTGGTGAGTTATCATTGTGACGTTTATAATGTGATCACCCATCTTCAGACTGGGGTGTATTCAGTGATGTGAAATGTTCTGAACATCGCAGGTAGAAATAGAATGAATAGAGCTGACACGATGGCATGACAGACGGTCATATCTGCTCTGCACAACACAGTTCTATCTGAACGTCACAGTTGAACAAGCCCCTGCTCTGAGCGCCAATACCAAATAACGTAGAAGCGTCATGAGCATGGACTGTCTGTGTTCCAACGCCCAAATGAAACATTATCAGAAGCAGAATGTCAGAGCGTCATTTGCAATTAAAGAAAGTGGAGAATGGAAATGCCATCTTTCAGATATAGGAAAGAGAAAAAGAGGCTAGTGCCGTTTTCATCCTGGCAATGGGCTTGGCTGTGTTCTGTGACGTTAGCTAAATGAATCAGAGACAGTAGAAATAGAACGAATTGAGCTGGTATAATTATAAATTCTACATGACACAGAATCCTATCTGTTCTAGACAATTCATTTCTATCTGAACGTTTTGTAACGAGAGAGAGAGGGAGGGAGGGAGGGAGGGAATCAGGAGCCCTGAACACAGTCCGATAGGAGACACATTGGGAATGTTAAGGAGAGAAATTGGGAGAGGAGAGGAGAGGAGAGGAGAGGAGAGGAGAGGGAGAGGAGGGAGGGGGAGAGGGAGGGGGGGGAGAGGAAGAGGAGAGGAGAGGAGAGGAGAGGGATAAGAGAAGGAATTGATTGGCAGACATGATTGTGGACTGTGGGCCGAGTGTTACCGCACACACACAGCAGGCCCACTGACCAGATGGATCCACAGGTCACACACGCACACGCACACGCACACGCACACGCACACGCACACGCACACGCACACGCACACGCACACGCACACACACACACACACACACACACACACACACACACACACACACACACACACACACACACACACACACACACACACACACACACACACACACACACACACACAGAGCACCTGGTCAGATACAGGGTAGAGTCCCATTGCCACACAGCCTGCACTGAAAACACATAAACCCTCTGCCGATGGCTAATAGCATGCCTCGCTAATAAATATCAATATTGAACGTGGATCAAGGGGTGAAAAACATCATTAAAATGGCTACAGCATGATTAGCATGATGAGCAGGCTAATTAACACACATAATAACGAGGAGGAAGATTTGCTGGTCCATCATGGAGTTACTAATTTAAACATAACTCCTTGGCTGTTATTTTCAGGAACATTTTGATCCACTAATAGGGCCTAAAAGTGATATGATATTGCGGACGTAGACTCATCAACTGAGTGGGAGGATGATAATTGGTGCCTGAAGCGTTTTAGCAACACAAAAAAAGTGGTAGTGCAGTCGACCCCGCGGCGGGCGGGCAGGGCGCACCGGCCAACGAACGGGTGATGATGCAAATGAACTTTGAGCGGCACCTCAAAGAGACGTGGATGCCATGCCAGTGGAACTGGAGGTGAGGTGGGAGGAGGGAGACACAGAGAGAGAGAGAGAGAGAGAGAGAGAGAGAGAGAGAGAGAGAGAGGAAGAGAGAGAGAGAGAGAGAGAGAGAGAGAGAGAGAGAGGCAGAGAGAGACAGAGAGAGAGAGAGAGAGAGAGAGAGAGAGAGAGAGAGAGAGAGAGACAGACAGACTGACAGAGAGAGAGAGAGAGAGAGAGAGACAGCGAGAGAGAGCAAGAGCAAAAGAGAGAGAAACAGAGAGAGAGACAGACAGAGAGCAAGAGCGAGAGACAGAGGGAGAGAGAAAGCTGTCTCTCTCTCTCTCTCTCTCTCCCCCTCCATCTCTACCACTCTCTCCCTCCATCTCTTTCTCTCCCTCCCTCCATCTCTACCACTCTCTCCCTCCATCTCTTTTCTCTTCCTCCGTCCGTCCGTCATAAAACTGAGCGTAGCCCTCGGCTGTTGGAACACGGTGGAATCATGCACACAACTGTGCTGTTATAACACGATTTATCAAAGTAGAACTGAATTATGACTAGGTCAGTTATACACTACGGAACGTTGGAGTGATGTCCCATCAAATTCTTCATGTAAAATTCATATTGTGTTATTACTGTAATCATTCTGAACACCATGTGCTGTAGCATAATTGTGTTGATGGCAGATCAGATAGACATGGATAAAAGGATGAAGACATACATATGTATGACCTTCTGCGTATGAATAATGAATAATAATCCTTAATTATAATAATATAATATGCCATTTAGCAGACGCTTTTATCCAAAGTGACTTACAGTCATGTGTGCATAAATTTTTACGTATGGGTGGTCCCGGGGATCGAACCCACTACCCTGGCGTTACAAGCGCCGTGCTCTACCAATTGAGCTACAGAGGTAAGCGGTAAGCTGTGAAGGAACTGAAGCACATAATGACATTCCTTTGGTGCCTTGTCGGGAACACAAACCATTAGACAGGGTCTTCACAACAGACCGCTGGGGGAAAGGAAACATGCTAGTCCATCATCTAGCCCAGTGTGTGTGTATGATAGGCCAATCATCTAGCCCAGTGTGTGTGTATGATAGGCCAATCATCTAGCCCAGTGTGTGTGTATGATAGGCCAATCATCTAGCCCAGTGTGTGTGTATGATAGGCCAATCTCTGCCAATCTCTGCTGTTTGAGAATGAATAGGATGACATGTTGCTCATATAGCAGCACCCGGCCCTTAAGTGGCACTAAGAGACACCATTATATTGCATGATTATAATCAGTGTCTTGACAGTGTCCCTCAGAATGATGAGAGTAATAATTATAATCCATCTATGGCGGCAATGTTGCCTGACAGTGACACACTCTCTCTCACACACACACACACACACACACAACCTTTGCATACATATTTAATCTACAGTGGGGGAAAAAAGTATTTAGTCAGCCACCAATTGCGCAAGTTCTCCCACTTAAAAAGATGAGAGAGGCCTGTAATTTTCATCATAGGTACACGTCTACTATGACAGACAAATTGAGAAAAAAAAATCCAGAAAATCACATTGTAGGATTTTTAATGAATTTATTTGCAAATTATGGTGGAAAATAAGTATTTTAAGTATTTGGTCACCTACAAACAAGCAAGATTTCTGGCTCTCACAGACCTGTAACTTCTTCTTTAAGAGGCTCCTCTGTCCTCCACTCGTTACCTGTATTAATGGCACCTGTTTTAACTTGTTATCAGTATAAAAGACACCTGTCCACAACCTCAAACAGTCACACTCCAAACTCCACTATGGCCAAGACCAAAGAGCTGTCAAAGGACACCAGAAACAAAATTGTAGACCTGCACCAGGCTGGGAAGACTGAATCTGCAATAGGTAAGCAGCTTGGTTTGAAGAAATCAACTGTGGGAGCAATTAATAGGAAATGGAAGACATACAAGACCACTGATAATCTCCTCGATCTGGGGCTCCACGCAAGATCTCACCCCGTGGGGTCAAAATGATCACAAGAACGGTGAGCAAAAATCCCAGAACCACACGGGGGACCTAGTGAATGACCTGCAGAGAGCTGGGACCAAAGTAACAAAGCCTACCATCAGTAACACACTATGCCGCCAGGGACTCAAATCCTGCAGTGCCAGACGTGTCCCCCTGCTTAAGCTCAGTACATGTCCAGGCCCGTCTGAAGTTTGCTAGAGTGCATTTGGATGATCCAGAAGAGGATTGGGAGAATGTCATATGGTCAGATGAAACCAAAATAGAACTTTTTGGTAAAAACTCAACTCGGTCGTGTTTGGAGGACAAAGAATGCTGAGTTGCATCCAAAGAACACCATACCTACTGTGAAGCATGGGGGTGGAAACATCATGCTTTGGGGCTGTTTTTCTGCAAAGGGACTAGACGACTGATCCGTGTAAAGGAAAGAATGAATGGGGCCATGTATCGTGAGATTTTGAGTGAAAACCTCCTTCCATCAGCAAGGGCATTGAAGATGAAACGTGGCTGGGTCTTTCAGCATGACAATGATCCCAAACACACCGCCCGGGCAACGAAGGAGTGGCTTCGTAAGAAGCATTTCAAGGTCCTGGAGTGGCCTAGCCAGTCTCCAGATCTCAACACCATAGAAAATCTTTGGAGGGAGTTGGAAAGTCTGTGTTGCCCAGTGACAGCCCCAAAACATCACTGCTCTAGAGGAGATCTGCATGGAGGAATGGGCCAAAATACCAGCAACAGTGTGTGAAAACCTTGTGAAGACTTACAGAAAACGTTTGACCTGTGTCATTGCCAACAAAGGGTATATAACAAAGTACTAAAACACTTTTGTTATTGATCAAATACTTATTTTCCACCATAATTTGCAAATAAATTCATTAAAAAAACCTACAATGTGATTTTTCTGGATTTTTTTTTCTCATTTTGTCCGTCATAGTTGACGTGTACCTATGATTAAAATTACAGGCCTCTCATCTTTTTAAGTGGGAGAACTTGCACAATTGGTGGCTGACTAAATACTTTTTTTCCCCCACTGTAAATGCCTGTGGACAAGTAGCACACTCATGTTAAAGAGAGCATCGCTTCATAAATGTTCATGAAAGTGGATCGCTTTTTATTCTGAAAACTACTAGTTCCACACACTTCTATAAGCACCGGTTGACAAGTAGCCTTGTTCACTAGTCCTGCTGAATTACCTCTATCAATGTCCAGGAAAGTGGCTTGCTTTCTCTGTATAGACTTATTCAAGTATATTAACATCAACCCTGGGGGCTAAAATAAGGTCTGTCTATTTTTGAAGGTCTAATGTTGTTACAATATACTAAGGATGTTTGGAAGGAGAGTGAGGACATGGTTTGGAGCAGTAGCTTGGAGAGAGGAGGATTGGAATGTATTGGCTGTGTCTGGAGCAAAGCAATGTAGTGACATCATCATAGAGGCAATAGCCTCCATGAGTAGTGGCTATTTAAAGAGGGAATCTGTATTTTTTCCTACTAGGATAAGATATCTCATCCTAGCTGTTCAATGGTCTGATTAATGGTCTGACACACAAACTCAGGATTGTGGCTTTAAAAAAAAGTTGACTAGTCCTTTAAAGTTTAGCTGATTGTGTAGTCTTTCATCTAGGGAAAGTGTTGTGACCTTACCTCAGATAGGCCACTTCCTGATTACACTACATAATCACTTATAGACCACATCACAAGAAGATTAGCCTAGCGCCATTTTTCATCCTCGGACTAAACATTACTGACAACAATGCTGATGAGTAATGAAAACCCCTCAACAGGGAAATACAGGTATAGTTGATCTGTAATTAATCAGGCTTGTTTTGAGCCAATTTACCACTAGGACAAAACCACCTTGCTGTGGCTGGCCAGTGAGCGGTGACGCCCCCCTCAGGTGCTAGCTTAGCCCATTAGCGCTCTCCTCCCAACAGCTAGTCCAGATAATAAATGACTTTCCTCCACAGTGTTCTCACGGGACCCTCTCCAAATTAATTTAGATTGAAGTCAGCAGGTCAGGTTTATAACCGGGGAAATAGGCCAATAATGACCCGCGTGACAAGCCACGCTCCATCAGCGGGTGACACTAATTACGTATGCTGCTCGGTTAATGTAAATTATCATTATGGGTTGGGCAGGGAAGGGCATCATGGTGAAATATCAGCACAACTCACCAGACTGGGACCGATGCCCTGTCACAACACACTAACATTACCTAATATTAGTCACTGTGACCAAGAACCTGGAGTAAACATCCACAAACACACACTATCACATCTTCACACACACACATGCCCCAACCCGTGTTTAATGATAGAGAGGTAGGAAAGTTCAGCCCTATCAATCTCTAAGAAATATTCTATTGACTCTGAAACCTTATTTGTGTAAGGTATCAGTGAGGTATGGATTGTTCTTAGGGCTCAGTCTGTCTGATAAATGGGGGTGAAAAAAACAAATTAAAATGCTTGACTGCGTTCACTATTGGAGTAATATAATGTCTTAGAAATACTCTCCAACTCTATTTGTCTCACTCTATTGCTATTTGTAAGGAGTCCAATCCAATTATAGTATGAGACCTGAAACTCCCTCCTATGGAGATACAGAATAAAGGTTGTCTTCAATGCACCATAGGACCAGCACTCAGATTGAGGATCCAATCCAAAATGCCACCCTATTCCCTATATAGTGCACTACTTTCAACCATGGCCCATTGGGAACTCCACAGGGAATAGGATCCCATATAGGATGCACCCTAGCCTTCAGTTCCTCACTTGTGTGGCCAGTCTACTGTATCACTCTCCCAAAGGAAACAGTCTTTATGATGATGAATACTGCAAGGCAAGTGCATTGGAGCCAGTCCAGTGAAAGTGAACCTGCCTTATTAATAAACAAGCTTGAAAAGGTATCCTGAAGGAATACATATCTGGAATTCCTAGAGGGCTTACTGTGTATATAGGTAGAAAAAGTATCTAAGTCAAATTATATACAATGACCTAAAATTGAATTTATGAGTATATAATGATGTTTTTATTACTGCTTATTAAGAGCTTTATAACATTCATTTTAAAGAAAACATTTCAGATGCACCAGATAAGGTAGATGTAGATTTCAATCTCAGGAACATTCTTTAGATTGGACACGTTTCTCCTCTTCAAATACTTCACCGGATTCGTGTTTGGACATGAACCACCAGGCAAGGTAGGTGCTGTCAGCATGATATCAGCTCATTGAGAGGGAAATCCAAGCAACTGACTTTGCCAAGAAAGTAGGGTACTGGCTACTCGGGTTTTACAAATGTAGGCCTAAACACCGCAACACTGTGTATTACCAAAGATGGTTAAGAAACTCTGTGGTATTCGGCATACGTACTAACATAGACCTAGTAGATCCGCATAAAGAATGCCAAACAAAAAGCAACAGCAAAAACATTACAAATAGTACTGTTATAAAAACAAAAATCTAAAAAATATATATATAAAAGTACACCATTCATTCAAGATAAACAATTCTGTTAATAATTGTAATGAAAATGAGAAGAAGAAAAACAACGGATTACACTGGTATAGGTCTATTCCTTCCACAGTGCGTCAAGTGCGACTACAGCCCGAATAATTTCAGCACATAAGATACGTTTCAGTCTATGCATTGCAAACTCACATTTTCACTATGTGGAGGTCGCGTTCATAGAATTAGGAATGAATAGCATCTCTGTGGTGATATTAACCTCTTTAGAAACTCGCTCAGAGTTTGAGTGCAACACCTTCTCCACAGTCCACAATCACCAACGCAATTTGAACACTTCTAAAAACAACATCATTGATCGAATGGAAAACTGTACCAAAAGAATATGCATTGTAGCCTATTGAACAAGATGTGTAGATGTGTGCTCTTACCTGCTGCGTCATTCTCAGCACTTGCCCCTAAACAGCATCCGTACAACACCATCAACTTTATCCATAATTCCATGGTTAGGGGAATGAGCGCACACCGCGCTTCCTCTCCTAAAATCCAAGTAAAACGTCCGACTAGACACCGCAATGTGCAATCGTTTGAACGAAACGAAACACCAGATTTGTTCCCTACCAACGTTAAACGCACTGGCATGAGAGGAGGTTCGCTGTTGTCCTTGAAACAGATCCTTTAAAATGTTTCCGAGGTGCAGCAAAGGCAGTGTGAGAAACCAGCCCCTTGCTTCCTCGCGAAGTGACCCAGCGCGTGTGGAGCGGGGTGCACTCTACTGGTGTTAAATGGACCCCGCAGCTTTCTTCTCTCACGGTCTCTCTATCTCTCCGCACAAGTTCACTGGGCTGCTACCCAATGAAAACGCATCAGGGCAGTCGGAGCGGCCACTGCTCATCTGCATGACCGTTGTGAATACACTGCTGTTAGTCATTTGTCGTGGTATAGTGCTGTGCCACTTCACGCAGAGGTAGGCTGGAAATCCATTTATAAAACATAAAAATAAAAGCCAATTGACGACGGTCCATTTATTTATTTATTATTATTTGGGAGTCCCATTGAGATCAATATCTCTTTCACAAGGGAGGGAGCCTTTCCATGTGTGATACAGGTTGCACTCATGCACTGGCTGTGAATACTTTGAATGCCTTAATTAATTGCATAGCCTGCTGAGACACGCAGTAGCATCGCCCACCCAGTAATAAGGAGTTCTAGCCTACTGCCTATACACCCTGTACAGAATTTACAGTACAAAACATACTTTAGGGGAACATAAAGGTATCATATTTTCCCATAAATGCACAGATTGTGCTTTTGAGGATAAACGTTAAAAAGGTCTCGCATAATAAATCAATGCAAATCCATCCTTCAGTGATATCATCCCTGAACAGAACTCCAAGGCTAGATATCAGGCTCAACATTATAAATATATTTAAAGAGACAGTTCAATTCACTTTTTCGCATAGTCAATCATAATTAATCACAGAGGTACATACAGTTGAAGTCGTAAGTTTACATAAACTTAGGTTGGAGTCATTAAAACTAGTTTGTTCATGACACAAGTAATGTTTCCAACAATTGTTTACAGACAGATTATTTCACTTATAATTCACTGTATCACAATTCCAGTGGGTCAGAAGTTTACATACACTAAGTTGATTGTGCCTTTAAACAGCTTGGAAAATTCCAGAAAATGATGTCATGGCTTTAGAAGCTTCTGATAGGCTAATTGACATCATTTTAGTCAGTTGGTGGTGTACCTGTGGATGTATTTCAAGGCCTACCTTCAAACTCAGTGCCGCTTTGCTTGACATCATGGGGAAATCCAAAGAAATCAGCCAAAAATTGTAGACCTCCACAAGTCTGGTTCATCCTTGGGAGCAATTTCCAAACGTCTGAAGGTACCACATTTATCTGTACAAACAATAGTACGCAAGTATAAACACCATGGGACCACGCAGCCGTCATACTGCTCAGGAAGGAGACGCGTTCTGTCTCCTAAAGATGAACGTACTTTGGTGCCAAAAGTGCAAATCAATCCCAGAACAACAGCAAAGGACCTTGTGAAGATGCTGGAGGAAACAGGTAAAGGTATCTATATCCACAGTAAAACGAGTCCTATATCGACATAACCTGAAAAGCCGCTCAGCAAGGAAGAAGCCACTGCTCCAAAACCGCCATAAAAAAGCCAGACTACGGTTTGCAACTGCACATGGGGACAAAGATCATACTTTTTGGAGAAATGTCCTCTGGTCTGATTAAATAAAAATAGAACTGTTTGGCCATAATGACCATCGTTATGTTTGGAGGAAAAAGGGGGTCGCTTGCAAGCCGAACAACACCATCCCAACCCTGAAGCATGGGGGTGGCAGCATCATGCTGTGGGGGGTGCTTTGCTGCAAGAAGGACTGGTGCACTTCACAAAATAGATGGTATCATGAGGAAGGAAAATTATGTGGATATATTGAAGCAACATCTCAAGACATCAGTCAGGAAGTTAAAGCTTGGTCGCAAATGGGTCTTCCAAATGGACAATGACCCCAAGCATACTTCCAAAGTTGTGGCAAAATGGCTTAAGGACAACAAAGTCAAGGTATTGGAGTGGCCATCACAAAGCCCTGACCTCAATCCTATAGAAAATGTGTGGGCAGAACTGAAAAAGCGTGTGTGAGCAAGGAGGCCTACAAACCTGACTCAGTTACACCAGCTCTGTCAGGAGGAATGAGCCAAAATTCACCCAATTTATTGTGAGAAACTTCTGGAAGGCTACCTGAAACATTTGACCCAAGTTAAACAATTTAAAGGCAATGCAACCAAATACTAATTGAGTGTATGTAAACTTCTGACCCACTGGGAATGTGATGAAAGAAATAAAAGCTGAAATAAATAATTCCCTCTACTATTATTCTGACATTTCACATTTAAAAAATAAAGTGGTGATCCTAACTGACTTAAGACAGGGAATCTTTACTAGGATAAATGTCAGGAATTGTGAAAAACTGAGTTTAAATGTATTTGGCTAAGATGTATGTAAACTTCCGACTTCAACTGTATGGTCATAAAGGATTATATACATACAAATCGGGCAGAGTTAAAACCTAAACTCTTAGAAAAAAAGGTTCTGGATAGAACCAAAAGGGTTATATTGCTATTTTGATCAGAACCCCATGGGGTTCTTCTTCACTGAAACAAAATTGTTTCCATATAGAACCCTTGTGTTCCATATAGGGTTCTATTAGGAACCAATTTCTGCCTACTGGGCAGCCAGGCCCAGCCAATCAGAATAAGTTTTTACCCACAAAAGGGCATTATTACAGACAGAAATACTCCTCAATTTCATCAGCTGTCCGGGTGGCTGGTCTCAGATGATCCCGCAGGTGAAGAAGCCGGATGTGGAAGTCCTTGGCTGGTGTGGTTACACGTGGCCTGCGGTTGTGAGGCCGGTTGGACGTGCTGCCAAATTCTCTAAAACAACGTTGGAGGCAGCTTATGGTAGAGAAATTAACATTAAATTCTCTGGCAACAGCTCTGGTGGACATTCCTGAAGTCAGCATTCCAATTGCACGCTCCCTCAAAATTTGAGACATCTGTGGCATTGTGTTGTGTGACAAAACATTTAAGAGTGGCCTTTTATTGTCTCCAGCGCAAGGTGCACCTGTGTAATGATCATGCTGTTTAATCAGCTTCTTGATATGCCACACCTGTCAGGTGGATCTTGGCAAAGGAGAAATGCTCACTAACAGGGATGTAAACAAAGTTGGGCACAACATTTGAGAGAAATAAGCTTTATGTGTGTATGGAACATTTCTGGGAACTTTTATTTCAGCTCATGAAACATGGGACCAACACTTTACATGTTGCGTTTATATTTTTGTTCAGTATATATAGAACCTTTAGGGGTGCCATATATGAAGCAAGCATAGAACCCTTTTTGGTTCTATCCAGAACCTTTTTTTTCTAAGAGTCTAGGCAACAGTAAAAAAATATTATGTTGGAAAATTGGACCCACTAATATGACCATTATACACAGGACACGCGGTGGCCGTAGATGCAATTACAGTGACCTATTTCAAAAACTACTTTAATACCTCTAATAATGAGGTATTAATGAGATAGAAAATCTAATATATACAGTGCATTCTGAAATTATTCAGACCCATTGACTTTTCCACATTTTGTTACGTTACAGCCTTTTTCTAAAATTGATTAAATCGTTTCCCCCCCTCATCAATCTATACACAACACCCCATAATGGCAAAGGAAAAACAGGTTTTCAGAAATCTTTGAAAAATGTATTAAACTAAAAAACATAAATATTACATTTACATAAGTATTCAGACCCTTTACTCAGTACTTTGTTGAATAACCTTTGGCAGCGATTACAGCCTCGAGTCTTCTTGGGTATGACGCTACAAGCTTGGCACACCTGTATTTGGGGAGTTTCTCCCATTCTTCTCTGCAGATCCTCTCAAGCTCTGTCAGGTTGGATGGGGAGCGTCGCTGCACAGCTATTTTCTGGTCTCTCTAGAGATGTTCGATCGGGTTCAAGTCCGGGCTCTGGCTGGACCACTCAAGGACATTCAGAGACTTGTCCCGAAGCCACTCCTGCGTTGTCTTGGCTGTGTGCTTAGGGACATTGTCCTGTTGGAAGGTGAACCTTCGTCCCAGTTTGAGGTCCTGAGTGCTCTGGAGCAGGTTTTCATCAAGGATCTCTCTGTGCTTTGCTCCGTTAATCTTTTCCTCGGTCCTGACAAGTCTCCCATTCACTGCCACTGAAAACATCCCCACAGTATGATGCAGCCACCACCATGCTTCACCGTAGGGATGGTGCCAGGTTTTCTCCAGACGTGACGCTTGGCATTCAGGCCAAAGAGTTCAATCTTGGTTTCATCAGACCAGAGAATCTTGTTTCTCATGGTCTGAGTCCTTTAGATGCCTTTTGGCAAACTCCAAGCGTGCTGTCACGTGCCTTTTACTGAGGAGTGGCTGCCGTCTGGCCACTCTACCATAAAGGCCTGATTGGTGGAGTACTACAGAGAAGGTTGTCCTTCTGGAAGTTTCTCCCATCTCCACAGAGGAACTCTGGGGCTCTGTCAGAGTGACCATCGGGTTCTTGGTCACCTCCCCTGACCAAGGCCCTTCTCTACCGTTTGCTCAGTTTGGCCGGGCGGCCAGCTCTAGGAAGAGTCTTGGTGGTTCCAAACTTCTTCCATTTAAGAATGATGGAGGCCACTGTGTTCTAGGGGACATTCAATGCTGCATAATTGTTTTGTTACCCTTCCCCAGATCTGTGCCTCAACACAATCCTGTCTCGGAGCTCTACAGACAATTCCTTCAACCTCATGGCTTGGTTTTGGCTCTGACATGCACTGTCAACGGTGGGACCTTATATAGACAGGTGTTTGCCTTTCCAAATCATGTCCAATCAATTGAATTTACCACCGGTGGACTCCAATCAAGTTGTAGAAACATCTCCAGGATGATCAATGGAAACAGGATGCACCTGAGCTGAATTTCGAGTCTCATAGCAAAGGGTCTGAATACTTATGTAAATAAGGTATTTCAGTTTTTTATTTTGAATACATTTGCAATAAATTCTAAAAACCAGTTTTTGCTTCGTCATTATGGGGTATTGTGTGTAGATTGATTAGGATTTTTTTTCTTTAATCCATTTTTGAATAAGGCTGTAATGTAACAAAATGTGGAAAAAGTCAATGGGTCAGAATACTTTCCGAATGCTCTGTACATAAACTCAGCAAAAAATAACCATCCTCTCACTGTCAACTGCGTTTATTTTCAGCAAACTTAACATGTGTAAATATTTCTATGAACATAACAAGATTCAACAACTGAGACATAAACTGAACAAGTTCCACAGACATGTGACTAACAGAAATTGAATAATGTGTCCCTGAACAAAGGGGGGGGGTCAAAATCAAAAGTAACAGTCAGTATCTGGTGTGGCCACCAGCTGCATTAAGTACTGCAGTGCATTTCCTCCTCATGGACTGCACCAGATTTGCCAGTTCTTGCTGTGAGATGTTAACCCCCTCTTCCACCAAGGCACTTGCAAGTTCTGGGGGGAATGGCCCTAGCCCTCACCCTCCAATCCAACAGGTCCCAGACGTGCTCAATGGGATTGAGATCCGGGCTCTTCCCTGGCCATGGCAGAACACTGACATTCCTGTCTTGCAGTAAATCACGCACAGAACGAGTAGTATGGCTGGTGGGATTGTCATGCTGGAGGGTCATGTCAGGATGAGCCTGCAGGAAGGGTACCACATGAGGGAGGAGGATTACTTCCCTGTAACGCACAGCGTTGAGATTGCCTGCAATGACAACAAGCTCAGTCTGATGATGCTGTGACACACCGCCCCAGACCATGACGGACCCTCCACCTCCAAATCGATCCCGCTCCAGAGTACAGGCCTCGGTGTAACGCTCATTCCTTCGACGATAAACGCAAATCAGACCATCACCCCTGGTGAGACAAAACTGCGACTCATCAGTCCTGTCTGGTCCAGCGACGGTGGGTTTGTGCCCATAGGCGACATTGTTGCCGGTGATGTCTGGTGAGGACCTGCCTTACAACAGGCCTACATGCCCTCAGTCCAGCCTCTCCAGCCTATTGCGGACAGTCTGAGCACTGATGGAGGGATTGTGCGTCCCTGGTGTAACTCGTGCAGTTGTTATTGCCATCTTGTACCTGTCCCGCAGTTGTGATGTTCGGATGTACCGATCCTGTGCAGGTGTTGTTACACGTGGTCTGCCACTGTGAGGACGATCAGCTGTCCGTCCTGTCTCCCTGTAGCGCTGTCTTAGGCATCTCACAGTACAGACATTGCAATTTATTGCCCTGGCCACATGTGCAGTCCTCATGCCTCCTTGCATCATGCCTAAGGCACATTCACGCAGATGAGCAGGGACCCTGGACATATTTCTTTTGGTGTTTTCAGAGTCAGTAGAAAGGCCTCTTTAGTGTCCTAAGTTTTCATAACTGTGACCTTAATTGCCTACCGTCTGTAAGCTGTTAGTGTCTTAACGATCGTTCCACAGGTGCATGTTCATTAATTGTTTATGGTTCATTGAACAAGCATGGGAAACAGTGTTTAAACCCTTTATAATGAAGATCTGTGAAGTTATTTGGATTTTTACAAATTATCTTTGAAAGACAGGGTCCTTTTTTTGCTGAGTTTATGTACAAAATGACGAAGTGAAGACCTGGATGGCAAGACAAATCAACGAAACATATTAATGTCAGAAATGGTCTGATATCCAACTCGTTGCAGACCTTTAGGAGACATGGTGGACAAAGGGTGAATCCTGCTACAAGCTCTCACAGTCTCACGTCAGAATTAGACGTTCATCCATGTTTCTCAAACATACAATTTCGAAGTTGTTCCAAACCTGAACTTTCAAAGTGTTTAAGGTTAAGTTTAGGCATTAAGTCCGAATTTTTAAGGCAATTCTCTTCTCAGTAACATTCCTGTCCATCGGCTTCCTGTATAGGTCCGTGCTAAAGCCAGCCCCTCCCTCTTTATCAAAATGTCCAGAAAACTTGTTACATGCGCATCAAATGTGAGTGTGAATTTCAGATGCTCACTGCTTGTATTGATGGAGTGGAATTTATGAAGTTCCTCTGCTGTGCCCTGGAATAGAAAGAATGTGTCATCAAAGAAGCGTTTCAAGAGCTTGATATGGCGCAAGAATGGACTGTTGGGGCTGAAAATCGAATTCTTCTCAAACAACCCACATACAGATTGGCATAATTCGGTGGCATTTTACTACCCATGGCAGTTCCCTTCTGTTGAATGAACATGTCATTTTCAAACATGAAAAAGTTCTTAGTCAGAACAATCTCAGCAAGTTCAACAATACAGTTAGTGCTAGGGAGTGTCCCAGTGGGTCGTTGACTAAGATAGTGTGCCATGGCTTCTAGGCCTCTCTGGTGGGGGATGTTTGCAAGCCATAACCATCTCCCGATCAATATTGTCCATTGTCTTAATGGTGTTAATCATGTCCATAGAATCGCATACATATGCATCTTTTTCCACCAATCTGCAGTATGTTTCTAGGGAGGGATTTCTTTATCTATTGACCAATCAGCGCTTACAAAAGGTTACCATGGTAGTACAATGAAAAAAATACAATGGTACTATCATGGTTGTGCGTTACCATGGTAGAATGTATAATCCAGGTTAAATCCATGGTATTTTCCATGAGCCATTGTATGAATGATGCAATACCATGTCGGTACCATCATACTTCAAGGATAAAACCATGGTACATTTCCATGATTCAGATCTATACCATGGTATTAATGAAAGTACAATTGTTGTACCATGGTACATTTTTGTATCTAGATTAGAGCTTTTGACAATAATTGGGCAAAAGATCAGAATTGGGCTGCCTGTTTAAACGAAGTCTATGCATCCCACTACGTAATTTGTAGTCACAGATGTTTCTCCACTGTTTTTCATATCATCATGGTTGCTTGTTAGTTTAATTATAGCCTAGGCAGCTGTTTTAAGTTATTTAATTATTTAGAGAAGAGTTCTGAGGGGAACATGTTTTACCAAGCAATTCTATTTGACATAGCCCATCATTTGGTCCATTATCAATATTGTCGTGATCCTTGCTAAATGAGCCACATTACAATTCCCACAAAGTTGATTATCCCTATTGGTGCAATGCGTAGGGTGTTTGCCTTTCACACCAGCGACTCAGGTTCCCTTCCCCGACGTCCAATATCAATATTGTAGTGATCCTCGCTATATGAGCCATGTTACCATTCCCACCAAGTGGGTTAACCTTATTGGCTTCCCTGCCCCACCATTTGGGACATTGGTGTCAGAAGTGGGATGGCGGCCGTGAGGCCATCAGAACACACGGCCCGGCTGTGTGAGTTGGCTGAGTATTTCGAAGCAAGGGACGTGCCTTCCCATTTGGAGGGGGCATTGTAATCTTCACTTTATGAGACACGTTACAATTCCCACAAAGTGGGTTAAACCTATTGGCACAATGCGTAGGGTGTCTCCCTTTCACGCCAGCGACCTGGGTTCGCTTCCATGCCCTGCCGTGTGCTACAATATCATTACAGAACATCTCTTGATTATGACCCAGATAGAAAGTACCGTCAGCTGTTGTAATAACTTGATCTGTTATTCACTGAAACATTGTTGAACATGTAACCAAAGCAAATGGTTGAATGTGTCTGGCTGTTCATGTCATTCAAACCCAGAGAGTCTGTGTGGATGGTTCAACCATAGGATCCAATTAATGGATATTATGGCCCAATTTCAAAACAACCACTAGAGTCTAGACCAGGGGAACTCAACTCTCTCCAACAATGTCTGGATCCTGCTGGTTTTCTGTTCTAACTGATATTTAATTGCACCCACCTGGTGTCCCAGGTCTAAATCAGTCCCTGATTAGAGGGGAACAATGAAAAAATGCAGTGGAACAGGCTTGGAGGTCCAGAGTGTAGTTTCAGGGTATAGACCATATCTTTTGGAGCTCTGAGAGGTTTTGACAGGTGTATGCAATATATAGACATGATGCACTCTGCTTGCTATCTCCACAATGATTACCAGTCCTCCACTCTCTCCACATTCACTTGTGACAAGTTATTTTTATATGTCCGCAAAGTGTGCTTCCCTCTGCATTTCGCTGTTCAGTTGAGGGAGTGGTTTGGCTTTTAAATCAGTTCTGCTGCCGTTCTTTGAGAGAACACTCATCCGTCGGTTTCTCATTGAAGAGTTGTCTTGTCTTCTGAGTTGTGATGCAGTAGTAGTACTAGTAGTACTAGTAGCATCTGTTTTTCAGAAGGCATATCAATAAATTCAATGTTACAACGAGAAAATAACCTCGTACTGATAGTAGAAAGGGTGCAGCTACATTCAGCATGAGATCACTAACACGTATCACGGTCTCCAAGACTACCTCAGAACTTATTTGTAGCTATTTTTGATACATGGTAGAATTCACCCTCTACTGACCCTGTCCCTGAGTTGGTCATGAATATTCTGCCTTGCTCGAGCATACAGGAAGAAATTGAGGCACTAGGCCTCCTTGAATAAACTCCACAAAAAAACTAGTACGGTGTAGTCTGGTTACATTAAACCCAGTTGGTTCCTTTTAATTAAGCAATCACTAAAATTGCAGAATGTTTTTGATTGTATTAAAAAAATCAACACTCCCACATAGATAGGTTAATTACTGGTGCTGGCCTCCATTCCATAGAATAAAATATATGGACTTGTTACTTTTGAGTTTCATCCTCTAAGATAAAAGCCTCTAAAAATAACTGCAGCTGTATGAAATGGTCAAGGTTGGATTGTAACTACTTTCATGCCCATTTTAAGGGGAGCTTGTATATCAGTGCCTGTCTCTTCTGCGGTCTCTGTACGCCTGCCAGCCCAGCAGGGCCAAATAATATAATCAAGGACATCGTAAATAAAGACCTGGTATTTGTCATAGGGGGGAATTCATATCAACAGACCAAATACGGAGCCATAAACTGTTACCCTCTCTAACATAAACAACGTAGGGTGCAATGAAATAGGGGAACGTTTATAAATCGAAACTAACGGCTTCCATGCGGGGTGAATCATTTTAATTAAAAGAATCAGTGGTTAATAAAACAAACAGCTACAACACAGTTTAGTTCTAACTTCTAATCTAAACAGAGCGTTTTCGCAACCAATTACTCAACCTTGTCAGTTATGGTGAACGGTGTGGAATGTTTTGAAACGCCTACAGGACTTTGATGATCCTGAACGAACCCCAGGGTGGCAGGACCTCTGCTGTATTAGAACACATTGATATATGATGATAAATCTACATCCCTCCTGCACCAAGCAGAGAGAGGGCCACAAACAAATAGATTGGAAACGGGAACAAAATCCACCCTGCAGGCTCATTAACTGCGAAATAAGCTCAGGCTTCGCTGTTACCTTTATACACACAAACACACACACACACACACACACACACACCAGCCAAACCACTCTCTCTGAGCAAACACACGCACGTACGCACAGCCATCAGCCAACACTCTCCATTCCCCTATGAGCATAGTAGTGTATGGCCGGTTGCCTCTACCTGCTCGGCACTTCAATATCCCTCCCTAATGCACGCTTAGCTGGGCCATTCCCCCCTACTCTCTCTTGCTGCCTATATGCATTTCTGTCATGCACACTTGGGCAGAGCTGCAGGCGCTGAAGGTCGGGAAGCAGTTAGGGGAAGGAGCCGTTTCCCTTTGAAATAATCCCATCCCCCTGGATGAGAGCAGTGTCTCTAGCCATTCACCCCGGGATAGATTGGCTCTGCTTGCGGAATTCAGATGAGCTGAAGATTGGAAGCCTTGGAAGTGTCAGAACCCTTAGTGGAACAATGAGGCTGGGTGAGATTCCATTCTAGTCCTTCCATGTTCTCATCTCAAGCCCTTCCAAGGAATTCTGTAATGTATCGCCATGGTGATAAGGCCTCGGCCCAGGTAGCAACGAATGAGGTGCAAGGACCAGAGGATGGTGGGATGAGCTATAGGAAGACGGACTCATTGTAATGGCTGGAATGGAATAAATTGACCGTTATCAAACATCTGGAAACCACATGTTTGACTCCGTTCCATTAATTCCATTCCAGTCATTACAATGAGCCCGTCCTTCTACAGCTCCTCCCACCAGCCTCCTCTGGCATGGACATCACATATAAACTACCAACTGCGAGACTAAACAGCTTTAGGGAGTGTATATATAATATATCATTACAAATAATGGTTTTTGAGGTAGTGTGTATTTTGTGGTCTCTCCCTCTACTAGTTTCTAGAAGCAACACAGTGTACTCCATCGAGCACACTGACCTTTCCAACAGCCAAGCCTTCATAAAATATTCATAGATGCTATCGATGTATTAGGATATGCAAAATACGGCCTTTTTCACTGGCACTCAGCACAAGGCAAAACAATCCTTGAGGAATCATGGTAAATGCTGCATGAGCCCCATTTGAGAGTTCCGCTTGCTTTGATAAAATTCGGTTTGATAAAATTCGGAACCTTTATATAAACACTGGAATAGAAATAGAAAAGCATTGAATGTCTCACATGGACCGCCTCCAGATTAGAATGAATCATTTAAAAACTAAGCAGGGCAGATATATTTTTTTGAGCAGGTTTTCTTTTGTTTTTCTTCTTGTAATACCTGATTACTGATTATGGGTTAGGAGAGGAGAGACAGGAGACCGCTGAGCGCTATTACAGAATCGCTATTCATACGATTAGCAAAAAACAGCATGTGGAAACATGATCCATTTATTTTCCCCTGTTTGGGGTAGGAACATTAATTTTACTTAATGTGAATCCTGTTTGAGCAGACAAGAATGGCCGCCACACAATTTTGGCCAAAAATAGAAGAAATTGTAGGTTTTAAGAGTTAAGACACTTTTTCACATCGCAGCCAGCCCTGATATGGCTAAATAATAGAGCAAAGTAAATGGTTTTTAAAAAATGACAAATAAACATTTTCCAAGACTTTTGGAATGTACTCAAGTTCCAGTGTGTGTATTAATTCAATATCCACATAATTGCCTCGCTCATTAAAACTCATTTTAGGATAAAATAAAGACATTGCTCAGTTCCAATTCCAATAAAATAATTCCAAGAGAACTAAACACTTGGACACCTGCCCCAGGTCATCATTAGGGAGAAGGGTCTAAAGGGCTTTCTCTTGATTGTAGGTCAAATATCATCATCATCAATTCAACCAAGGTGATTCATTCTTCTCTGATCTCAAGACAAATCCCTCAACTCCTCCGAAATGATTGATTTGACTTAGTATCTTGGTCCAGCGACTGATGCTTTTTTTTCCCCCTTACAGTACTGTATTCTCAGTTTGGCACTGACTATATGTTGGGTCCTACTCTATGTTCTTCTTTTTGGACAAGTCCCTCCCTCCCTGATTCACTTGGTTTCAATACGTTTTCTCCCGACTGAACACAACCCTGGGTCTTGTTCATTAGGGCAAACCGTAGCAAAACATTTAGCAACAACAAACGGAAATCTTTCTTCTTATTGTACAAGTCCAGGTAGTCCCTTTTTGTTTTTCGACCTTCCTTTGGGTGCCAACTGAACATGCCCCTGGTTTACTGTGTGGCGTAGTTGTCACCTCCAGCCCCTCCTCCAGCCCCGCCTCCAGCAACACCCACCAGCATGTTGTTCTTGGGGGAGCAGCTGTCTGGCTCCATGGTCATCACCCTGACAGAGTACCCATGAGTCTCTGCTGCCCAGGAGCGGTCCAGATCCACCAGGCCCATGCACTGTTTACCTGGAGGAGAGGGGTCAAAGAGCACAGTGATGATGTCACTGATGCAACAATAATTACGTTTATTTATATTCCACACACTGGCAGCTAAGAGGTGAATTGCATAACCTAAATAAATACAACTGATAGAATGTTCCCCTGTCTCACCGTATAATTAGCTTTGTTCTAATCATTCTTAGAATTTGCATTCATATTAATATGGATATACAAAGTGAGTGCTGCATCCTTTGTGGATAACACCCTTAGGCCTCTTCTGTACTGTAGAAGTCTTTAAATCAGTGTATTGAGGCCTCTACAGCACTCAAGAGTCTCAGACGGACCGACGCTCAGATCTGACAGGCTCAGGGAATAAGCAATAAGATCAAAGACGGTAAGTGTGAGTTGAGGAGAGGTTGAGGGGTGTCATGGCGGCAGCAGCGCCCCGTTAGTGGAATCTTCTATGACAGGAAGTGTCAGGTATGGAACGTACGAGGGCGGTTCAAAGTGAAAACACAACAGGGAGTACCTTCACTAATTATTCACAAGTATTGAATGTGCTGGTATGGGATAAGTTTTGCCTTTAAAATCATGATTAATAAGATCCTATGGACAGGGGGCCCTGATCCTAGATCAGCAAGCCTACTCTGAGACCCTTTTAAAATATTGACCCAGGTACTGAAGGGGTATCAGTTTGATGGAGAAAGATGATCAACGTCCACCAATCAGTGAGGTTATGATTAGACCATTAGAAGTCCTGCATTCAATATACTGGATATAATCATTCCCCCTTTGACTTTGCCTTCAGCATTATGGAAAAATGACATTGGCCACTTGTAAGGGATCTGTTTGTGTTAAAAGGTGGTCATTTCACAATGTGTGTGTGTGTTACCTATTAAGCGTCGTTCTGGAGGCAGCTGGACCGCCGTCTGGTCTGCGAAGCGGCAGAGGATCATGTGCTCCTAAATGGAGGAAGAACAGAGAGAAAGACTTAACTCAAACCACACACAGCTACAGCTAAAACTCATCAGCTAACTAATCACTAATGGATGCACGTATGACTGTAAATTGCTTTGGATTAAAGCGTCTGCTAAATGGCATATTTATTAAATGTTTTATTTACACAGACTTCAACCAACCCCAGCAGCAGAATGTTCATTCCAGGCTTTCCTGAAAGTCTCTGTATGAAGCCATATTGTACATCATTAGAGTCACATCTCTGACCTCTGGGAGGATGAGTCTCCTTCCTGCTGTTAAAACTTCCTCCTATTCTTCCCCAGAAGGTAAAAACACCAAAACCCAGGGGACAGTAGCTATCTTCTCATGTCTTTCTTTTTTCACCATCTAGTCATCTTCTACACCCCTTTTTCTATCTACAACCCCACGGTAAAAACACCAACCCCAGGAGGACCCTAGTTAACCTCTAGCTCTAACTGATTCCATTCGTCACTGTGGAAGGATCAGGAGAGTACCGTCCCTAGCCAGGGTTCAACCACTATGACTCGGCACCAAGCACAACACCTCACATCATTAGCGTTCTATTACAGCCATCTGTCATGGAGCTCCGCTGTCAGTCTGTTCAACTAGCTCAGGGGGGGGGGGGAAGAGTGCACTGTGATTGGTTGGTTCACTGTGTTACAGTAGCAGTGAAATGCAATATTGGTTTCTGTTCGGTCAGTGGCTGTTGTGGTGAGGTGAAGAGGAAATTCAGTGACTCTGAGGACAATGGAAGTTGATCAACATTGTTCTTCATTTCGGCCTTTAGCCTTCATCAGGGTTTTAGAGTGGAAATAACATAGTCTCAGTAATACAGCCTCTCTCCACTAAGACGAGGAGCAACACCCTAAAGGAATTGCTACAAAATGAAAGAGAACAGAATCGTTAAAATCATATCGCGATGATTCGCCACAGAGGGAGGTTCAGAGAGAGAGAATTTGTATGTTAATAGCCGGAAAATGAATCCGGTTGCTTAAATGGAATATTGATTTCTCTTGTCACATGGTGCAAAGTGTTTGTGTGCATATTTCCAGACTGCCATTACGCAATCAACTATGTGGCCAAGTTTCTTTGTCAAAGTTTCTATCAAACTAGAAAAACACAGAGATAGATGGCACACACAACTTTCCACCACCAAATACCCTAAATTCAGTGCAAAATACACAAGCAGTATTTTTCTTTAATCTGTTAATACAAATCTGTTAAGACATTTATTGCAGAGAATAGACCATTACCAAAATATACTAGTAGTAGTCAGAGAATAGACCATTACCAAAATATACTAGTAGTAGTCAGAGAATAGACCATTACCAAAATATACTAGTAGTAGTCAGAGAATAGACCATTACCAAAATATACTAGTAGTAGTCAGAGAATAGACCATTACCAAAATATACTAGTAGTAGTCAGAGAATAGACCATTACCAAAATATACTAGTAGTAGTCAGAGAATAGACCATTACCAAAATATACTAGTAGTAGTCAGAGAATAGACCATTACCAAAATATACTAGTAGTAGTCAGAGAATAGACCATTACCAAAATATACTAGTAGTAGTCAGTTTTCGGACCCATCAACTGTCATGTTCCAGTTGTCATGGCGAGGCCCTATAGCAGGCCTCAGCTGATTAGAGTAGTGAGTGACTGAGGCCATACATCATTAAGAGATTATGATGTCATCAACTCCTCCCAGTTCAGTGCACTGTCAGTGTCAAGCGATAAGACTTGGGCCCTTTTCTGATACTCTGAAAATGCATTCTGCCTTCCTTTAAGTAATCACTGATCTGACATAGAGCCTTGCGTTCACCTACCCAAAATTGATGACTCCAAGGAACGGAGTGAAGTAAGGATGCATTTGTCCTCCTGTGTGGCTCAGGACAAATACGTCTGCTAAGTGACTAAAATGTACATTTGGAATAGTATTTGAACCTCCGCTGACCTCAATCAAGCCATGAACTTTCTCAACATTCAGTCTCTTGACCGTCGATCTACTCATGATTAATGTTGTTTTGAAAGTGCACGTTTTTTTGTTGCTGTTGCTTTCTTTATGTAATGAATAGCGCTATAAACGTTGAATAAATTATTATTGGAAGAGAGCCTTGGTAGAAGTGGTGTGAGGCTGTAACAATGTGATTCCTGGAAAAGCTGGCTTTAGTTACCAGGATAAATCAACAGGAGAGCTATTTCTGTCTCTCTCTCTCTCTCTCTCCCTCTCTCCCCCTCTCTCTCTCTCTTTCTCTCTCTCTCACTCTCAGAGTCAGAGAAAATGACTTGGACTCCACTTGAAATTAAACAATGCATGTGTTTTGTATAACCTCTTGTAATTCGTGGCAAGGGAGCAACTGCTTTCAGCACGACTGTAAATGATGATGCTTTATAACTGAGGGGTCAAAACTGTTGTAGCCTGTGTAGGAGAACACTGTTCGCAATTACCATAAATAAATAAGACTTTAATTAAATCAGACTTAGTTCAATATTCGCTGCTGATATGATATACATCCAAACAAACAATACATTCAGTGGGGAATCTAACACTCATTTTAAATTAATTAAACCTACCTTGTAACTCAGTGTCTCCAGAAACTTTTTGCTGCAAAATGAGAGAATGTGAAAGAAGTGAGATATTTTTTGGAATAATGCTCAGAGAAAAGACAATTAAATGTGAAAACATTTCAGTAAATCTGCACATTATGCTTTTCTGTGGGAAAACTATTTGTATTGCATTGTATACACTGATATTCACATACTGAGTCAAGTATCCATCTTCTTTTGTCTTGATAAGTCATGATATAACAAACTATCTTCTTATGATAAACTCGATACATGACAAAAACCCTAACAATGCTCATTTTGAGCAAAGTCTTTATCCAATGTTCTGGGAAACTGGCAGTTTGTTTGTGGTGTTAAAGAGTAGTGAGAAAGAGCGCAAAGCTAACTAATAATCACCATGGCACTGAAGACGTCAAAGGTCATGTCACGGGCAGTCAGACCACTGAGGATGAACTAGTCAAGGCTGTGGTGTAGTGTGGAGTAACATGAATACTGACACTGCTACAGGGTTAGCTTGGGCCCACCTCATATCTAGTAATAGCCTTTAGCTATACCACAACCTTCAGTACATTCTCTCTTTAGAAGACCATGTTTTGTGGTCATTGAGGCCTTTGTGTTGTCAACATGTCACGTATCCTTCCTCCTAGTTCTCATACCTGCCACGTCACACACCAGTCAGTCAACAGAGTGCTGTCATGGCAACAGGAACAACAGCACAAAAAAACGAGGTCCCACATTTTTCTCCCTCGTTCATGCCCTCAAGCACAATTCCGACTCTTCGGATCTTACCTCAGCCCAGGAAAATATCAAGACATCAAATTCATTAGTTGTTTCGGCTCGGCCCCAGAATGAAATGAGCAAAAGTACTTTTCGGAGTGAGCAGTGATTCGTCTTAGCCAACTTATTTGGTTATGGGGTAGGTTTTTACTCTGTCATTTTGTGACAGCAGCCCTGTACTGAAAGATCTGATTGAATGGACTGAGACTGAATGAGAGAGCAGGGTGACACAGAAGTCCTAGACGCTGTGGAAGAGAACATAAGCCAGAGACCAATGCAGATAGAGAAGGAGGCAGAGAGGTACAAGACCAAGAGAGAGAGGCAGAAATGGTGGGAGATACAGTCGATAAAGATAACAGAAGAAGACCGGTAAGGAGACACAAGATACAGACAGTGACAGACAGACAGACAGACAGACAGTGACAGACAGACAGTGACAAACAGTGACAGGCAGACAGACAGTGACAGACAGACAGACAGACAGACAGACAGACAGACAGACAGTGACAGGCAGACAGTGACAAACAGTGACAGGCAGACAGACAGTGACAGACAGACAGACAGTGACAGACAGACAGTGACAGACAGACCGTGACAGGCAGACAGTGACAGGCAGACAGAAAGTGACAGACAGTGACAGACGGTGACAAAGAGACAGATAGGCAGACAGAGAGACAGAGAGACAGGCAGGCAGGCAGAAAGACAGGCATACATTGAGACAGACAGGCAGACAGACAGACAGACAGACAGACCTCCTGGGGAAGGTGAACTTCAGTGTGTTCTGGACAAAGCCGTAGCAGCAGGGGCTGACCACGAAGGCCGCTCCCGCCTGGACACACTGCTCCACCACCATGTCTGTCGCCACGCCACACGCATGGAGGGCCACCTGCAGACACACACACACACACACACATTAAAACACAGGCACACACATTCACAGGCGCGTGCGCAGACACACACACATTTGCACACATATTTTTAAAAATGACCCAATCAGAACACCCTCTTTCTCTGCATCCATCACATTACATCATCACGATATGATACACCTCATTGGAAAACATCTCGGATAGCAAACCAAACCCTGAGTCAATAGGGAAAACAAACTGAACCGTTTGAAATAAACTCATTGATTAACTAGTTAAAGAAGCCTCTTGATGCTGAACGTGTGGAGTAAACAAACTTTGAGTCGTTTAGCAGTGGAGGCACGGAGGAACCGGATTTCCCATTGAGCAGGTAAACCGTGCCTGACGCTCTGCATCTCAACAGACATTACCAGAGGAGTGGTTAGAGGTTGCTGGGTGGAGGGAGGGAGAGACAGAGAGAGGGAGAGAGAGAGAGAGGGAGAGAGGGAGAGAGGGAGGGAGAGAGGGAGAGAGGGAGGGAGAGAGGGAGAGACAGAGAGAGGGGACTCTGGGACTCTACTGTAGCAGACTGTTTCCTAATATCCTGGTCCTGGGGACCCACTGTGCATACTGGATCTACTTCAGGTCGATATCCATGAGTACAGTGTTTGTTGATCAGTTGACAAATTGATTCCGGTGTGCTAGTACTGTCTGAAATACATCAGATAAGTGGCATGGTTTGGGGTACTCAAGGAGATGTTTGGTAAACACTGGAGTAGTAGATGTTGATAATTCTGATGCTCTTCGACTGAGAGCTAAGACATTTCCATCAAAATACCAAACATCTATGGTAGCTGGACTACAGCACCTGGAACCACATTTTGTTGGGAGT
The DNA here is from genome assembly GCF_020615455.1 of Coregonus clupeaformis. NCBI lineage: Eukaryota > Metazoa > Chordata > Actinopteri > Salmoniformes > Salmonidae > Coregonus > Coregonus clupeaformis. The sequence continues at coordinate 360,473 of NW_025533766.1, read as the reverse complement.
AAGTTGGACCAGAGCCATGCATTTAGAAAGTTGGGCCGATGCGGTTTCTGCATTATGATGCATTTACATGACACTTCAACATTCTATGGCAGTCATGTTAGCTCCCAATTAACATTACATGGGGAATATTTAAACAATGCTATGTAACTAACTGAATGTCTAGAATTGGAACAAAATATATCACATTCTAAAAGTTGTCCTAACTCTCTAAACAGTATTACATTTACATTTTAGTCATTTAGCAGACGCTCTTATCCAGAGCGACTTACAGTAGCAATTAGGGTTAAGTGCCTTGCTTAAGGGCACATCGACAGATTTTTCACCTAGTCGGCTCGGGGATTAGAACCAGCGACCTTTCGGTTACTGGCACAACGCTCTTACCCACTAAGCTACCTGCCGCCCCATATGTATGGCTCTGGGGTAGTACTTATCAGCAAACTATTACTACTGGCTATTCTCAATCAGCACTCTAGCACTGGGGCCCAGTCAGAAACACTAGCTAGCTAACGTCATCAGCTTCGAATGGAAGATCCAAAATGAGGTGTTGGGAGAACTTCAAAAGATCCACAAAGACAATGTTAGAGATAAGTCCATGTCCAACGGATTCTGTTCAACGTGTGAGACAGCCTCTTCCAAGATTTAAGATGAGAATCCTAGCAAATCCCCTGCTAAAGAGCTACCATTCCTTTGGGATGAACGTCCCCTAAAGTTACTTTAAGTCCACATCAAATGCATCATGGCAGGCTGACTACTGTAATCCATCACAGCCCTAATATATACCACCTGCTCCTTCACATCCATATCAGAGCTTGGCTCTTCTCTGTGGATTATGACATTTCTGTAACTATAAAACCGCAGCCAAGTTTTTGTATACACTCCTCTCTCATTCTGTGGTTGCGGCAGAAGGCTTTAGAATAGCTCAGCCAGGCATTTCCAGGAGAGTTGGACGGGCTCCCTGAGAAATATACTGCAGCCTAGAGATTTAAGGAACCTTAATCCGACTGTTGTTTGGCCTCCAATATAGTGCGGAGCACCTCTCCCCCCACCACCCCCAGACCACACTGGAGCCATGTAGTACCTTGGCCTGGGTTGGCCCGTCTTTGGCATGACTATCTGGAGGCATCATTCCAGTCACGGAGGGGAACTAGAAGACAGGTCCTTATAGGAACAGAGTGCTGGAATGTTAGATGCAACTCTTTAAGCCAGGGTTCTTTTGTCTTTTGTCCTGGGGGCATACTGTAGTTTCAGGTTTCCATTCCAACAACAAACCAGCATCTCATTAAACATATTACACCAGTGAAGGCAAATCCATGTAAAATGGTTTATTGAGGTCAGTATAGGGAAAGTATCAGAAGTAGAATGGCCGACAACAGCAATACTACCAAGACCACCAGCAACTTCAGCACGAGCAGCGCCAGCGGAAAAGAAAAGATTACAAATAGAAGGTACTAGCCACATATTGGTAACACATTCCGAGGCCTCCTTTGTCTTTTTATCGTCGGCCATCTTGGAAGCTAGTAATAATGTGTGGTAATGTGATAAAGATGGAGGTCCTTCCTGCCAACCAGACCAAAGGAATGTTGTTAGCTGTTTTGCATTGCAGAGGAGGAAGCTCTGCATTAAAATTCCAAAATGTATTCTTTGTTCTTGAAACACAGTGTACTACGTTGTGTTCTAGTATCGGTTCCTTAATAAAGAGGGAACGTTGCAAAGGAAAACACAGACAGACCACGTGATAAAACAAGACTAAAGAAACAATTGCAAAACTAGACTAAAGAAAGGGACTGTCCACGTGGGGAGAGCCTGTTTCCATTAAACCAGAGGCTTCTGTGGAGGCCGGTATAAATTATGGATTAATGCAAACCGATAAAGGATTGAGGAGTGTTCAGAAAAAGCACTCTTTATTAGTCTCACCTGTCTTTTGGGGGGAAGGTGGGAGTAGATCTTATTGAAGATTCTGGTCCATAATGGTTTTTCCCCCTCTCACCTTTGCACAAGTACAACTTTACATCATAATGAATAAGAACAGGCGGTGGGCTGAAATATGAGCTCTGAAACTCTTTATTCATGGCTAATACACCCTGGTCCACACACACACACACACACAGAGACACACAGTCTTAGCATGAAAAACACTTCACGGCTAACCACGGCAATACACCCTGGTCCACACACACACACAGAGACGCACAGTCTCAGCATGAAAAACACTTCACGGCTAACCACGGCAATACACCCTGGTCCACACACACACACAGAGACACACAGTCTCAGCATGAAAAACACTTCACGGCTAACCACGGCAATACATCACATCCCGTGTGCATCGGTGCTTATTACCTCTGGTACTGAATTTACATTTTTCCCCGGTATTACTTTTAACACTCTATAGTGCAATATGGGAGGCTCTGTCAGTGATGAGGAGAGACAACCTACCTACCTACCTACCTACCTACCTACCTACCGCACAGAGCAGCTTTACTTTGACTCCCACTGTTCTAGTCTACTCAGACCCTAAAGCTCATCTACCCCTGCTGGTTGGAGAGGGCTAGGGAGGGAGAGTGAGTGGGAGAGAGAGAGAGAGAGAGAGAGAGAGAGAGAGGTGGGGGTGATAGCGAGAGAGAGCGGGAGAAAGCAGAGAGAGTGAAAGAGAGAGAATGAAGGGTGAAAGAGAAATAGATACTGCGATAGAGAGAGGAAGAGAGAGAGAGAAAAGAGAAGAGAGAGAGAGAGAAGAGAGAGAGAAAAGAGAAGAGAGAGAGAGAGTGAGTGAGTGAGAGAGAGAGAAAAGAGAAAGAGAGAGAGTGAGTGAGTGAGAGAGAGAGAAAAGAGAAAGAGAGAGAGAGAGAGAGAGAGCAAAGATAAAGGGACCACACTGAAGACTCAGATCTTCTCAGCAGTATTCAGATGTTACGCTCCACTACTCTCTGTTCCTCAGAGGACCTGGCTCTCCCCAAGGAGAGGGGGGGCCTCAGCCATCACTCTAATACTAAGAGAGGAGAGATACACTGGTGGATATTCTATGAGAGGAGATCTATGGGGGATAAACTCTCTGACACCAAGCTGATACACACCTGGCCTGGCACACGCGTTGTTCTTCCAACATGAGAGAGCAAGCCTCCATAGCTAAGAATAGGGAACAACCTAATTAGCCTGAGTAAATGACTATCTAGGGCTAGAAATGGAGCCATGTATAATACATACTGCCATTATTCAGCATGATAGGCTGCACCTGGGGGTGAGGGAGTGGGCACTAACTGGCTGCACTAAATAATACGCCGTGCATTCACACCACGGACACCTGGGGGTGAGGGAGTGGACTATAAAAAAGTGTGTGTGTGTGTGGTGTGTGTGTGTGTGTGTGTGCGCGTGCAGAAAAACATTCCCTGACTACAGTAGATACCAAACACACTCCCCAACCCACACAGTACTGTGGAGAGTGCATTGCTGTTGTGTTTGTTTTTGGCCAAGTGGAACGGGTCTCCATGAAGTGGCTGGTCTGCAACAGTAGTCAGGCACTAGCTCTAATAACAGCAGGTATGGTGGAGGAAGCTTTTAGCACAATGTCTAGTCTGAAACTCACTACGGTGACTCACTCTGTCTGAACACATCGTAACATAACGTACCTGGGACAATAGATGGACATAGTATACGTTTTACATGTTGTTTTTTAAAGGTAGCACCGCAGATACTGAGACGAGCGAGATGCAAGACTTCGCTCTCACACAGTATCTGTGCACAGGTTTGCTTCACGCTGTCACAGAGTGGTAGCCAGGGGACCAAAACAGTGGAGAAGTTGAGCTTCGCGCTTCAACGCTCTTAGTTGTTGTGGAAATTGACCCACTACGCTGTTTCTTTCTGCATCTACGTCATATCACTGAGTCTACCTTTAACATCATGTTTGACCTATTTTAGGGAGGGACTGGTGGACTACCATACACCTGCTGGACCTCATGCTGGGGGAAGCAGGGAGGAGCAGCAAGCCGGAAGTAAAGTCCAGATTCTAGTCTGAATCTCAGCTATGATGACTCACTCTGTCTGAACAGGAGAGATGGGCATAACCTACATGTTTTACATTTAGATTTGAACATTATGTTTGACATATTTTAGAGACGGATGCATGATATACTGTAATATAATATAATATAATAGATATTTAGTTGTCCATTAAGTCCAATCAATTATTTATTATTATTATTATCTGACACTTGATAGTTAAACGTGAATGTTTTCATTGTTTCTATCAAATAAATATATTATTAACACCAACACTTGGCATCTAGGTTTAGTACACATACAGGCTTTACAGTTCATTTGTGGCGTGGGAGATGACTTCCTAGCCTGGTTAACCCCGACTGAACTCCTCACTCACCATGATAAGTGAAGTGACACAATGGTGAAGTTACCATCCAGACTGGTTTAACCAAGCTAATGAATTCCTAAATCAAACAAGCACCTGTTCTGTGGCCAACAACCAACACAAGCAGATCAAAATAGACGTGACGATACTGTAATTAACGACAACTCTTTTAATTTGGGACTAATTAGGCAGTTCAGGTCGTTAGAGAGCCACTGATGAACGTGGGCGTTTATTCCATTCTGTCAGGAGAGGAGAGGAATTGAAATACACTGCGGGAGACGCACACACACACACACACACACACACACACTGTAAGTGGTAGGTTCTCATCTCATCTGGCCCACAGACTCTGTGTGGAGGAGAGAGAGGAGAGCGCTAGTGAAGTAACTTATAACTGCGGTAGGAGCGGCTCGCTGAGTGAAATAAACCACAATTATCTAGCACAGCAAGTGAGACCTGTGTGTGTTTTTTGTGGCTCGTTCACACACAGGTCTCACGCTGGCTGATACAGATGCAAATGAGTCAACTAGCGGAGTCAGATGATTCATGTGGTCAAAATGAGAGGTCAACGTAATAAACGCTGCAAATAGCTGGGGAGTTGAAACGTTTTGCCTTCATAATAAACACTTACTCTTCCAAACGGTTATTCCTTCTAACCTCTGCCTGAATAGAATATATTGCTCCTACATCTTTTGGCAGGGTGTTTGTTTTCGCTCCACTTCAGTGCTCTGCAAAGTAAGCAATTAAAAGGAAAATGTGTTTTCTTTTCAAAGTATTGGAGGAGGAGGAGGAGGAGGAGGCTTTTTGATTACCCACAATGCTCAGAGAAGGGAAAGGACAAGGTCCCTGTTATAATCAGTTGGGGGTGCAACTGGAGAGCAGAAGTTACCTAAATAAACTGTCAAAAGTTTTCCCTAAAGAAATGTAATCTTTGATTCTTCTCAAACATTCAAACATACTTATATGGGCTAAACTTATCCAAAATAAGTTCCAGTTCTGGGAAATCATTCTAAATCCATAACTGAACAAAAAAGGAATCCTGCATGCTGTTCTACTCTGTGACAACGTAGATAAGACACTTTGAGAGCAGCAAGTCTGTGGACGATTCCTTTCTTGTGCAAACTGAGTCTTCCCTCAAGTGTCACATTGACAACTTGAGAAGATGAGCCATCTAGAAGTACTGGTGAAATCAAACCGTTTGTTAAGCTCTCTTTGACAGTAGTAGCTCTCATGGTGTACAGTAAGCACGGCAAGTAAAAGAGATGGAATGAGTTTCTATATTCATGTCTGTGTAGTGAATATGACTGTCTCAGCGGGTTAGACTAGCATGGTTCTGGCAACACCTTGTTGTGGGTTGGATTTCCTTATAGGCCACATAAACTGCATGTACGTGCCACTGTCAATGTCAACAGTCCTGTAAGTTCCTTTTGACAAAAGCATCTGCTAAATGACCATATTACATTACATTACATTATATAAAAAATAAGCTATAATATAGTATTCATCTATACTCACCCCTATGTGGAAGGGTCCAGTGAAGTAGTCCAGGTTGGCCTGGATGAAGCCTATGTTGGTCAGGCCCAGTTCAGCACTCCTCACCTTCCCCCTAACCAGAGACTCCTCCTTGTTCTCTATCAGGATCACCTACAGTTAACCACACAAGATTACCTCTTACTTTTACCGAATCAACTCTGGTCCTCTGTTGCTCAGTTGGTTGAGCATTACTCTTGCAATGCCCCCCAAAAAAGTGGGTTTGATTCCCGGGACGGCCCACACGTAAAAAATGTATGCACGCGTGACTGTAATTCACTTTGGATAAAAGCGTCTGCTAAATGGAATATTATTATTTCTATATTATTATCGCTTACACGTAGCTAATCTAACATTACTCTTAGTTGACTCTTACCTCCTAGGTTATGAATAGCTTACTAGACAGCTATAGGCTAAAAGTCTAAGAATTATTTGAAAGAAATACAATTCTACAGTGTAAAATAATTAAATTAATGAAATACTAAGCCTGTTATTTGCAAAGAGAGGAATGCGATACAACATGCTCGAATTTCAAAATTCTCTGGAAAAACACAACACGAATGTGTAACTCAGTATCGAATTATGTCAAGCCACCCTAATGCGAGCTAGCTTCAACTTGGTAGACAAGACAGTTGTATGGAGAAGCACTGAGCTTCAACTTTCAACCTACCTGGCAGTCGGGCAGCATGTGAGCCAGAACGATCCCGACGTGGCCCTGGAAAAACACAACACGGAAAAAGACAAGACATAAATATATACGGAGGAAAAACACGCTTCAAAGCCGAGCCGAGCACATCAAAGGGGCTGTGATCAGTAGCGGCCTACCGCTCTGTCTACTCCAATATTGATCCATTATTAGCCACAGTCAGTGCTACTGCTGTGAAGTGTGCACTCCCTTCATGATAGACCACTCACTCTCTTCTCTCTCTCTCCTGTCTGTCTGTGCATGGAATAACAAGAGTTTTCCAAAAGAGAGCGAAAGAAGATAAGAGAAGAAATGTAGCCTTTCATCCTGATTTCTAACAGACAGTCTAATGAGGACAGACAGATAGAGAGTGATTGACGGATGGACAGAGGAGGTGGTGGAAGGATAGAGAGATGGACCGAAGGACTGACGGACGTACTGTACCCCTCCGCTGCAGAAATCCACCACTGTGTCCCCCGGCCGGGCCAGCTCCGTCGCCATGGCGACCAGGTTGTTCAGCTGCTGCCGTTTCCTCCACGCGCGGACGTCAGACATCTTCCCTGCAGACAGAGCTGAAGATTCAGTAAAAAGGAATGTTGTGCTTATGTAATAGAATAATAATATATGCCATTCATCAGATGCTTTTATATTGGTAGTCCCCAGCGGAATCAAACCCACGAACCTGCCGTTGGCTTCACTAACTTATGTAAGTCTTATATAAGGTGAAATAAGAAGGTATTGGATGGAATGGTATGAGCTAACAAATATCAAACATATCTGTACAATACCAGAAGTATCAATGTTTGACTGGAAGATGAATCAACATGATCTAATCACAGTACAGTCAATTCAGATGTAACATATTCTCCTTCAAACACGTTTGAATTGCTTTTTATTTCTTTAATCCTTTCTGTCTTTTCGTTTCAGGAAGGAACCTTTATAAAAAAGCTTTTGTAACCCAAGAAGATGCTCTCTTTTTCCCATATAAATGCAGAAGTGCCAGACAGCGTTCCTATTTCATGTGTCCCTGTCTTGAAGTGCAGAACATTCTGTCACACTGTGTTTTACAGGCACAGATCTATGATGATACAGTACATGCTGTAATCCAGCTACAAGGGCCACTCTCATCATCATCATCCCTCACCAACCACACAGTTTCTACCAACCGAGTGCAAAACACCATTCAACAGGGTGAAACAAAACAAAACAAAACAAGCGACAGAGCCAAAATGGAGTGGAAACTCTTCTGCTTCAGCAAAGAAACAGAGCCACTTTGGCAGTATGCAGCCGCACAGGGTGTACGTGATTAACTCAATGCACATTTTATCCCCCTCTCCCTCCTCCTCCTGTCTGTCGTTGGCGGCGGCGGTGAGCCATGCGTGGCGTGCGTTTGCGGTACCGTTTCTGGCCCATAAATCCTGAGTGATGAGTGTTTCGTTTACCCCGGTGTCATGCTATGATAACCGCTCGGCTGGAATATCAGAAACACATTATTGGTGCTCTTCCCTTCGCTCCTCAGCTCACTGCCGCCTCCGCAAATTGATATACGGGCGATACACACACAGGCCGGGTGGCGTGCAGAAGAGAAGAGATGACAGTAGCAACGGGGTAGACCAATATTCTCGTCACGCTAATACAAATAAGGAACTTCACAGCCCTCCCCATTGTTATTTACCTCACACTGCTTCATATTAAATCAGCTCCCAGAAGTACAAGGAGAGAATGAAAAAAGCAAAGGGAGAAGCACGTCAAAAACAATGGGGTGGTATTGACCAGGTAGCAGCAGCAACTTTTCATTTCGATGGGTTATTCAGATCCACGTCTGTTCTCTCCTAAATAGCCCAGCCTCCTGTGAGGCCTACTATTGAGCGCTTTTATGCCGTCGGATTGGAGGAGCGCTTCGGGGTCTTAATTGACAATTGCCTTGCGCGGTGGGATGCCATTCAGCGGCTGAAACAAAACGAGCTGAAAGCCGAATGATAAACCTGGGACGTGACGAGTGGTCCAATGCAGAGAGATGAGATGAAGGCAGGGTGAGTGCATGAGATACACGAGGGCCCCAAGCCCAACAATATGGCTGACATGAACGATGCAGTGTTTTATGAGAGACCGAGTACAGAGTAGAGACAACAGAGACGTGGCTCTGGGGCCAGTTCAGGAGGATTCAACACTACATATTCAGATAGAAACGCACTATATAGAAGAGACTTGCCTCTCTGTCATGTAGAACTGGGGAATCACGTCAACTCTACACAAGACATTTATATCGCCACTATTCGGGTAAGGGCCTGTGGGACGGATGAGTGGGATGGTGGGAGAGGTCCTTTCATGGCTCACCAACAACCACTCCACTGTAAGCATGAAAGCCTTGATGAGGGGGCAGCACTAGACTGAAGCAGGGAGGCTATTGTCCAGAGCAGACAGAGAGCTGGACCTGGGTCTCTTATCCTTCTTTTATCCCGCTCTCATCTGCAGCAGAGAGGAGTGAGAGTGACCCACACGGCCCTGGCTGAATAGCCGTAATTGTGCACCCAGCAATTTCCCTTCTGCAACACTCAGCAATTTCCACACAGCCAACTGTTCTCACACCAATAGAATGAGGATAGAAATGGAAAAACTTTACAAGTAGGACAAATGTCAAAGGAAATAGCAGTGAGTGTATAATAACATAGTTATAACATAGTTATTATACACTGTAGTTTGGCTTATTAAGTTGCGATTGTGTTTTTGCCTTACTTACTGCTGAATTAGGTAAGGGTCTTGAGGAACCACAGCAAAGTCCAACTCCTAATTGAGAGAGGTAAACACACAGGCTAATCTATTACAGTGTTCTGTGGCTGGTTTCCTACACTGTCAGTATGTATCACCGAGATCATTCACACACACATGCACACAGACAGACAGACAGACAGACACACACGTCATTCAGCAGGAGGAAATTTCCTAACAACTCCTATAAACTTACCCATTAATCTCCCCAATCAAGTGTTAATTAAAAACCTAAAAGGCCATATCCATTTCAAATCCCCAGCTTGTAAGGAAGCACTAATCCTATCATTTTATTCATTAAACTCTCAACTACCGGTACTCCAGTTAGGTTGCATGGTGCACCTGGTAGCCTGAAGTGATTGGCTGAGGACAGAGTGTCTGTCAATCTACACTATTATGTCTATCAGTGCTGGAAAGTTGTGATATCATAACAGCATGATGTCAAGTGCTATCACTCAGCAGCATGTACTCTGTGTTATACCAATGGCATGTCTCCCAGGAACTGTGTGTGTGTGTGTGTGTGTGTGTGTGTGTGTGTGTGTGTGTGTGTGTGTGTGAGCTCTCCGTCATCACCAGCTCAGTTCTAACCCCACAGGGGATTATGCTACTCTGTTACACGGAGGGGAGACTTCCGATATGGAACACGGAACGCCACAAGATTCCCAGTGCTCCGGATGGAGATTCCGACAACAGGGCAGGGTAAGGCAGGGCAGGGTATGGTAGAGGAAGATCTCCTTAGTTTGTTTTAGGAACAGGAGCGTTGGGAAGGTGGGAAGGGGGTCGTTCCATTTCATTTCAGCAAGCCATGACACCCACCATCTCAGATTGCTCTCAAATGGTTTCTGTAGTTAGAAACAGATAAGACAATTTGATTTATCTTTCAACAAAATAATGTTTCAGGAATGCTAGTCAGAAACAATTTCAGAATAATCTTAGATGGTGGGTGTCGAAATCGTCTTTCTTATGCTTTTAGAGGTGGAACGACTCAAGGGCAAAGCACACACACACCCTGGGAAGGGCGAAGTGCCAGCCCTATTTATAGCTCTCCAGGACCTCAGGCGTTTTTCCTGGTTTCCTTTGTCCCTTTGTTGACAGGGGCTTTGTGGGCATGCGTGAGCACACCTGAAACATTCTGGCTGGAGTTGGAGACTGCAGAGAGAGGGTGTATAATTAACTTTATAAAAGACGGTTGTAACAACATGGCTGCATCCCATTCACGCCCACTGAGAATTTTTAATTGGGAGTTTATATTTTAGGTTTCCGGATGTAATAACCACTAAACAACGGATGCTCACACTAATTGTAGTTGCTTGGCTACCTACTTCAGACTAACAAGTGATAAAATAATAGGCTTATACACCTGTAGTTACAATGCTATTTCTCTTGTAGTTGTGCATCCAAAAAAGGAATTCCTTATCAGTTAATTCACTCACTCTTTGTCTGATATAGCCTACAGTCTTCAGCCATTAATTCAATTAAGTACTGCTTCTAATAAAATAGAAGAAAATATTCCTGGTGCTCTGGTTTAGTGTGCGATAACGGCGTTGTTGTTTTGCTGTCGTTTTCCCAGCAGACAGCAGGTCATGATTAGTGCACATGCTGGACCAGACTGTAGTGCACCCAGCCAGACGTCTCCTTTCCCATGAGATGGGCCAAACCCCATCCCACACACTCCTCCAACTCCCCCCTCTTTCTCATCCCATCATCTCTGAAATTAAAGCTTGACATTTCACTCTGTTTTGTTTTGGCACACACTCAGAGCAAGGTCGGGCCTCTTACGTCTGCTCTGAAAGACGGGGCAGGATTTGGACACCCAGCTTGACTAAAAGCCTCACATAAACTCATTTTCAAAGTCCGGAAAGCTCATAAATAGAAATGGCTGTTTTAAAGGGTGGCCCTGCACCGCATCTCATTAAACCCATCGATTGAGATGATAAATAATATTGGTATAAATCAGCTGTAATAGTAGGCCTCTCTGTCATCTATGACCTGTTTTGTTGCAAAGGATTTACTCATAGCCTGGTCAGAGATTAACATCGCATTGACACAAAATATGACACAATACTAATTACTGCTACTGCCTTGACGGAGAGCTCTGCTAATACTGTGGAAGTATAGGTTTAGTCAGCCAGTACATGTTTAGGGATTTCCCCATGTATAAACCCCCCTAGCAGACAATAGGAATGTATGTAGGCTTTATGTTGACTACAGATACCAGCATGCTGCATAACTATGATGATTCATGCTGCTTAATCTGAATGAGGGCAACCAAAGGTGACGAATACCTGAGGGCTATATCACGTCAGACTATGTTGCCAAATAAGATTGGGTGTGGGTTGCCAGATTGGGTTGACGTTGCCAGGTTGGGTTGGGGTTGCCGGGTTGGGTTGAGGTTGCCAGGTTGAGTTGGGGTTGCCAGGTTGGGTACAGGTTATTAGGTTGAGGGCGACCTCCAAAGTGAAATACTGTATGTCTGGACTGTAAAATACTGTAGTTCTGGATTCCCTGTCTATGCAAATGATAACTTTAATGAAATCTCCACAAGGTGGTTGAGTAGAAGCCCTAATAATATGGTGGATCTTGAAAACAACCGTAGTTTACACAACCATCTTCTATGTAATTCAGAAGGGATTGTGGAGTGAAAGGAGGACAATCTACATACTGATTTATGCACTCCCCCCACACTCCCTCCCCATAGCTACATTCCCATTTGGTTTAAAATTCAGAGCCAATTTATAAACCAGTCGCAGTGACAACAGTGAAGTATATCATCAACAGCATGCGACTGTCATCAGGCGAGGGCTCAAAACAAGCCAAAGCCGACACCTGTGTGACAGGTGGGCCACATCCCACAATCCACCACCGTCTTCATCTCTATCATTATCATCCATCTTATGGACAGAAACAAAGACAGCGAAAGAAAAACAGACTTAAGAAGGACACTGCAGTGACGGCGAAACACAATCTTACGGTCGGAACAGACGTTCTCATTTAGACTCACCGAACAGGCATTTACGGTAGGTACGCCCTTGGGAGAAAAAAAACAAAAAACAACTGCTACCGTTGTAAAACAGAGTGACAGACAGGAGACAGATGATAAAACTAGCATAAGTCAAAGTCGTAGCACAGGAGCTAGCCTATAGCGTAGAGCCATCTGTTGAGCAGAGCATGTCGTGCAGCCAAAACAACTGTGGAGGAGACAAAGAGGACAAGGGCAGCCAACCAGAAGCCACCGCAACATACTACCCATAAACCCCTTCTCCTCTAGTGGAGCAAGATGGAGGTCATCCAACGGAGAGGAGCGCGGTCACAGTCAGTCACGTACGCTCGGAGGCAGCGGAGACGGATGTGTGTGTGTGTGTGTGTGTGTGTGTGTGTGGCCACCCACAGAGACAGTGGCCACCCACAGAGATCCACCACTCTTTTTTTTATTATTATTGTTGTTGCTGTATGAAATGCAAAGTAATTCCTCTGTCTTCCTCCCCATTGACTTGACTTGACCCCCTAGATGTCATTCTGCTCACATAGTGGGTTAGCTAGTATACCCGTTTGGTAATTCTGACAGGAACTGATGGCTGTTTTCTTTCTGAATGACTTCCCTTGTTGTTTAACCTTACACTGAGTTCTGCTATGTGAGCTGACTAGCTGAGCAGTAACAGAGTTGCTGGTGGTGTCTGTGTTGTGTTTGAGAATGATAATTTTGCCAGTTATCTGTTCTTTGTGGTGATAATGACAACTGGGCAGGCAGCCAGAGAGGACAGCCAGGGTGACGTCTAGGGGATTCTTAGCCTTGGATGGATGCCGGGGGGGTGTCACCTTTCCCAGTCGGGTCCGGGGTAGGGCCAACCTGCTGGGGTTAGCTAGTCAGGCGAGCCTGGGGATCTATGGGGCCTGCCTCTGGGCTGACACACTGACAGGAGAGCAGGATCCCTGCTGGCTTTTTTCTGGCACAGAGCCTTTATTTCTTCCTTTTCTGATGCCGCAGCGCTGTGACGGGCCTATCAAATGCAGCGGAACTCTGATGGGGCCCTATCAGATTGATCAGAATGTAAACAGTGGGCAGCCTCAGTACGGGGCTCTGTGTTTAGATGACAGGGATCTGGATGAGTGCTCCCACGGCTACCGTCAGAGAGAGGAAGATGCTGGTTCAAAGACAAAACAGTGTTGAACACAGACTGAGCTGACATGATAAGTATGCATACATAAATCATCCAAGTAGGCCAGCAATGCATATAGGCTATATTATTCCTTCTAGGTAGCCTATTCATATTCATAAGCACTGATCACGTCAATGTAGGCTATATTCCTTTAATATATAAATTTTCAAGCACTAGGCCTCATGATCAAGTCAGTGTTCGACAGGAAGCACACATTATATCCATGAGTAAAATTACACTTTAATGTGTAAAGTTGTTCTATCAACTAGGCTAAGTGATATTTCAGGCTTTAGAGAGAGAGTAGTTTAAAAAACGTTTACGCTCATTTATACCCTAGAACATATTTTTCACACCACACAACCACTTAAGTCAAGGCTAACAAGCAAAAGAGAGTACTACGCCAACATGAACTGAGGCAAAAAAACGGAAAAGCTCACAGGGGTAGGTTTGAGCGGTATACCGTATATACCGGGGTATTTGGAAAAAGCCACAGGATGTTTTTTCCCAAATAAAAAACTAGTTATTTAAAGTTTTTCAATAGATTTCAATATTTGTAGCTACTTTTCAAGTTATTACCTGTAGTCAACTTGTGCAATACGTTACGAGATAAAGCAGATTGTGTTCTTCATTTCACCCATCACATTATTTTACATTATGAAGCTTACCGTAGTTCCACAGAACAGTTGAGCCAGTCACGTGTTTGTTTGTACATAGCACAACAGGAGAAAGCAGGAGATGGTGAGTCCATAGCGTTCTATATCTATCAGCGAGTCTCTGTTGTGCGCCGCATATGAGGTGATGAAGTTATACGTGTATGCAATTCACTACTAAATGTTTGCCATCAGATATCTTATAACGGCTTTCTGCCAGAAGTCAAAGAGCTCTGGAGGAGTTATCTGTACAGCTCCCATTTCTTCTCTGTGCTTCCTACTAGCGGTTTTTTTCTCCTCCTCCATTCTTCTCCATGTACACATGCATCACAACTTTGTTCATTTGCACAATTTCTCTCGTTCACTTTCGCTTGTAAATGTCCACACTCAACGAAAACAACATTTGGTAGCTACTAGCTATGCTTGGATTTGCCTGTCTTTGCAATTCGTTTGTTTGTTTTTGCTTGTTTTCGCTCGTTAGCATTTAGCTAACAGCATCTATGTGATTTCACTATTAGTTTGTGCAAATGTTGTTAGCATTCTGGTAAGAGAGGCCTAATGGACTTTTCTTGCGTTTTTAGCGCCCCCTTGTGTGTTATGCTGGTAATACGTAAATCCCAGGATGAGAGAAGGATTGTATTACGATATGAAAATCTGGATTTCGCCCAAGCCTACACAGGGGTAAAGTGAGGACCGCTTCGTCCAATATAGAGGCTGAAGAATCGCATTGATTTCCTGCCTGTTAGCAACACATGTGCATAGCCATTAAGATGGAGTTTCCATCGCCTTGTAAAAAAGCCTCATTCGTAAACACAGTGATGGAAATAACAGACTGCTTATAAAAGACGAACAGGAACGGCATGCATGTAATCCAACCATTAAAACGCACCTCAGACTTGCTCCTAGAAGGCATTGGCCAATTTTGGCCTCAGTCCAGCCGAAATATCAGGGTGGATTTTCAGAGTGTTTGTGAGAGACCATTGCGAATTTGTCATGTTAATTGCTGAGAGAAAACCCTGAGAAGGGTGGAGATAATCCATTTAAGAACTGTGGAGTCAAAAGTGAAATAGCCAAGCCATTCACAACTAGTAACTCGACCAATGTATTTGTGCAACAGGTGTGCTTGTCTACCAAACACGGTGTGGCATGCCCATGCTCAAATCTTGAAGGTTACAGAATAAATTACTTTACATCTATTAACATTCGAGAGCTGAAGCAAGCAAGAGCCTCCTTGAAAGAAGCGGAGAAAAAACCTCACAATACAAAGTAGGGCTGCACAATATATCGTTTCAGCATCGACATTGCGATGTATGCATCCGCAATAGTCACATCGCAGAACGTGCAATTTAGTAAGGTAAACATATATCAGTCTACAATATATATATTTTTTAAATGTTAAACTAGCATTATATCTGTCTGATATAACATAATTTACTCAGATGTATGGGTTATTGGATACACAGTTTATTATTGTTATTTTAAACACGGAGTTGGTTGCTGCACGTGGTTGACATGCAGGCTCTGCTTGCGCGTGACGAAATGATGAGCGAGGAACAGGCAAAAAAGACCGAAATTGAGAATTTGGTTGCAAAAAGAAATGCATCGTCAATTATATGGAAATATTTCAGCTACAGACAGGATGATGTTGACCAAAAACAGGTACTTTGTCGAGAGTGCCTTGCAATTGTTGCCACAACACGAGGCAACACGACCAATTTGTTCGATCATTTAAGGCGGCACCACAAATCTTCGTATGACAAGTACAAAGCATCTCAATGCCCTCCAAAGCAAAAATCTATTTCGGATGCCTTTGCCAGTATTACACCATACGAGAACGGTTCCAAACGGCAGAAAGAAATCACAGATTCAATAACATTTCACGCCGCCAAAGACATGGTACCAATTAACACGGTTACCAAAGAGGGTTTTAAAAATAATGATCCGGTCGCTTGACAAGCGGTATGTAATGCCATCACGCAACTATTTTTCTCAAGTTGCCATCCCAGAGTTGTACGAGAAATGCAAGGCACAAGTTGAAACAGAGCTGTCACAAGTGGAATATTATACAGCAACAACGGACTTGTGGTCCAGCCGGACAACGGAGCCCTACATAAGTCTGACCGTACACTTTATTAATGAGGACTTCCACCTGAAAAGTCGCTGTTTGCAAACTGCATTTTTCCCAGAGGATCATACATACATCCTGTATTTTTTCATATCGCAATATATATCGCAGGAAAACAAAATATCGCAATGTCAGTTATTTCCAATTTCGTGCAACCCTAATACAAAGCCTGCTGGAGGAAGCTTGTGAATGACCTATGCTACCCAAGGAGCAAAAGCTTTTACGTAACAGTCACAATGATTCTCTGAATTGTGTGGAAAACAAGCTTGAGCACAACTATCGCTGACAGAATAGTCACTGCATGCTTGATTTCTTTAGCCTACACGCTATGACAAAACATTTTCCATAACACCCTGTACCCACACCAGTATAAAGTCAACAAAGTGTAGGCCTAAATACGTAATACGAACTTAAATTACACACCAATTATCTCCATTCATTGTAATGCGAGATTCCCCCCCCCTACATTTCGAAGCAGCCAGCCAAGCATGTTTTCCTTGTTTGTTTAGCTTGGATGGCGATGGCAGCAGAAGCTGCTTGGGCTTGCTGCCTCCAAAATGAGCCACTAGAAATAATAACCGTAGCTGAGGAGAGACAGATTAGGACTTGATAAAGAGAGTTGCACTGTTTTTAAAAGACACCTTCAACAACCCCGTTATATGACAAGTCCCTGGCAGACGCCCCATGTTTCTTTTAATGGACGCCACAATATCTAGTTGGCAGCTACTGATTATTACCTTGGCATTCCCACAGAACTCTTCCCTCTCTACTCCTCACCAATTTGAGATTTGAAATGGCTTGCTTAGTGAATATTGATGTGTATATTGATGTGTATTGTTGATGTGTTTTTGATGTGTATCCAGGACTCATCTGAGAAAGAGACCTTGGTCTCAGCATGACTGCACGTGGAAATAAAGGTTAAATAAATAAATAAGTTGTGTTGGCACAGTAAAGCGCTATCTACGGGAGCGAAGACGCTCACTTACAACCATATGGTCGTCATTAGGAGAATCTATGAACCAAGAAGAAGAAAAAGAACCACTAACTTGGTCAATCTCGAGGGTGTGTTGACGGCAATCTATAGCGGTGAGGAAGTACATTTTCACAGCACTCCTCTGGGAAAGTGTGATGTTTTAACCAGAATCACAGACATTCTTAAAGCACTACACTATGAGGGACACCATAATTGGTAGTGGTGATTCAGTCCAGTACATATTGTAGATGTGGAAATCTGACTATGGACAGTCACAAACCCTCAGACCTTAGCACAGCAATCAATCTCACTTTCCTCTGGGAAAGTGAGATGTTTTAACCAGAATCACAGACATAAATTCCCAGAAACCCCTAGTCTGAGGGACACCATAATGGGTGTTGTGGTGATTCAGTACATGCTGTAGATACATGCTGTAGCAATGGGAAGCCCACTATGGGAAGCCACAAACCCACAGACCTTAACTGCACTTGAGCTTCTGAGGCACGTGAAACAGCTCAACGCCAACCAATAAATAACAACGTAAGTATTAGCTATGATTTAGCTAAGGGGTAAAGACCCTGTTGACTGTTGTGCTGGATTCAGGACCCACACATTTACACTCATAAACATGGATGAGCACAATCAGAGAAAATACAATCATTCCTGCTCGGCAAAGCTAAAACTGTTGACAAGTTGTCATCTGAAAATGTTTGCTTTTGCACATATGCTTTAGTCAGTGAAACCTTTCAGTGTAGTAGGATGAGAAAGTGGTGACAAGAAAACAAAAGGTAAATAAATTAAAAGACCAGGAGAAATAACTTCTCACCACGCATCTCTCAACAGCTTTGGAATGTCTGTCAAAACATACACGGTTTAATTCAGCTTTAGGCAATGGCACTGTTAAAAATAAACATTTTACAATCTACACATGACACAAATGTAGGAAAACAAATCCTCTGTGTCCCAGACTTTGTAGGTGGCAAAACAATATTTTGGGTATCACAAATGTCTTGCTGATACAGAAAGAAAATTTTAAATCTGTCATATACAATTAAAATATGGAAAAACTTGATTGCACTTTAAAAAATGGATTGATATCACTTCTTCATGAGAAAGATTAAAGGGATAACAAGAATGGATTTAAGTGCGAGTTGAGAAATCGAAGATATGCTCCTGAGATGAGACGTCAAAATAATAAAGAAATAATGAATTTGCACCATCCCATCTGTTCCAAACAACACTCTCACTAACAGCTAATGGTAGCTTTCATCCAAAACTGCAGACGGAAATTAGCTGCTAGCTAAACCTGGTACAACGCATCATTTCCTCAAGTTTACTGAGGCTGTTTTTGTTGTACATTGTCCCTGCTCAAATACACTCGATAGATAAACAAAACCCTTCATCCCATCAATGCCCACCCAAACCTGGGAAAGACGTCAGCTTCACTACAGTAACCCCTGTGGGTTTTGTTTGGGGTACATTCATCCTTTATCCCTCTTTGGCTCTGTTCTTCACCGCCCTAGCTGTCAGTCAGCGAGTAAGTGGCGCGACGCTGCATTCTTCATAGAGACCATGTCATTGTCTTTTGGCCAGTAACCTTTGGGAAATCCCCGAAAACCCCAGGCAGCCGATGGAGGCTGTGCCCACGGCCCCATTGAGCTAAGCGCTAACCCCAGGATCAGAGAAGGCTGGCTGGGCTCCAGACCCTGTCCTCCCCTCCCTCTGCTGGCTGGCTCTCAGACGGGAAAGGCCACGGCAGGGCTGCTAGATCCAGAGCCCCTCTGCTGGGAGAGATAAAGGGATTCTGCCACCGCCTCCGTGGTCATTAAGCCACCCATCAGGAGAAGACATGGTTGCCCAAAGTCAAAGAGGTTTAGGAAGAAAAAGTTGCCCCGTTCTCTCCTCTTCATCCTGCCTGGCTCTCTCCATCTCTCCCCTCTGTCCCTGAAGTCTGGGGGGGGACAGGTCTCTTCTATATTTTCTCTCTCCCTCTCTCCCTCCCTGAAATCATTAGTCCTTTAGCACCATCTGCAACACCCACATTTTATATCAGGGAATGAGCCACTTTGTCTGGATATCGACCGATTTCCTTATTAGGAACCTACATTTCCAAATGTCTCGGCGACGTTTGGATATAATTTGTTTTTAAGGCATGCCAGCCGGGGATAATGGCGGATCAGTCACAAATGCTACATGGTGCCCTTTCGATAACTATAGAAGGGGATTTGGATGAATCAGTATTCTATTACAATGTGTCGCCAGCATACAAAAGAGGAGAACATTAAGATGCCATTACTCGGAGATTCTTCTTGCACCTCTTCCATCCATAAATGAGTTGCCATCTTTCTCCATTGGTCCCTGTTGGAAATAAAATGGCCGCCAACATGAATTCCCAGTGGAACAGAAGGAAACAAGCCAACTTCCTAAAAAATGAAGTTCCTTAGTTAGAGAATGTTCTATCCAAACTGAAGCTGTGTAGCCAATCACCTTTCACGCATGTTGCTGTTATTGAGACAAAGGCTCTAGCAGCTCCATGGAGAACTGACATCTGTTTGTTTTCAGATCCACTGAGCTGCATGCAGACGTAGACCTGTTTCACACTCCTAGACCAAACCAACAGGTATCCGTTCACACACACACACACACCTTGTGACAACACACCCCTATCGGTGCCTCGTCGGGACAGCAGTGTGGAGGCGTGAAGGAAGTTGGGGGGGGGCAAACTCATCAAGGGGAACTGAAGGTCTGAATATAACACACACACATACCTCTGACATGAATGTTCACACACAGCCCATTGTTCTAACCTCTTTACTGTGCCTAGTATGGGGGCGCCTGCAACCCCTCAACCGCAAAAACACATCTAACCACATTTTTGAAACTGTAAACACCGCCATAGAGCCTTCGCAAGCTAACACCACCGAGGTTTGAACCCAAGACATCCAACACACATCACCTGCTGCATTGTTCTTCTTGCCCATCTATGCGATTCACAATAACAACACTATTAGTTTAACCCTGTTAATTAATGTGAGGAATGCTAGAGACGACACCAGTTTGTGGAGGGGTGACAGATGGAGGGAGGAAGGGAGTGAGAGAACTCGCTCCGACACTGCTGACACCAGTTAGAAGGTGAGAGCAAGCACAGCATCGAGAAAAGGCGGAAAAAGACATGCCGTGGTTGGTGCAGTGTGTCAGAGCAACGTATGTGGGCTGCTAGAGAGAAGGGAATGAGAGAGAGACAGAGTAAGAGAGTGAGAGAGGGGTAGAGAGAGAGAGAGAGAGAGAGAGAGAGGAGAGAGGTAGAGAGAGAGAGAGAGGAGAGAGCGAGAGAGAGAGAGGTAGCGAGAGAGGAGAGAGCGAGAGAGAGAGAGAGAGAGAGAGAGAGGTAGAGAAAGGGGTAGAGAGAGAGAGGAGAGAGAGAGAGGAGAGAGAGAGATTGACAAGAGACAGAAAACATGCTCCCCTCGCTCTTCTTCTCTCTCGCTTTCACACACACACACACACACACACACACACACACACACACACACACACACACCTGCTTTCTTGCTGCAGTCTGCCATACTGTGAACCTGCTGAACTCTCACAAACACCTCCTGCTGGTCTGTGACATAAATACTGTAAGTAACAAAATTAAGGTAAACTGTTGCTACAGTTACCTAGGAATAAGAGTCTTCAACAACAGCATTTCTTGAGTGAATCTGCTTTACCTAAAACAGGCGAAAACTGACAGCTGAAGTAGTACTCTTTTGTTTGGCAATAGGCCTCTACCAGACATTACGGCCAACTCAAGCTTGCATTGGGATTCCACTAGGAATGGAATCATGACAACTGCCTGGCTTGAGTTGGGCCTTGGCGAAATGTCCACTGACTTGTTGCATTTATTTCCATACACATCTCACAGGTGAGATAGATCAGCATTTTTATGTGTCTGCGTGCAGTTTGAAGGAAGTTGAAGCTAGCTGTTCCAGTAAACTTCTAGTCATTTTGCTAACACTAGTTAGCAATGGCTCACAAAACGTCCTTCAAACTGCACGCAGACATATAAATTGTATCTTTGAAGTTCTGGGTAAGCAAAAAAGGGCGTAATTGGCCATATCTCACACTATCCCTTTAAAGCTATGTGCTGGATGCAAACCACATCTTGATGCTTTTATTGTCTGGTGGCTGTAAGATACAGAATGAGTTCAGACAGTGTCAATTGTATTCATAACATATAATCAGAGAACTAGAGACAGCAGGAAAAAGTATTTTTGTAAAGTCTTAATAAATGCAGATTTTCGGAATGCGAAACTTTGGTTGGTATGTGTTTTTCAAGACGACGCTGCTTTGCAAATAGGTTTGCAGGGAACTCAACGGTTTCGCTCAAATTGTTTTTTTTCTATCGTAGTCTAGAGGATAATAAGGATAATCTCACTTCTCCAGACACAGTGGGCCTCGATTGCCGCGACATGTAGGCGGACGGAAATTGGATCCTTGAAAGTATGAATGTGAGCAATGAAATGATTTACTTTTCACTCAAAACTTTTAATGTTGTTATCACAGACAGGCACAATCTCACTGTATTTCTTTTCATTAGTCCACTGTTGATACAGTCCCAAAATGTTTTGCATGTCAGCAGTCAAGTTTTCAAGACACTGGAGTTTCAAGAAGCAAAGTGTCACCAGCCACATCATCATGATGATGCAAAATGCATGATTCATTTGAAATAAATACCAAAAGATAGATATTGAGTGTATTTTCCCTTTAAATAAGAGAACTTTATTGATTGTCTGTTTCACATACTACTACTGTACAATGCTATTGATGTCATCATGGACATTTGTCCAATGAGCTCAAACTATACAAACAGACTCAAAGCCTCTCTTATGTTCATTAGAATCCTCTGTTGGGTGGAGAAGAATTGTCTGCTTTGAAACCATAACAGACAGACGGAAGGAAAGAAAGAGATAAGAAAGTGCTCTCTGTTGGGTTAATGCCTCTGAGACACTCACTCAAGAGTCGCAGCGGATGTCCAGACTACCTTGGAGAATTCTCAATCAAGCAAATCAATGGTTACGTGAGCTAGGAATTACGGGTAGAGCGAGCCGGAGGGCGACCACAAAAGAGATATAGTTATGGAGCTGAGCCACCATGGTCCGCCTCTGCATTACAAAAGGAAGTTGAGTCACTGTGGTGGTACCACTGGCACACCCATTCAAATAGGAGGTTGATTGTCATGGTGAGAACAAGTGACAGGTCTTAAAAAAGGGGAGAGAGAGGTCTTGGTATGAGGAGAGAGAGGTCCTGGTATGAGGAGAGAGAGGAGAGAGGTCTTGGTATGAGGAGAGAGAGGTCTTGGTATGAGGAGAGAGGAGAGAGAGGTCTTGGTATGAGGAGAGAGGAGAGAGAGGTCTTGGTATGAGGAGAGAGAGGTCTTGGTATGAGGAGAGAGAGGAGAGAGGTCTTGGTATGAGGAGAGAGAGGTCTTGGTATGAGGAGAGAGAGTGGTCTTGGTATGAGGAGAGAGAGGAGAGAGAGGTCTTGGTATGAGGAGAGAGAGGTCTTGGTATGAGGAGAGAGAGGAGAGAGAGGTCTTGGTATGAGGAGAGAGAGGTCTTGGTATGAGGAGAGAGAGTGGTCTTGGTATGAGGAGAGAGAGGAGAGAGAGGTCTTGGTATGAGGAGAGAGAGGTCTTGGTATGAGGAGAGAGAGGAGAGAGAGGTCTTGGTATGAGGAGAGAGAGGTCTTGGTATGAGGAGAGAGAGGACCCTTCTGTGTGACCTTCTGTAATGAGCAGAATGACCACATTTATTCACACATTCTGACACACAATTATAACGATCCTTTTAAAATCTGTGAGGGACATAGTTTTCTTTTAAAAGAATGATCTGCATTGCATTGCTTATGGCATATGGCCTCTGCATTCAAAAAGAGAGTTGAGTCACTGTGGTGGTCCACCATTAAAAGAGGGGCTTGATTGTCATGGTCAGAACAAGTGGCAGGTCTGAAGAGAGGAGAGAGAGGTCTTGGCGTGAGGAGAGAGAGGTCTTGACATGAGGAGAGAGAGGTCATGGTGTGAGGAGAGCGAGGCCTTGGCATGAGGAGAGAGGTCTTGGCGTGAGGAGAGAGAGGTCTTGGCGTGAGGAGAGAGAGGTCATGGTGTGAGGAGAGAGAGGTCATGGTGTGAGGAGAGAGAGGTCATGGTGTGAGGAGAGAGAGGTCATGGTGTGAGGATAGAGAGGTCTTGGCGTGAGGAGAGAGAGGTCATGGTGTGAGGAGAGCGAGGCCTTGGCATGAGGAGAGAGAGGTCTTGGCGTGAGGAGAGAGAGGATAGAGAGGTCTTGGCGTGAGGAGAGAGAGGAGAGAGAGGTGTTGGCGTGAGGAGAGAGAGTTCATGGCGTGAGGAGAGAGAGGTCTTGGCGTGAGGAGAGAGAGGAGAGAGAGGTCTTGGCGTGAGGAGAGAGAGGAGAGAGAGGTGTTGGCGTGAGGAGAGAGAGGAGAGAGAGGTCTTGGCGTGAGGAGAGAGAGGAGAGAGAGGTCTTGGCGTGAGGAGAGAGAGGAGAGAGAGGTGTTGGCATGAGGAGAGAGAGTTCATGGCGTGAGGAGAGAGAGGTCTTGGTGTGAGGAGAGAGAGGAGAGAGAGGTCTTGGCGTGAGGAGAGAGAGGAGAGAGAGGTGTTGGCGTGAGGAGAGAGAGGATAGAGAGGTCTTGGCGTGAGGAGAGAGAGGAGAGAGAGGTGTTGGCGTGAGGAGAGAGAGTTCATGGCGTGAGGAGAGAGGTCTTGGCGTGAGGAGAGAGAGGTCTTGGCGTGAGGAGAGAGAGGTCTTGGCGTGAGGAGAGAGAGGAGAGAGAGGTGTTGGCATGAGGAGAGAGAGTTCATGGCGTGAGGAGAGAGAGGTCTTGGCGTGAGGAGAGAGAGGAGAGAGAGGTCTTGGCGTGAGGAGAGAGAGGAGAGAGAGGTGTTGGCGTGAGGAGAGAGAGTTCATGGCGTGAGGAGAGAGGTCTTGGCGTGAGGAGAGAGAGGAGAGAGGTCTTGGTAAGAGGAGAGGGCAGCACCCTTCTGTGTGACCTTCTGTAATGAGCAGAATGACCGCAGTCTATGAGAGACAAACTGTAGTTCTTTCAAAGTGATCTACAATTACATTGCTTATGGCATAAGGCTTATGATGCTTTAGCTTACAGATGACATTTCTAAATCACAAAAAGGAATGATGCATAACCTGTAACCACTTTTGGGTGCTGACTATTTTGTGAAATAGTTTTCTTTCAACATTTCGCTCTCTTACAGATACCGTTTCTATAATCCCTTTAAAGACATTAGGCAAAACCACTCTAGGGTGCATATTTCAGCTGGCTTCCTTTCTAGGGGAGAGTAGCTTTGTATACCCCATAGTTCATATTCTCAACAAGTAATTAATTAATCATCAGTCTAGACTAGTGAAAACAGAGTAACCTAAACCCTCCGAAAGCTTAGGGGAGCTCCAGGCGGTTTTCCCCTCCATCACTGCGAAGAACGAGTGATTATTGAGCAAAGCAAAACTGGGAGTCGGAAAGAGGATGAATATTCATGATATGACATTCGCGGGGAGCAGCCGATGATTCCAAAAGCACACAACCCGTAGTGCTGCATTCAAATGTAGCCGTCGGCTCAAACCTCAAACGGTTTCAGCAAACAGTGAAATTCGGTTGAAATCCCCCTCAAGGGAACCGGTTGTGTTTGAACTCCAATCACAGAAATAAAGTGCCAATTATCCCCCTAATTGGGCGTAACAAACCTTGAAGCCTGTTATTGCTAGGGCCTAGTTGTATTGTATTGGGATCTTTAAATAGCCAATTTAAAGGGTTAAAATTAGTTTAATTAATTGAATATGGGTAAGAAAATGGACCTTTTCCCATTTACCCCTGACCCTGGTTTGGCAGGAGACGCCTGGGGATGAGCACCTTTCGACACATTTCTGCCACGCAGGCAGTTCCTCCTCTACCTCCTTCTCTCCGTACCCTTGCCACTCACATCCATAAAGAACTCCCACATCCCATCCGCCACACACCCAAAGACAGACAGAAATATTAATTAGTGCACACCACACGCGCACCAATGCACACACACACAAACTCAATACACACACGGGTAGAATGAACAATACACACCCACGGACATGCGTGCAGGCCCACACACCTTCTGACAGGGGAGTCATTCCACATTCCCAACAACACGTCTCCCAGAGAGACAGACTTCACCCCAGGGCCCTCAGACGGACAGCTCTCTGACAGTGATGATCGGACAGACTTCTCTACTCTCAGCCTGGCTGAGCCTTAGAGCAACTGCATAATGGGCAGAAGTGTGTGTGTGTGTGTGTGTGTGTGTGTGTGTCTACCCATCGCAAAGATTGGCTGAGACTTTGAACACCAAGGCTCTTGGACAAGTTTTAATGTCTGTGTAAAAACAAGCGATAACATTGTATGTTATCTTACCTTAACAGAAGGGACATCATCTACAAATAGTGTTTTGGTGGTTGCTGCTAACATCTCCTTCAAATTGACAGCATCTCAGCCCATTCTAAATATGGACTTTAAAGAAACGTATTAACTTAATTCTATATCAACTGTCAGACAGTCTTCCTTCAGAGAATTCCCATATGTGACTACCTAGACAGCACTAACTCCTACCTGTTTATGTTATATAAGTTTTATGATCAAAACAGAGATGAATATGATATTGATATTGCCTTGGAATATCCATAACAAGCATCCAACTGCAGCAGCAATCAAGAGTTCAGTTCTGTCCGGTCTATCCTTTGATGTCTCTTACTGCAACACGCATAACAGAGGTCCTAATAGCCATACTGTATGACTAGCTTAGTAGCTTATATCACAAGCGTATCGGGTGTGCATCCCAGATGTGAAATTACTCATCGGGTCCTTCACATATTCTCTCAGCATGTATTGGACTGGATGAGAAAGCGTGGGCTAAGACAAGTCTACTGTTCTGTCGCTCAAATTTACATTTTAGTCATTTAGCAGACGCTCTTATCCAAAGCGACTTACAGTTAGTGAGTGTATACATTTTCATACTGCCCCCCCGTGGGAAACGAACCCACAACCCTGGCGTTGCAAGCGCCATGCTCTACCAACTGAGCTACAGGGGACTAGACCAAATGACAAAACAGAGGATGTTTTTCTATGTGAGGGTGGAAGGCGATTTTGCTGAGATGACTCAATATTCCACCAAAATGTTTCAAATACTGTCCCATCTCAGGTACAGCTGTTAGAGACTTGGGCCTGTTTATATATAACCTATGTGCTAAAAACAGTACCGATCAGCTCGAGTGCTACGATGAGGGTCGTTCCACATAGGAGTCCCTTTGGGTAGTGTCACACCTCATTTTAACATTCTGTCATAAAGAGCACATGTTAAAATTCATTAAAAAAACATGTTTTCCCATGTCAAGAGGTTAAATTATATTAAATTACTATATTATGTGCCCATTAGGTGCCAAATAAAGTAACAGGGAATAGTTGTATTTAAAAAGGAGTTCAGTTCACGTAACAGAATTTACCTTAAAATGAGGGACAGTTTTTGTTTAAATTTTTTATGAATCACATGAAACAAACAAGGCAACAGTAAACATGTCGTCCCCAACAACTGATGCAGCTGTGGGGGACAATAACACTCTTCAGAAATGACTGTCAAAGCAACAAAATAACTACGCTTTACAATGATGGTGAAAACATGGAGATGTTATGGGGTTAAGTGGGTTCAAATCTTCCTAGAAGGCACAGAGAGGTCACAGAGGGACATGTCAAAATGCTGAATTTTAGCTCTTTAGAAAGTCTTCATTCATATAAAAAATCAGATTGATTGAATTTTCCATGTGGTCTATATTAAAGGGCACTTCATTTAATATAACAGGCTTTTAAAATGCAATATTGGTGCACAATTTCTAATTAAAATATCAGGGAACGACACATAAATGATCTCTATAATGTTCTATAAAATGCATAAAATGTTCTATACCATACACGTCTCCTCGCAAATTTTTACAATTATACAAAAAATGTCATTTTAAACAAGTCACCCGAGGTCACCATGTCAATTTCAAATAGCAAACACGTTCATGCTGTTGTCAAAGGAACCGCACCACATTTAACATCGGTACTTCACCTCCGCTTACACCTTCACTAAGCCAACACCCCCACCCCGACAACACCTTGGCAACAATGATCCACAGTAATGGAAACTCTGTTCGTTAATCTCCTTGTACCAAAACAAGACTAGAGCGCCTAATGAGAATAATGTTATAGGTATGACAGCTATGTGTCTCCTTCCTCTCTCCCTCTATCCATCTCTCCCCCCTGCCTCCCTCCCTCCATCTATCTCTCCCCCCCTGCCTACCTTCCTCTCTCCCTCCATCTATCTCTCCCCCTCTCCCCCCTGCCTCCCTTCATCTATCCATCTCTCCCCCCTGCCTCCCTCCCTCCATCTATCTCTCCCCCCCTGCCTCCCTTCCTCTCTCCCTCCATCTATCTCTCCCCCTCTCCCCCCTGCCTCCCTTCATCTATCTATCTCTCCCCCATGCCTCCCTACCTCTCTCCCTCCATCTATCTCTCCCCCCTGCCTCCCTTCCTCTCTCCCTCCATCTATCTCTCCCCCCTGCCTCCCTCTCTCCCTCCATCTATCTATCTCCCCTGCCTCCCTTCCGCTCTCCCTCCATCTATCTCCCCTGCCTCCCTTCCTCTCTCCCTCCATCTCTCCCCCCTGCCTCCCTTCCTCTCTCCCTCCATCTCTCCCCCCTGCCTCCCTTCCTCTCTCCATCCATCTCTCTCCCCCGCCTCCCTCCCCCTCTCGCCCCTGCCTCCCCCCTCTCCCTCCATCCATCTCTCCCCCCTCTCCCCTGCCTCCTCCTCTCCCCCTCTCCCCCTGCCTCTCTCCCTCCATCCACCCCCTCTCCCCTGCCTCCTCCTCTCTCCCCTGCCTCCCTCCCTTCCTCTCTCCCTCCATCCATCTCTCCCCCCTCTCCCCTGCCTCCTCCTCTCTCCCCCCTGCCTCCCTTCCTCTCTCCCTCCATATATCGCTCCCCCTCTCCCACCTGCCTCCCTTCCTCTCTCCCTCCATCCATCTCTCCCCCCTCTCCTCCTCTCTCCCCTGCCTCCCTTCCTCTCTCTCTCCCTCCATCCATCTCTCCCCTGCCTCCTCATCTCCCCCTCGCCTCCTCCTCTCCCCCGCCTCTCTTCCTCTATCCATCTCTCTCCCCTGCCTCCTCCTCTCCCCCTCTCTCCCCTGCCTCCCTTCCTCCATCCATCTCTCCCTCCCTCTCCCCTGCCTCCTCCTCTCTCCCTCCATCTATCTCTCCCCCCACCTCCCGTCATCTCTCCCCCCTGCCTCCCTTCCTCTCTCCCTCCATCCATCTCTCCCCCATCTCTCTCCCCTGCCTCCTCCTCTCTCCCTCCCCCTCTCCCCCTCTCCCCCTGCCTCCCTTCCTCTCTCCCTCCATCTATCTCTCCCCCTCTCCCCCCTGCCTCCCTTCCTCTCTCCCTCCATCAATCTCTCCCCCCACTCCTCTCCCCTGCATCTCTCCCCCTCTCCCCTGCCTCCTCCTCTCCCCCTCCATCCATCTCTCCCCCTCTCTCCTCCTCTCCCCCCTCTCCCATGCCTCCCTCCATCTCTCCCCCCTCCTCTCTCCCTCCATCTATCTCTCCCCCCGCCTCCCTTCCTCTCTCCCTCCATCTCTCCCCCCATGCCTCCCTTCCTCTATCTCTCCCCCCTCTCCCCTGCCTCCTCCTCTCCCCCTCTCCCCTGCCTCCCTTCCTCTCTCCCGCCATCCATCTCTCCCCTGCCTCCTCCTCTCTCCCTCCATCTATCTCTCCCCCCTGCCTCCCTTCCTCCATCTCTCTCCCCCCTGCCTCCCTCCTCTCTCTTTCCATCTATCTCCCCTGCCTCCCTTCCTCTCTCCCTCCATCTATCTCTCCCCCTCTCCCCCTGCCTCTCTTCCTCCATCCATCTCTCCCCGTCTCCCCTCCTCTCTCCCTCCATCTCTCTCCCCCCTGCCTCCATCTATCTCTCCCCCTCTCCCCCCTGCCTCTCTTCCTCCATCTCTCTCCCCCTGTCTCCCCTCCTCTCTCCCTCCAGCCTCCATTCCTCTCCCTCCATCCATCTCAACCCCCTGCCTCTCCCCCTCTCCCCCCTACCTCCCTTCCTCTCTCCCTCCATCTATCTCTCCCCCTCTCCCCCTGCCTCCCTTCCTCTCTCCCTCCATCTATCTCTCCCCCTCGCCTCACTTCCTCTCTCCCTCCATCCATCTCCCCCTCTCCCCCTGCCTCCTCCTCTCTCCCTCCATCTATCTCTCCCCCCTCTCCCTTGCCTCCTCCTCTCTCCATCTATCTCTCCCCCTCTCTCCCCTGCCTCCCTTCCTCTCTCCCTCCATCTATATGTCCCCTGCCTCCTCCTCTGTTCCTCCATCTACAGTGGGGAAAAAAAGTATTTAGTCAGCCACCAATTGTGCAAGTTCTCCCACTTAAAAAGATGAGAGAGGCCTGTAATTTTCATCATAGGTACACGTCAACTATGACAGACAAAATGAGGGAAAAAAATCCAGAAAATCACATTGTAGGATTTTTAATGAATTTATTAGAAAATTATGGTGGAAAATAAGTATGTGGTCAATAACAAAAGTTTCTCAATACTTTGTTATATACCCTTTGTTGGCAATGACACAGGTCAAACGTTTTCTGTAAGTCTTCACAAGGTTTTCACACACTGTTGCTGGTATTTTGGCCCATTCCTCCATGCAGATCTCCTCTAGAGCAGTGATGTTTTGGGGCTGTCGCTGGGCAACACAGACTTTCAACTCCCTCCAAAGATTTTCTATGGGGTTGAGATCTGGAGACTGGCTAGGCCACTCCAGGACCTTGAAATGCTTCTTACGAAGCCACTCCTTCGTTGCCCGGGCGGTGTGTTTGGGATCATTGTCATGCTGAAAGACCCAGCCACGTTTCATCTTCAATGCCCTTGCTGATGGAAGGAGGTTTTCACTCAAAATCTCACGATACATGGCCCCATTCATTCTTTCCTTTACACGGATCAGTCGTCCTGGTCCCTTTGCAGAAAAACAGCCCCAAAGCATGATGTTTCCACCCCCATGCTTCACAGTAGGTATGGTGTTCTTTGGATGCAACTCAGCATTCTTTGTCCTCCAAACACGACGAGTTGAGTTTTTACCAAAAAGTTCTATTTTGGTTTCATCTGACCATATGACATTCTCCCAATTCTCTTCTGGATCATCCAAATGCACTCTAGCAAACTTCAGACGGGCCTGGACATGTACTGGCTTAAGCAGGGGGACACGTCTGGCACTGCAGGATTTGAGTCCCTGGCGGCGTAGTGTGTTACTGATGGTAGGCTTTGTTACTTTGGTCCCAGCTCTCTGCAGGTCATTCACTAGGTCCCCCCGTGTGGTGGGATTTTTGCTCACCGTTCTTGTGATCATTTTGACCCCACGGGGTGAGATCTTGCGTGGAGCCCCAGATCGAGGGAGATTATCAGTGGTCTTGTATGTCTTCCATTTCCTAATAATTGCTCCCACAGTTGATTTCTTCAAACCAAGCTGCTTACCTATTGCAGATTCAGTCTTCCCAGCCTGGTGCAGGTCTACAATTTTGTTTCTGGTGTCCTTTGACAGCTCTTTGGTCTTGGCCATAGTGGAGTTTGGAGTGTGACTGTTTGAGGTTGTGGACAGGTGTCTTTTATACTGATAACAAGTTCAAACAGGTGCCATTAATACAGGTAACGAGTGGAGGACAGAGCAGCCTCTTAAAGAAGTTGTTACAGGTCTGTGAGAGCCAGAAATCTTGCTTGTTTGTAGGTGACCAAATACTTATTTTCCACCATAATTTGCAAATAAATTCATAAAAAAATCCTACAATGTGATTTTCTGGATTTTTTTTCTCTCAATTTGTCTGTCATAGTTGACGTGTACCTATGATGAAAATTACAGGCCTCTCTCATCTTTTTAAGTGGGAGAACTTGCACAATACTTTTTTCCCCCCACTGTATCTCTCCCCCTCTCTCCCCTGCCGCCGCCTCCTCTGTTCCTCCTGCTGCAGTGATGGCACCTCCTCTGTTCCTCCATGCATGGCTGCAGTGATGGCACCTCCCTGCTCATTTTCCTGGTTTCTCCTTGTACAGCGTGGGTGTGTGGAAGGGGAAGTGTGTGTGTGTGTGTGTGTGTGTGTGTGTGGAGGTGAGGTGCTGAAAGATGTTAAAGGCCCAGTCACTACAGGTCCATGAGAAATTGTCTGTCTCTTGTCTCCACTCTAACTAATTACCCTGACTCAGGAAGACAGAGGGCATTCTACCTACCTACACTACAGCCAGCAGCAGCAGTCACACTGATCTCTTTAGAGACTCTGTTCATCAACTAGAGTACCAACAACATCAAGTTTCTCTATGATTCACCCACTCAGAACAGTCACACTGCCCACACTACTTAGCTCTGTTTAGCAGTGTATAGGAGCATGCATGCACATATATATATATAAATATAAGAGAGAGAGAGAGAGAGAGAGAGAGAGAGAGAGAGAGAGAGAGAGAGAGAGAGAGAGAATGCTTGAGTGTCAGTTTAGCAAATGTCTGGACTGGAGTGTATATAAAGAGACAGTATGTCGGTGTGATAAGGAATAAATGACTAGAAAGGAAAGGACAAGTGGAATATTGCCAATGTCTGCACATGCAAGGTTGGAGGTAACTACAATAGCGAAATCATCCAGAGCCAGTTGATTTCAAGTTTCTGTGTTAAACTACTTCTGAATGAGAACATGTTTTGTCAGCTGAATTCATTGGAGAGATACCGGAGGACGGGTGTTGGAATACCTCCCGTATCCACCCACTGGCCGGAACCACACAGACACAATGAACTGAATGAAAAAGGAAGGACAATTCTTATAACAGACAACAGTGACCAAAACGACATGTACATTCACTCCCACACAATGTCCTTGTTTGAAATCCAAAATTATGTTAGACAGAAAGCACAGGAACAAGCTGAGAGAACAATCCTCCCATTTTATCACAGACAACAGTTTGGGGGCATCTCAATAGTTTGAAGTTGCTTCTGTGCCTCCCTTCCTTTAAAGTAAAGGACACTGAAATGAGTTCAGTGTAAGGTGGGATGCATTTCCTCACTCTATTACCCACTGTTGAACTCACTGAACTGAACCCACTGGTGTGTGTGTGTGTGATCTCGCTATCTGTACATACACATTCCTCTATAATGACCTCGATGTACTCCAGCTGCTTTAATGCACGTTAAGATGAGCCTTAAGCGTCACACACATGTGAATGTGCACACACACAAGTAATGGAACTAGGGCTGACAGAGACTAAAAATAATCTTGGTCGACCGAAAATCGTTTGTTCTTTCAACCAATCGATTGCTAGAAATGTTTTAATGTGTATTTCTCCTTATATAGACATATCCAGTAGCGACGCGTCATTCAGGGCAGAACTGACCTGTTTAGCTAAAATAAGTTGTTGTTGCCTGTTTTGCATGTTATTTTGGCATTAATACGTGTCACATATCAGTTTGAAAACAATGTAAAAAAAAAAAAAAGTTAATAAAGCTGCATACAAACATGGTCTCTTTTTTTGCTTTCGTCCGGGTTAGGGGAGGGTTTGGCTGGCCGGGATGTCCTTGTCTCATTGTGCTCTAGCGACTCCTTGTGGCGGGCCGGGCAACTGCAAGCGGTCTTTGGTCGTCATTTCTACAGTGTTTCCTCCGACACATTGGAGCGGCTGGCTTCTGGGTTAAGCGAGCAGTGTGTCAAGAAGCAGTGCGACCTTCGCCGAGTCCATTGGTGGAGTTGCACCGATGAGACAAGATCGTGACTACCAATTGGATATCACGAAAAAGGGGGTAACGCCAGGGGCCAGAAAAGTTTGAATACATTGGCCATGCTGTCAATCCAACATGACTCCTGCTGCGTTCAAAACAACTGGAAACTCGGTACTGGGAAATCTCAGACTTCAGTGAGTTCAAGACAACTGGGAACTCGGATAAAACTAGCTCCGACTGGGAAAATATGGAAAATAATTTTGAACGGTCATCCAACTATGAATTCCAAGTCGGGATTTCGGACTTCTTTCTACAGCCCACAAAAAGGACCGCCGCGCCACCTTCCTGTTCAAGTGAGCATAGCACAACAAGGTGAGTCCAAAAATGGCTTAATATGCCAGGGAGATATGTATACTGTAACTAAGAATGTAATACTAAGTGTAAGTAAGCTGTTAGTAGCCCATGTGCCTCACCCTAATCATTTGGTAACTTTCCCCCTCATAATTTATATAATATATAATATAATATGCCATTTAGCAGACGCTTTTATCCAAAGCGACTTACAGTCATGCGTGCATACATTATTTTTTTTTGTGTATGGGTGGTCCCGGGGATCGAACCCACTACCTTGGCGTTACAAGCGCCGTGCTCTACCAGCTGACTTGGTGGTGCACATGTAGCCTATAGCCTGTTTTAGAGAAATGTAATCATTGAATATTGTAAGATATTTTATTGTCTGCTTATATGCCCCCTTTAATTATCCTACAGTTCTGACTTGGTGCACAGGGAGAATACTGTAAGAACGGCCCATGTTCTGAATTCCTGCGATGTACATTTAAAAAGTGCTGAACAAATTGTTATATTGACTACGTCCGTCCTAGCTCGCTCATTAATGTCTTAATCCAAATTACGGATTGCCTCTTATCCGCTCGTCGTCCCATTATGCCATAGTTTTTACATCTCAATTGTCAGTAGAATCATTTTTACATTTACATTTTAGTCATTTAGCTTACGCTCTTATCCAGAGCGACTTACAGTTAGTTTCATACCGGACCCCCGTGGGAAACGAACCCACAACCCTGGCGTTGCAAGCACCATGCTCTACTACATCTGTTTAAGCAAGTCAGCCATTTCAGCTATGTTTTTCGCTGCCCGACAAAGCTCCGCTGATAGTCAGGTGTAGCAGTGGTAAGGATTCACTACATGGTGCTGAAAAGAAAGCTCTGCTGTTGGGACAGCTTTATGTAGGCCCTAACAGTTTGTGGACACCGTTATAGTGCAATTAATGTATTTTTTTGTGTTGTGGCATTGCTGGCATGCATAAAAAAAAAAAAAGATGTACATGCTAAAATCGCCACTGGACACACCTTATGTGTTTTAATAAAATCTACTATGTGCATTGAGCTTGTCTGATGCTTAAGATTACGGTTTGATGCCTCAAGAGGGCGCCAGTGATCTAGATGACCAGAAGAAAAAAAACTTTACCTGATCCAACTATTCTCCTCCCGCTCCTGCTGGCTTTCGCAGATTCTGCCAGTACTCTCCTGAAGTTGCCGGTAATAGGCTACACGAGGAGTCGGCAACCTTTCTCATGTGGAATGCCAATTTATCTAACCATTTCTACCGATCTGTGTGCCAGTCATGGTTTTCATATGCACCTTTTCGTGAAACAGTTTCATTTCATTTATAATAACGTCTTAATATCTCAAAATCATTGTCATGTGGTTAACCAAAATTCTATCCAAATCTAAATGAAAATGATACAAACCTAAAAAGTTACTTCTATTGCCATTGCCAATTATGTAAAAATAGCCTGCATAAAGCCAACAAATAAAAACATTGCAGCCTGCAGGTGGAAAATATCCTGATTAAAAATAAATATCCTATAAACCACATTGGCTACATGTGGCCTGTCTGCAACGAACTTGAAACATTGTATCAACTATTAACTGGGTCCGGCCCAAAGCTTGCACTAGCGAACTTGCAACATTGTATAAAAATATTCTGGGCCCTCAGAGTTTCCTGCGCCAGCGAGCGCGGGACAGACACAGCTGTAGGCTATTTGCGCAAGGGATAAGAAGCAGCGCTTGACTTGGGCAGGAGCTCACCAGAGCTGAGTATCGGCACCTCAAATGTTCTACTGCTTGAGCTCCTGTTCCTCTTATAGAATATTAGCTCAAAAGTATTGTGGAGCTCCTGCACCTAAATATAAAACAGTACCAGCACCCAAAATGAGTACCGGAACCTATTTCAGTCCAAGTCACGCACTGATAAGAAACCTATTTTACGACGTTTCCACTGGATCAGAGCATGACATTTTTCCCTTTCACGTTGAGTGGTTATCGAAAGGGAGAGAGCTGGAAAGATTTTTCAAATACATTGAGGAACTATTGTAATTCTCAATGGATGTAAAAAATAAAGCTCCACAGGTCATTAGTGGTGGTGCGTTAAGCCAATCAGAAATACTATCAGATCCCCAAATGGGCACATTTACATGCATACATTTGCGCGCAGGCCAGGTAGCCTATAGTCCTACTTCGATGCGTGTGCGTCCTTACTCAACATTGACAGGAGTGCTCCAAACAAAAGACAATTACTAAATTGACAGAACTCATCAATGTAATTAAATAAACCAAAACTTGTTTCTCACAAGTGTAGCATAGGTTGTGCACTCGGCAAACAATGTGTCCACTCCGACAATGAGAACAGGAAGACTGGAATAATAATATTGAATGCATTAAAATAAAGACCGTAACCAAAGTAACAAACATTGTAGATGAGAAATTATAGGAATTAACGGTAAACGTACAACTGGTGATATATGTAATGGGGAATTGATATACACTAAATGGGAGGTGCATGGAGATGCGGTACAGAGCTCGATTTGGCCTCTGCATGCCTCTTGAGGCGCCGCAATTGCGTCACACCCTCCTTATGGAGCCCCCTACCACATTTTCGAATCAAGCATAAATTGGCTTTTAGTCTAGGCCTCCGCAATGGATTAGTTCACTGAGATGGGCACAAATATATATATTTGTCACAGCTCAAATAAAACAATGTTGGTCGACTATCAGCCTAATGATCAAACAATCGACCAGTCGACTAATTGGGGTCAGCCCTAAATGGAACTCCTTCACGCTGCGCTGGAATAACACTAGCATCTATCATCCTCATAAAGACGCACACACACACACACACACACACACACACACGTCTCATTTATTAGGCCTTCTCATGGTATAATAACACACTAATAAGGAAAGTGCTCGCTCGCCCCCTCCAAGGAGAGAGACTCATTTCTCTGCTCGACTCGCGACACCTGGGACTGCAATCAACACTGCTTCCACCGCCCGTCCGTCAGACACGGCTGCCACGGCAACTGTGTTCCCGACGACGGCTCTACGGTCCGAGGAGTGTGTCCCGGTGACAGGCCTGTTTCTCACTTAGCCCCAACCACACTGGGAGAATACATCACAGCAAGGTACCGCTTTAGAATTCATTAGGGTGCGCTCCTTGGAGAACGACATCGTCTCGAAAGGCTCGGCCGGTCACAGACAGATCAACTGATTGTGTGTGTTTTGGTTTGAACGGGGGCAACTCGTCGATGAAACTCACCAAGCCAAAGTAGTAGTGATATTTTATGCAAACATTTATGCAGCGCGTACCGGGATGCTCCCGCACATATCAATGGTGTTTGATATGGCTTTCTGGCTCAGTAAGGGTGATTGGATGAAGGGAGGGAAGGAGAGATGGATGAACGAAGGGAGACATGAAAGGAGAGAGGGAAGAAAGGAGAGGGATGGAGAGGATGGAGGGAGGAGAGGAGAGAGGGATGGAGGTAGTACCTTCAGTGGGGTTGACGGCCTCCGGTAAACTGTCCCAGGGGAGGGTCCAGGAGGGGCGAGGATGAGGGGAGAAGACGGCCTCGATACCACTCTCCTGCGGGAACACACACACGCGGACACACACACACACACCATCAAGGTTACCATAGAAACTTCTCTCTCAGAGCCTCCAAGGTCTTTCCGGTCTCAACAAGCAGTAATGAAGCGGTTTACAGAGAGTAGGGACCGCTCCTCCACCCTGACCGCTGTTTCCACTCTGAAGAACCACCTGAGGACAAGACTGCTTCTTCTTTTCAATCCTTTGTTCTCTCTCGTTCTCTCCCTGTAGAGAACACACACAGTCTGGTTGGTTGGCCTGGTTACCTGGCTCATAGGGGGATGCAGGTGTTCTCCAGAGGGAAGTAGGAGTCTCCTGTAAGACCATTGAAGAGCTACATATTACAGGTAATGAGCAGTGGATAGGGACAAACATTGCATCTTTGCACACTGTCCTTTTGGATACTGGATAAAAGTGTTATAAAAGCTTACTTCACCAAGAACATTCCTCATCAAAAGCTTGCAAGATATTAGAAGAAGTAGCATTATTAAGAATTACCTTTTATCTTTCATTAGTACAAAACACTGCTCTCTTTCTCCAGGCATAAAAGGGCAGTTGTTTTTCTAAAACTGCATATTAGATCACCAAGGACATTCTTCATTGGAATCAAAAGCTTTGACCTAACCTTCCTTGGCAGTCAATCAGAGGGAACATTTTAAACTATAAACGTGACCTTGAAAAGGCTGCCGTTCTGTGTCGTTGTTGTTGGGTAACAAAAAGAAAATGGCCTCTTGAACCAGTTCCAAGCTTGTGCACTCTAGCGTAGGAGACAGTAGGTACATACTGAAGAGATACATTTGGAACCTGTCACTCGTATTTCTCAGTGCACCTGGCAAGAGGCCTTTGGAAGACTGGCAGGCACACAGAGAGCTGGGGGAAACAGGCTTTATGACTGACAGACATCACTGTGTGTGTCAATCTTCTCCCTCACTACAGTGTGTGTGTGTGTGTGTGTGTGTGTGTGTGTGTGTGTGTGTGTGTGTGAGTGAGTGAGAGAAATAGGAAGATAAGGTGAGCCAGCTCTGTATAAAATTATATATTCAGCTTCACAGTAGGAGGGAACTTATAGACATACCTGGATAATGGCGCTGGAGGAGAAGGCTGCCGTTTTACAGCCCCCTAACCAACTGTGCTATTATGTTTTCAAGGGCTTGTAAGTAAGCATTTCACTGTAATGTGGAAAATAAAATTGGATTTAGATTGTTGGTGTGGTGGACAGATGAGATGTAGTGCTGGCTTTGGTAAGCTGCAGTGAGGGATAGCATGTCACACTGTTGGAGCCTAGCCCTCTGTCTCATTCTCCCTCTCTTGTAGGTCTCTCTCTGTGCCTGGGCTGGCCTCTATACACACACAGGCCCCTTGGCTCCACCCAGGTCTCTCTCTGTACCCTGGGCTGGCCTCTATACACACACAGGCCCCTTGGCTCCACCCAGGCCTCTCTCTGTGCCCTGGGCTGGCCTCTATACACACACAGGCCCCTTGGCTCCACCCAGGCCTCTCTCTGTGCCCTGGGCTGGCCTCTATACACACACAGGCCCCTTGGCTCCACCCAGGCCTCTCTCTGTGCCCTGGACTGGCCTCTATACACACACAGGCACCTTGGCTCCACCCAGGCCTCTCTCTGTGCCCTGGGCTGGCCTCTATACACACACACACAGGCACCTTGGCTCCACCAAGGCCTCTCCCTGTGCCCTGGGCTGGCCTCTATACACACACACACAGGCACCTTGGCTCCACCAAGGCCTCTCCCTGTGCCCTGGGCTGGCCTCTATACACACACACAGGCCCCTTGGCTCCACCAAGACCCAGACCGTACAACAGCTGC
The DNA here is from genome assembly GCF_020615455.1 of Coregonus clupeaformis. Taxonomy (NCBI): domain Eukaryota; kingdom Metazoa; phylum Chordata; class Actinopteri; order Salmoniformes; family Salmonidae; genus Coregonus; species Coregonus clupeaformis. The sequence goes on along the minus strand of NW_025533766.1, from coordinate 321,645 downwards.
ACTCCAGTCCTGCCGGTGACGACCACACAAACACATGTACACACACAAAGCCAACCAGCATCGCAATCCGTCTGGGCAGGCGAGGGACGGCAGTATTTATATGTGTGTGTGTGTGTGTGTGTGTTCGTATGTCGGTGCTCATATCTCTGTGCTCGTATGTCAGTGAGTGTTCCAACTGTGTGCACCTGTGTCTACTCCATAGTCGACCAGGGTTGAATATCACATTCTAAGAGGGCAACTTGTTATCAACATTTACGATTGGCTGATGCACTTCCTGCCGTTGTTGGATATCATATCTGTGTGGCCAGCAGGAAATCTCTGATTTATACTTGGGACCAGCCGTGCCAGAGAACAGTGAGGGTGTTCAGGGTTAGGAAGGTTTGAGCCAGCTGAGGAATCAGTTTCCTGCCTTGACAGCTGTGTCTGTTTATGTCCCGTTGAAACCACTACTCAATAACGTGTTCCAGGCAGTCATTTGGAGTCCAGCGCTAACCGTGCTAACAGCGCTAGCAATTACATCCTGAAAGGCTGTAGGCTATATTGAGAGTGTGGAGTAATTATGCTAGCGGGTGTGTACTACTGTATTGTTTTTATTCAAATCAAACTCTGGGGGAAAAGTGAAAGATGTGCACTCTATAAAGTGGTGGCAAATATGAAAGTGGCTTATGGGGTGAAATATTCGACTTCAATTTGATTACCTGTGGTTCTCTCAACACTATAATATATACTGTTTGAAAAAGGATAAAATAATTGCTTATCCTAAACTGTTCTCCATATTATAATCAATTCAATTCACGAGGAATGCTAGGGAAAGTATTACATTTAAAGTCTATAATTTTTATAAGCATGATTTAAAATTCAAAAAGACCTATGAATATTTAGAACGTATAGATTAAAAAAAGAAAACCAGCAAATAAATTCTGTAATTCATGTATCTGCGACTGTCACAACGTCCGTTGTCGTGGTTACTGAGCTGCTACATCAACAAATCCAAATCCATCTGTGACTAGACGGTGCAGGACTTCTAAAATTATCCGACAGAATGACCTACTTTTATTTCGTCACACTCACAACCGTAAACTATTTTACCTTGTAAATAATAATATAATAATATGCCATTTAGCAGACGCTTTTATCTAAAGCGACTTACAGTCATGTGTGCATACATTTTTACGTATGGGTGGTCCCGGAGATCGAACCCACTACCCTGGCGTTACAAGCGCCATGCTCTACCAATTGAGCTACAGAGGTCGTTGTTGTGGTGGGTTTTCCTGTAACAATGAATAAAAAGTAGCTAAAGTTCAGACGTCGTCAGCTATACTCTGGTCGTTATTTGAACTGGCTAGCCAGCTAGCAATTTAGCCAACAACGAACCAAACTATTGTTTAGAAAGTAGCTTTGAGTTGCCTGACTTGCTATGTTGACATTTACTGAATTATTTTTAAACGGATGGGTTTATTGGTGTTCAAATATAGCTGCTGATGTCATGCAGAGGCTGTCGTTTTGTATTTATAGTTTTTCATAATGACAAGTTTGATGTTGGGACGAAAATAGAATGTTAATGATGTCACAGCGATAAACCAACTGCAAACCAGCCTTTACGCTTCGAATACACCGACAGGGCTTTGCATTTTGGTACACCAGAAGTACATTCATTTCCAATGGAACGTTGCGTTTGCCTTTCTGAGTGGTGCATACGTTGGATTTATCGAACATATGCGTAAACGGGTTGACAGAAATGGTAGCAGAAGGTGAATGTTGACCTTTTGTTGCGCACATAACTAGACGATGCTGCATACTATTTTGCGCAATGACACAGTCGGTGTGTTCAAAGCGTTAAAGTAAGAACGCAACAGCAAGGACGCAATTATCTGTGAGAAAGCGTTAAATTATAGGAAGCAGGCTAATTTGACAACCAATTGGAATGCATAAATCCTTTATCGTTGCAGCTCAGGGACACAGTAGGAAGAGTGAGTGCTATAAAGGGACAGTTGTGTGTGCGCATGTGAAGTGCCTAGAGGCATTCAAGAGAGAGAAAGGCGCTGCTGCTAGAGAGCATGTGACAGCTTTACTGGAAACGTTCAATGTGCCTCCTCATCTAATCTTCCCAAAAGAGACAGTGGGAATGAATGAGGGAAGAGTTGAGAGGTAGAGAGAGAGAGACAGACAGAGGGAGGGGGAGACTGATTAAAAAATATTCAATTACTTTGAGTTTAGTCATTGTGGGCCTGGGACCTCCAACGAAGTGCACCTCCTTGATCGTCCCCAGGCTTTCCTGATTCGCTTGGCTGGGCTGTTGTGCCTCAGCTGTGGTTGGGGGGCCGGTGGTGGGGGCCTTGGGGGTGGAGAGGGCCATCCCACAGGCCTGGGCTGCCCTGGGGACCCCGGGGACTTCCTGGACCTGGAGGTACCAGCGCAGCAGGAGAGGCAGCTGGGACAGCGCGCTGGCGTTGTGGCTCTGGAGGGAGCTCTGTGGTATAGGAGGAGGAGGAGGAAGGGAAGACAGGGGCCTGAGTCAGTTAAGTGATTCATCAGAAGTGTCATCTCCACTGAACCAAGAGCCCAGGTTCCACCAGGCTGATCCCCTCCACTCATCACCTCTCTGGAGATGGAGGGAGAGGGAGGGAGATAGAAAGACAGGCACTGAGAAAGGCCAGGTTGGGGGAGGGGGAGAGAGAGCGAGAGAGAGATGGACAGCTGTATAGAGGTGTGTGTGTGTGTGGGGGGGTTAGTTATTTTATCCTTGTGGGGACCTAAAATCCCCAAAAGTTCCTCTTGGGGACATTTCCCACGTGCCCATGAGGACAAGGGCTATTTTAAGCTTAGGGTTTAGGGTTACAATTAAGGTTAGGGTTAGAATTAGGGTAAGGGGCTAGTGGTTAGGGGTTAGTGTTATGGTAAGGGTTAGGTTTAGGGAAAATAGGATTTTGAATGGAAATTAATTTTAGGTTCCCACGAGGATAGAAGAACATAACGTGTGTGTATGTGTTTCCGAGAGAGAGAGAGAGAGAGAGAGAGAGAAACAGACAGAGCGTAGAAAGAGAAAGAGGTGACAGTAGATAAAGCCATGGGTCTTTTCTCTGGCTCTCTGTCCTGTGGATCTGTGGATAGACAGCGGTGGCGGTGTGGCAGAGGAGAGGAGACATGCTAGGCTGAGTGTGAAACTGGAAACCACTGGAGCTCAGCTGACCCCTAAGAGCCTCATTGTGAGAACTTCACTTCATTCCAATCCCAGGCTACAGCTATGAGAACAGGAGGAGAGAGGGAAGAGAAGAGGAGAGAGACCCTGTCGACCGCTTGGCTCCGAGGCATAATAGATCGATAACTAATACCTCATAAACCCCCAAACCACCAAAACAACACTAAACTAAATATGAGAAATCGATAAGTAAATAGTTCCCAGGAGAATTCAGCGAGGGCAGATGGGTTATAAATCACTGGTGCAGATATGAAGCTGCATCTACTTTCCAAATGAAAATAACTTTCTTTTACAAACTAACTTGATGATAAACTACAATAAGTGATCGGCAGCAAATCTCATCCTTTCAACACCACTCTCGCAGCCTAATTTATCACAGCCTAATTTCCGATCTGTCTCAGTGACAATTACATTATTTCAAAATCAGCACGTCGAACCACACATGATCCCAAAGCAGGTTCATTGAAATGCATTTCAACCAACTACATTTAAAATGGACCCATTTGTCATTGTGGTGTTATCACCCATAGCCAGGTGGACCACCTTTGAAAATGGAGACTGTGCCAAACACACACACAGTGCCAAGAGACAGTCTTAGGAAGGCACTGTTCTGCCTGGTTTCCACTGTATAAAGCCTCTCTGGGTGTACAGGTACCACCTGACGAGACATTCAATGTAGCAGGGCGTCATGCATCATTTCAAAGGCCTTCATAATGTGGTTGCCATGGCAACGTGTGTAAATACCCAAATGAGGCAGCAGGTGATGACGGGACAATAGGGTAATATGCTACTGTTAAAATAAAATGTGCCACACACTCAGAGCTACCACTTGTCTAAAACTAGCATGGAGACTAGACAGGCCTGGGAAATGGAAGTTGCAGAAAGATTGCAGAAACACAATTGCAAGAGAAGTGCTGGTAGTTTACATAATTTATTTAGCGACCAGCAGAAAGGAGGCTCGGTCCATGGAATATAAATCAAGTGCATAATGCAAGAATTCTGTAGCCTAAAGCAAGAATTCTGTAGCCCGAGTCCCAGATCTGTTTGTGCTGTCTTGCCAGTGACAGCAATGAAGTTGGAAAGACAGCACAAACTGATCTAGGACTCAGGCTAAGAGTTCTGGACTATAACTTCCCTTCAAATATACAGTACCAGTCAAAGGTTCGGACACACCTACTCATTCAAGGGTTTTTCTTTATTTGTACTATTTTCTACATTGTAGAATAATAGTGAAGACATCAAAATATGAAATAACACATATGGAATCATGTAGTAACCAAAAAAGTGTTAAACAAATCAAAATATATTATATATTTGAGATTCTTCAAATAGCCACCCTATGACAGCTTTGCCCACTCTTGGCATTCTCTCAACCAGGTTCACCTGGAATGCTTTTCCAACAGTCTTGAAGGAGTTCCCACATATGCTGAGCACTTGTTGGCTGCTTTTCCTTCACTCTGCAGTCCAACTCATCCCAAACCATCTCAATTGGGTTAAGGTCGGGGGATTGTGGAGGCCAGGTCATCTGATTCAGCACTCCATCACTCTCCTTCTTGGTCAAATAGCCCTTACACAGCCTGGAGTTGTGTTGGGTCATTGTTTTGTTGAAAAACAAATGATAGTCCCACTAAGCCCAAATCAGATGGGATGGCGTATCGCTGCAGAATGCTGTAGTAGCCATGCTGGTTAAGTGTGCCTTGAATTCTAAATACATCACTGACTGTGTCACCAGCAAAGCACCCCCACACCATAACATCTCCTCCTCCATGCTTTACGGTGGGAACTACACATGCGGAGATAATCCGTTCACCCACACCGTGTTTCACAAAGACACAGCGGTTTGAACCAAAAATCTCCAAGTTGGACTCCAGACCAAAGGACAAATTTCCACCGGTCTAATGTCCATTGCTCGTGTTTCTTGGCCCAAGCAGGTCTCTTCTTATTGGTGTCCTTTACTAGTGGTTTCTTTGCAGCAATTCGACCATGACGGCCTGATTCACATAGTCCCCTATGAACAGTTGATGTTGAGATGTGTCTGTGACTTGAACTCCGTGAAGCATTTATTTGGGCTGCAATTTCTGAGGCTGGTAACTAATTAACTTATCCTCAGCAGCAGAGGTAACTCTGGGTCTTCCATTCCTGTGGTGGTCATCATGAGAACCAGTTTCATCATAGTGCTTGATGGTTTTTGCGACTTTATTGAAATGTTCCGTATTGACTGACCTTCATGTCTTAAAGTAATGATGGACTGTCATTTCTCTTTGCTTATTTGAACTGTTCTTGCCATAATATGGACTTGGTCTTTTACCAAATAGGGCTATCTTCTGTATACCCCCACCCCCTACCTTGTCACAACACAACTGATTGTCTCAAACGCATTAAGAAGGAAAGAAATTCCACAAATTCACTTTTAAGAAGGCACACCTGTTAATTGAAATGCATTCCAGGTGACTACCTCATGAAGCTGGTTGAGAGAATGCCAAGAGTGTGCAAAGCTCTCATCAAGGCAACGGGTGGCTTTTTGAAAAATCTCAAATATAAAATATATTTTGACTTGTTTAACACTTATTTGGTTACTACATGATTCCATATATGTTATTTCATAGTTGTGATGTCTTCACTATTATTCTACAATGTAAAAAATTGTAAAAATAAAGAAAAATCCTTGAATGAGTAGGTGTGTCCAAACTTTTGACTGGTAGTGTATAACTAACATATAATCTCCTAGGGCCTTCCTTACCAGGTATTGATGGATACACGGCAGCAACACCACATCAGTCAGAGTGAAGTACAGCCCCTCAGCAAACACATGCTCCAGCGGAGGCAGCTCTGTGGTCTTCACTTTCCTGATGTCAGAGCTCTCCCTAGTGGTCGTGGACGGAACTGCACCACTATGCACGGACAGCTTGGCCAGGGCTGCTCGGAGTTCTAGCCCGTCGGCGGACTGCGAATCCTGGGGCTGGGTGACGTCTGTCCCTTGGTCCTCCTGGAGGTCCTGAGAGGTTTTCTTCTGGTTCTTTTTCTTCTGCTGCTGGAGCTTCTGCCGGCGGATCTTGTCATCGTTGTGCACCTTGACGGGCTCGCCTAGTGTCTTTTCAAGGTTGAGGAGGGCAGAGGGGAGGTGCAGGGATGGGTTGGTGGGCTGCCGGAGGTGGGCCTCCACGGCCGAGGGGATACTGAGCTCACACAGCCTGGTCCACTGGCTCACCTATAAGGGAGAGGAGGAACAGGCATTCATTATGACTAATATTTTTGTCAATGGTGTAGAGTTTTATTTTTATACAGCAGTACTGTGTGTCCAAGACAACCAGCGGACAAGTTTATCCCATCTTATTCACTAGCTCATAAAAAATCACTTTGGGAGAATATAAGATTCACTTGGTTTTCCAATGGGAAAGCTCCTATGGAAGTATGAGAATATAACTATACCAAAAATAAAAATAAACACTCCTGTCATACATACACTAAAACAGAATCATTCATAGTTTTGCTAAATGGCACTGCATGCATATGATAATAATTTAGTGTTGCCCCTTACCTCAGCGCAGGCCTTCAGACAGGTCTTCTTGAACCCTAGAAGTGATGCTGCATCCTTCCTACTGGGGTCTGCCTCACAGGTCCTATCTATAATATGCCTGAGCACCACAGCCAGCCCGGCCCTGCAGTACCTCCCAGTCTCATCCAGTACCGCGGGGAGACGGCAGCCCCTCACCAACACAGGCAAGTCCTCGACATGGACCATCGAGACAGCTAAAGACTCTGGTACCTGTCAAAGCAAAATTGTTGTTACACATATTTATGTTGACATGTATTCACCTTCACTATAGTGTGTACTGTTGTTGACTGAAACATACTCAGTAAAGTTTTCCCCAACACCTTTGCCTGTCATGACTGTCAATATGCTTTGCGTTGTAGACAATGACAAACCTGTGACTTCCAGGATTGTGAGCTGTGAGTTGTCAGGCTTGGCAGAGACGAGGAAGACTTTGAATGATGTGCACTGGCAGTAGGACAGGAGGAAGAGCGAGATGGAAGTGTGTAGGGGAACAGAGGGCTGCTCGTTTTGGGAGGATAATTCCAGGTAGAGGCACTCTGGTTGCTGCTCCTGATGTGGGTCTGTCTGCGTCATTGTTACAGGAGGTACTGAATAGGTTGAATATAGGTGTCGATCAAACCTGTAAACACGACAAGTGGTATTGTGGCAACTGGCAACAAACTCTGACCAAAGTTAGCTGACTAAACTCAACTTCACGATATGTACATCTCAAGATGTATAGCTATATCGTGAAGTAGAGTATAGTCTGCTAGACTAAAGTAGCTAGCTAAGACAGCCTCATGCTTGCATTTCGAACGTTGACTTAGCTACTGACTGTTAGCTAGCTAGTAGCTGTCTAATTAGGTATGCATTTAGCTAGTGCTCTATATAGACAGTTAGCCCATGCCTCGTTTCTGTTTAGTGTCTGACTACCAAGCAAACAATGATACATTGAAATTAGCTACTTACAGTTCATGTGAAGCTCACTGTGCAAATTTGAAAACCACGTTGTTATGGTAAGAACGTCACTTCCTCAAGTAAGTTTCCACGTGTAACACTCAATACAGACCGACCTGATCAGTGGTAAATACATACCACAATTAAATGTAAACATTGTATTATAAAATAATGTATACACTATATAGTTATAGTGGCGTATTTTGAATAGTTTTGATAATCCAAATATGCTACGGGTAATTGTCGAGGTCCGTGGAACAAATTAGCTTGCTTGTTTCTTCGGAGTATTTAGTGGGTGGACAAGAATGCCGCTAGAAGGAAATAAAGCTGTTTCAGCTACAGTAGCTCAAATGCCACTTGTCAAGTTACTGTAAATATTTACGTGTCATAATAACCACATGAGTGTGTGAAATACACGTTAAAGATATTTGAGAGTAAGGTAAGGTAATCAAACATGATGAATCTCAACTAACCTTTGCTAGCTTACTAGCTAGCTAGCTACTTTAGCTAGCTAGCAGGTTTCCCAACCAAGGCTAACGTTAGTTACTTGATAAAGCTAGATAGCCAACTGGACAGCTTCAGAAGCTGACAGTCACTTACAAGTCAGTATTTCTTACCTAACATTACGTTCATGCAAGTTAGTGTAGAAGCAGTTGACCTTTGTGTCAATAGTAACTAGTTAGTTATGTTTTCTGTATTTTCTAGCTTTGCCAGCCACCAATATCACTAACGTTACTTACTAGCTGTCAGATGACCAATTAGCTAGTATTTATCAACTGGATGAGGCTAAAAACAGGGAGGGCCTATAGTCAAAGTGTAAGCCATATTCTACATATCCACATATTCTTTATATCTACAGCTCAGTGTGATCATGGCTGCATCAGTGAGTCTGGAGTTGGACCCTGTCTTCCTAAAGGGACTGGGATACCTGCACTCAAAAAGCAAAGACTCTGTGGATAAACTCAGAGCTCTGCTGGACGAGTCTCTATCTGGCAAAGGGAGTGATTCGTCTTACCGCTCATCACTGAAGGTATGGACTACTGTAGCTTAGTTGGTAGAGCATGGTGCTTGCAACAGCAGGATAGTAGAGTCGATTCCCGGGACCACCCATACGTACAAAACACATGACTAAGTGGCTTAGGATAAAAGGGTCTGCTAAATGGCATATATCATTATAATATTATATGGCATTCATTCACCTCTCTTCAGAACATGATGTTGTCATCATTTTACAGGCTGGTGCTATTATATTCTAATGATGTCATCAAATGGGCTTTTGTCAGTAATCCAAAGGAAATCCATAGACGTACATAATTGAGGTGTAACATATGAAACCTTATCTAGGCACCTGTGCTTTACCCGTGTCACTCATTGTCCTTTCAGCCATCCCTTCTTCTACTATAGGCTGCCGCTTCTCTCTAGTTCTTTCAGTCACTCCCAACATTTGTTTCCTGGAGAAGTAGCTCTGAAGCCTTGTGTTTCCATGTTGTGTCCATCTACAGGAGGTGGAGGGGACGAAGGTGACAGTGTCCAAGATGAGCATAAATAAACAGGACTACAAGTCCTCCTCCAGCTCCTCCTCCTCCTCATCCAGCAGCAGCAGCAAGTCCAGCAGCTCAGAGAAGAGCAAGAAGGAGGTGGAGAAGAGGCCTTCAGAAAAGGTAGGAAATGGAATGGATGCTGTGGCTGAGTAGAGGAAAGGGATTCATTCATGATCTAGGCTAGTTTGTTCCAGAACCAAACCAATACTGCAAATCATGGAAAACACAACAACAAAAACGATGTGTAATCGTTTGTCATTCATAATGTTATTACATTGGATTTTGAGACGTTCCATATCCATATTCCAGTAATTCCATTCCTTTTGTTGAGACAATCTAGAACCAAACATGCATACACAATTATCCATTGTACATACATAATGTTATACATTGGATACATAATTGGAGACATTTGTTCAGTGTGACATATCTTCAGTTTTTCGAGATGACATGGAATGTAAACCGTCACTTAGAGATCATACGTCAACATTTTAATATGAAATCCCTATTATTTGTTGAGGTTGACATAGAACTTTAAACTGTCATACCACCTACATAACAACTTTATAAACCTTCATAACACCTTTATTAACCCTTACAGCACCTTCCCGTTGTCTTCCAGGTGAGGGTAGAGCCAGGTGAAGGACCTGAACCGTCTAAGAAGCCTCGCCTGGAGCCCAAGCAGCATGAGAACCGCTCGTCCCCCGTCACAGTCCAGCCCTTCAAAGACATTCCCCTGCCTGACTTCTCCAACTTCGACGCGGAGACCAACGCTGACGACTTCGCCATGGAGATGGGGCTGGCCTGTGTGGTTTGCAGGTACGTGCCGGACCTTTTTTGAATGTCACCTGGGTTGTGTTCATTAGGGCACGCAAAACATTCAATCATTTCGCAATTGAAAACAAAAAAGTCCAGTTAGTCTCTTCCTGTTTGTCCTTTTTTTTCTTCGTTTGGTGCCTAATGAACACTACCTGTAACTCTTTCAGTGATGAATGACTGTATGTACTGTGTGTAATGTACAGTATATGTATATTTTTTACTGACAAATAAAATCAATCAATTAGTCTCATTTTGATGACCTCAGGCAGATGACGGTGACGTCGGGCAACCAGCTGGTGGAGTGCCAGGAGTGCCATAACCTCTACCACCAGGACTGCCACAAGCCCCAGGTGACGGACAAAGACGTCAACGACCCGCGCCTGGTTTGGTACTGCGCCCGCTGCACCCGGCAGATGAAACGCATGGTAAGAGATGGATAATGACCAAGTCATCCTGGCTGAGTCTGAAATGGCACCCTGTTCCCTACATAGTGCACTACTTTTGTCCAGATCCCTATGTGCCCTGGCCAGAAGTAGTGCACTACATAGGGAATATGGTGCCATTTGGGACGTAAACCATGTGACCAATACTTATAACAAGGGGTGTATTCAGTGAGTTGAAACCTTCTGAACGTTGCAGATAGAAATGTAATGAACAGAGCTGACACGATTCCTTACTGACGGACAATCATATATTTTTCTACACAATACATTTCTATCTGAACGTTCTGAACTCCCAAAATGACCCCAATTGAATGGGTTCTTATGCTGTTGTTGTTGTTCCTGCCAGGCCCAGAAGACCCAGAAGCCTTCACAGAAGCCGGCCCCAGCCGTGGTGTCAGCAGCCCCCGTGGTGAAGGACCCTCTGGTGAAGAAACCGGAACTCAAGGTCAAACCCGACACATCCAGCACCTTTCAGGCCTTCAAACGAACTGAGGTGAAGGTAAGCATTAAGAATTCAGAGCTGCATATTTGAAATACAAGTCATATTTAGGTTAAATTACATATTTCAATAAGATATACCTTGTCTAATGCAACCTGATCATGTAATTCCCAGACAATATACAACATTACATGGCATACAGTGCAATAGCCTTTTCAAAGATGGAGGACATTTAGGTTGAATCGAAAGACAAAATGTATATATTTTGTCATGCAAACAGACCATGTGTGTAATACCTGGACATTATCCTAGGGGGAAAGGATCAGAATCATTTGGAAGTGCTTCGGAGTATTGCATCTCTAACGCTTGTTTCTTTCTCTCCTCCTAGGCTTCTGCAGCAGTATCTGCCAACCCCTCTAGTACCGGCTCCTCCTTGCAGTCGGGCAGCGGCCTCACAGGGTGGGCTGCATTCGGGGCCAAGACCTCCGCTGGCCCCGGCGCCAGCACCAAACCTGGCTCCTCAGGGCCAATCGGAAGTAGCAAGACCTCCTCCACATCTACCCCCGCTGGCCAGAAACCTGCCGGACTCTCCGGGCTGACCAGCTCTAAGTCGGGCGGAGGACTGGGCGGCTCCAAGATGGCGACCGGAGGAGGGAATGGAAATAACGCTGATGGTGGAAACGGTTCGGTGAAGCCTCCTCCACCTCTGGCCCTGGGGAAGCAGACCCTGAACCGGTCCTCCAGTGGGGAGAACCAGGGGAGGGGGACAAGTCCTGGGTCCTCCCCCAGTGGGTCTCAGCCCAGCCTGGGAGGGAACGGCGGAGGGTCTGGGGGCAACGGAGGAGGGAATGGGAACGGTAACGGGTCGAAGGCGGCGGCGGCTGAAGCGCCAGCGGGTGGCAAGGCGCCCACGTCCCAGGAGTCTCAGCTCAACGCCATGAAACGCCTGCAGATGGTGAAGAAAAAAGCGGCGCAGAAGAAGCTGAAGAAATGAATGGAATGAGAGGAGTAGTGAGGGAAGGAGGAAGAAGGAAAGAGAAGTGTGTGTAAGTAAGATGTTTGAGGTGTAAGTTATGAATGGGAGGGCGTGCCAGAGCATTGTATTAACTGTAACGTGGATATAACCGAATCCAATTGAATACTTGAATTTCATTATGATGTATGAAATGCTGCTGGAGATGTTGTTAGTGGCTACAATATGCCTCTACGTTCTGTCCAAACTCCGCCACATCACAGAAATTTAAATTAACATTATTATTTTTTTTTGGGGGGGCCAAAACTTAATTAAATGTATTATTTTTATGACATAGTAGAATTGTCTTGTTTTTGTGAGGAGACTCCTGAAATCACGAAAGTCTGAAAACGACATGAGATCATCAGCCAGCGGTCATCAGATGAACAGGATCGTGCACCACTGATAAAGACTCTTTATTCATCACTGATAAGTCATATAAAATATACACATTACATGGAGGAACTGTATAACTCTAAAATGCATGATCTCAAAATATATTTGCTTGACATATATTAGATATTAGAATAAATCATTATTTTCATTGGGACAACACACATTCACAATATAAATTCATCAACACTGCAGGTGGCAATACTAAGTGCTCAGCACAATGATAGCTTCATTATTAGTGCATAATGTGGCTTTCTCAATTGCAAATATGCAATAATCTTAACAACCATGATCTTTTGATAATTACATTTTCTGGTCAATATAATTTTTTTTTATAGACACAGACAGTTACATTTAAGCCCTATCCCAAATCGACCCTACGCCTGTGGAGATTTGAGAGGAGATGGTAATAAATCTACCTTACCCTGATATGCTAGGCGGAATTTTCACCATGTTGCTACGGTACACCTATAAAATCCTCTCAAATCTCCACAAGGGCATAGGGCCGGTTTCCTGAACAGAGATTTGGCCTAGTCCTTGGGAGTCTCCATTAAAATTGTGTTTTAGTCCAAGACTAGGCTTTAATCTGTGTCTGGGAAACCTTCCTGTAGGGGCTAGGAGTCCATTTGGGATTGGGCCTTCTTAATCCCAATCTATTCCTTTATGCGTATGACATTTTGCTGAGGTAGTTGGCTGGGACGTAGCCCTTCTGTCCATTGGCCTCGGCCAACCACCAGTCCTTGTTGCCTCCCAGGTCGCTGAACTTGAGGATCCTCACGTGCTGGTACTCCTGCAAGGTCAGCTCCTGGTCACAGCGCGCCTTGAATGCGTACACCGCATAAAACTGGAGAAACAGACAGAACATTCAAGATTAGATCAGCAGTTATTGTACCATACATACAGTATACGGAGCAAATGGAATGGCATCAAACGCCTGGAAACCATGTGTTTGATGTATTTGATACCATTCCACTAATTCCGCTCCAGTCATTAGAATGAGCCTGTTCTCCTCAATTAAGGTGCCACCAGCCTCCGGTGATACAGTAAGTAGTGTGGTGTAGTGGAGAAAATGTTGGGTTCATGTTCCTCAGAATCAGACCCCAAACTAAAAGTGTGGCAAAAGTTTTTCAAAGTGCCCCGGCATACAGTTATTTACTCAAATTAATTTGCAATGCAATCTGTTGAAACTTTAAAATCCACAATGTATCAAGGTATTGGTTAATTGCGATTGCAAAGCGGATTCCAGTGGAAAAATTTGCTGTACAGTCTTGACTGAATTCAGTGTGGTATTTCCATAATTCACCAGTCGGTGGCACTGTTAATCCATACAAAAGAAGAAACCGATCCCATCACAACTCACTGTAGTCCCAAACCCACCATCACCAATATCCATTTACAATCTCTATTAACCGCCTCATATTCTGATGGAGGTCAAAAGCGTCCTCCCAGGTCGCAGCAAACCAATACATAGTAAGAACAGATCCTGCCCTGCGGCTGCTAAAGGGGCTAATGTTGAGTTACAGCGCTGGTGTCGTATAGATGTTATTCACTCCATATAATCTCTATGGGAGATGGAAGTGTGACCCTAAACCTATCAGAGACAGACACACACAAACACACACACACACACACACCGCCCCAAGGCTTCCACCAGGCCTAACAGAGTGGGTTTTCGAATCATCTGCACTATAAACCAGCACACTTCACTTTTTACTGCTCTCCATGCAATAACCACGCTCATATGTCATACCATGGCTCTGAGGAGGCCTTTACAGGCATTTATATAAGCTAGTAAAGATACATTGCTTGCTTAGTCAATTCCTTTTTGTAGATTATTAGATTAGCTTGTCATCTATGTATTTCCTGTGCTTTGCTTTCAATGTGATATTTATTGTTTGTAAATTACAATGTAGCCTGTATATCAAATAGTCCATTTTGAGGTGTTGTTCAGCGAATGGAGTTTGCCATTCATTCTATTGAGATAGTTGACATAATGTAAAGCCTACTGAAAAGCACACCTAAGCCCTCTGCTTACTGTGAGCCCTGACAACTGAACAAGGATCAGTCCTTCCATTTCATAATGCACCTGTCACGTAGACACATATTATAGAAGTTTATAAATTGCCTGGCTGGGCTGATGAGACAGTGGATTGCGTAGTCAGATGGAACAGAGTAAATAGGCATTTTAACGTCATAGATTTTGCCGGTGATAACTTGTGAAATAGACACCTGCTAGAATGCTGTTTTAACCAATCAGCATTCAGAATTAGAAGATTATGCTACATCAGGGTTCTTCAATTCCGGTCCTGGAGGGCCGAAACACTTGTCCCAGGTCTGAATTAGCCCCTGATTAGAAGGAGAGGATGAAAAACAGAGGTGTTTTGGCCCTCCAGGACCGGAATTGAAGAACCCTGTGCTACATAGTGCACTCCTTTTGACCAGAGCCTTTATAGAGAGCAGGGACCATAAGGGTTCAAATCGACCCTTCTTTAACCCAGCATTACCCCACCTGCTGGTCGTCTGTCTCTGTGTCCACATCCTGGCGGACGTCTGGCTCTGTGTCCCCCTGTAGGCTGGATGGGGTGGAGCAGCTGTCAAGCGAGGTACTGGAGGTGTTGTAGAGGCTGAAGTTAGGTATGCTGCCCATGCTCCGTATGCTGCTTCGGCTTCGTATGCTGTTGTTCCTCCCGCTGCCCGACACAAACAGGCTGAGGTTGTCGAAGTCCTCGTCCAGCACCACGATGGACTGCTGGGGCTCTGTGGTCCCTGTACCCTGACCTGGTCGACCCTGATCCCTGTTGGGGTTGTACTGCTTCAGGAAGGATGAGTAGACGTAGCCCTGGGTACCTGGGAGAGAAGGAGAACAGAGGGATGTTTGTGTCTGTCAGACATATCTGGGTTCAAATAGTAGGTGCTTCCAGGTGCTGTGATTAGTGTGGGCTTCAGCCTGCCTGGACTGCCAGATGGGCGTTGTTTTCACTTTAGGGACTATTCCATTGATTCAGATAAAGTATTTGAAATAAAATAATATAGGCTACTATTCAAATCAAATCAAATTGTATTTGTCACATGCTTCGTAGACAACGGGTGTAGACCAACAGTGAAATGCTTACTTACGGGTCCTTTTCCAACAATGCAGAGTTAAAGATAAGAGACGAAAAATAAGTCTGTGAGAGAGCTAGGTGCAGGGAGGCTCAACAAATGCACAGGTGGTTGGGTTGGATGTGAATAGGGTTCTTTGTGAGACTGGCTGTACTGTGGGTAAGTCACAGGGAGATCGGTGTCACTGTCAACGAATAAGGGGATGAAAGAATGAATTGTCTGATTGCACGGTCTATAAACTGCCTATAAAAGTAAGGTTTCTTTAAACCAGGAGTATTGTTGCAATGGGAAATGGTAATTTTGTTTACTGCGTTGGCAGCATTAATATCGACCATATAATAAACAGCTTCTTATGAAGACTAGTAGTCCCAGTGGATGAAATAAATATGTGAAGTAGTTTCAACATGCACACACACGCAAACCTTTCTACAACTCCTCGCAAAAACTTGGCTGATTTGAGCCTTGTTATTCTGCAGTACAGAGAAGCGCGGCAGGCATCTTCTTTCTCCTCCTCAGCCTGTGTTTCTCAATGCCCCCAGGGAGAGGCTTTGTACTCTAAGTAACTCTGCTTACAGCGAAAGGCGGCTCGCCGCAAACAACTGGCAGGCACTCAGCGCTAGACGAGCGCGGCGGCGGAAAATACATGGTAACAAACTCTTTTGAGTTGGCCTTGTTGTGAGGCAGCAACTCTCAGAGAGAGAGAGACACAGAGCGTGTCGGTGAGGTTAGTTTGTTCTAGGTATCACTGTGACATCACAGTCAGAGGCCTCTGGGAATTTCCCCACCAGGCTGGCTGACTTGTCAGCTGTGGTAGGTTAGTAACCAGGAAGTGAGATGTGTATCTACGGTATCTACAAAACACACCACAGGACAGAAGAGCTAGGAGTTTAGTTCCACAGTAGTGAGGGGGGATGTTTGTCTAGAGTTAGGTCATGTAGATCAGACCTGTAGGATGGTGTACTACAGTAGCCATTTTGCACAAGACACACCTGTACAACGGACATAAACAGAGCATTATGTCTACATGACATAGACCTTAACGGTTGAAGTAGTGGATGAAACATCCTCTATTTGGGAGGTCTATCACCGCTAGTTTATAGAAATGTGCAAATAAAATGTTCTCATACAGAGAAAACATTAGGGCTGTGATGATACCAGTATCACTATATTAGTTTCATGGCAAAAATGAAAACAGGAAGCAGATCAAGCTCTTTGGTTCTTTAAAACCTGCTGTATGTAAAATAAATAAATGTGACCGTTGATGACAACATTATGATGTTTGTTTCCAACATTAGGGTGGGTTTTCCTTAAGAAGTTAAATCCGCTTTGTGTTTTGTTTCCTTGCCACAACACTAACGAGTATCGCGATACTGGTATCGTCCGGCCCTAACAAAAAATGGTACACATCCAATAACTAAGCCCCTATTGCAACATGAGACAGGAAGATCCAACAGTGCCACGTCACATAATCCAACCTATGACAATGAACTTACTGCCAGTGTCAACCAGCCAGCGGCCCCGGCTCCCCAGGGGGTCTGTGTCCTTCAGCAGGCCCACCAGCTCCCCCTCCAGCAGGCTGACATCCTGCTCCTGACACCCGTTACAGTTCCTCTTCAGCTGGTACAGCCTGTCAGCTGGATACTCCTCCAGCAGCCTGGCCCTGTTGCCCTCTGTCTGACGCTGGATCTCTGGGACCTGTGGAGGGGGAGTGGGGGAGAAGGGAGTTAGGGTGATATGATCCGAGTCATCAGTGTCCCAAAGGGGGAGTGGGGGAATGATCGCTAACGAGCCCCCTTGGGTTGGTGGGGGTGGGGATGGGGATGGGTCTCAAGAAGGGAAGGTGGTTCGAAACCGATCCAAAGGAGTCTTGCGCTGATCAAACACACACACACACAGTGTCTTGTCTTTGGGGAGTAATACCTGGAGTAGCGCTGGGGTTGCCAAGCGCTCCATTTAATCACAACCCAGAGAGCTCGGCAGAGTCTGTTGGCTCCGATAATATCCCCAACATTGTTCTTTAATTGACTTTTAATTGGTTCAATTAAAAACCTACGGGAGCCCATCCTGGAATAGGTGGTGGGGCTGTGGGGTAATGCTGGGGTCTACTGGCATTCCTACAGATAGCTGGCTCAGTGAGGATGCTCCCAGATGTGTTTGTGCTGTCTTACCAACTCTTATGGTCATTGGCATGACAACGACAATAAGAGTTTGGCTATATAGCATAAACAGATCTGGGACCAGGCTAGCGTTTAATTACCTTAGCTTATCACATACTGTAGTAACAATGGGGGATACATTGAGGCAAGTCCTTCCAGCTTTCAACCGTGTATTTTTTTCTTCCCAAACTTACAGCTAAAATTTTCTTCGTTTTCTCGAAGCTGACTTTGCGTTCTATTAGAGTCTGTGCGTTGTCCTTGACGACAGTCAGGTTGTTGAGCTCATCCATGATGCTGCTTTGGACTTCACTGATGTTGGACAAAGGAGCCTTGACAAACAGACAACACAAGTTTCAAATAAAACTTTTTATCATACTTCAATGTATGGTATTTAGCGTCAACTCACAACACACTATGTCCACCACAAACCCTTTCCCTTTCACACTACAAAATATCTTGCTGTTCAAATAAAGTAAGCCCTCTATTTCACCAAACAAATCTCCACATGAACCCCCTATCACCCAGATACACCTCTGCTGTCCCACTCTCTCTCCCTCCCTCCATCTCCCTTCCACCCTCCCTCCCCCTCCCTTCCTCACCGGTAGTTGCTGTATGGAGGGTGCGTGGTGGCAGGCCGTGTCCATCAGGCCTTTGAGCAGAGTCACCAGGCAGAGGACACAGTTGGACAAGATAGTATGGGCGGCCATGTTGAATCTCTGCAGCTCCTCCACCAGCTGAGCATTGAGGGCTACGTAGTCCCGCCGCGCCGCCACCTGGCCCTGTAGTAACAGATTTTTCTTTTAGCAAAGACATTTATAGCATTCTGAAATTGTCTTATTTATTCAACATTTATGTTTTATTTATTGGGACAGCAACATATTTCAGTTTTTAATGAGAACAGTTATAATGCTGAAAGACCACTAAACTAAACTCTCAATAGCAAAATAATTTTCTGTTTTAATACTGTCGTTAAAATGCTATCATCCCTTCAAAATGAGCTATTTGAAGCTTCAATATAACATTTAGGAATGTTCATTCAAATCGTATAACGGAATTGTTGCTAGGTAACATGATCGCGACAAACCGAAGCCTTGTTGACCTCACCTGGTCCTCTGATACAGGCGATGGAGAGGAGGAAGAGGCAGAGGCTGAAGACGTGGAGGAGGAGGAGGAGGAGGAGGAGGAGGGAGAGCGCTCCAGGCGGCTGCAATAGTCCAGTAGTTTGTCGTAGCGTTTCTGGATGAGTTTCTGCGGGGCAGCAAACATGCCTTGGAGGGAGGCGAGGGGTGCCAGGACCAGATGCGTCATCCTCTCTTTCTGGAGGGGTCATATAGGGAAGCAGTGATGGAGAATGAGGGTTTTTCCATTCATTACATTAATCTTGCCCTGGAGACAGCTCTGCAGTATGGTCACTAGCTGACACATCCACAAAGACATAAAATCTGATTTGAAACCTAACCTTAACCCTAACCTTAACCACACTGCTAACCATAATGCCTAACCCTAACCTTAAATTAAGACCAAAAAGCTATTTATTTTTTTCATACATTTTTATGATATAGCCAATTTTGACTTTGCAGCTGGCCCATCTAGCGGAAATGGCTCAGTTCTGCCTCCAGGGCAAGATTCATGACAATAAACGTCAACCTGCTTTTTTGGTGTGAGATCACACAAACATACAGGGAATCGACATACTGTAGGGCATTTATTTTAGCATAGATTACAAAATAGACACTCTTGTCTCATTATATATGGTTGTGGCTGTGGGAATCAATCAAATGAGGCACAAAATGGCCTACAAATTGGTCTGACACAAATAGTTCTGCCATCTGCACTTTAGTTTTTATAATCTCCTCTGAAAACGTCTTGCCTTGCCCATTTCAAATAATGATGTGTCTATTTCGAATAGTAACAAAAGGCATCGTAATGAAACTCGTTGATACAAAAGAGCCCCCTTTTTCTCCACCCAGAGGGCAGGTGCGTTGCAGTTTCAGAGGCTAGTTACTGTTTGAGCTGTCCTGAGCTTTTAGCGCTGTTAGCGCTGTTAGCTATTAGCGCTCATTATAGTCTCTGTGGGGCCTCGAGTGGCTCCTCATCCTTCACTGAGAGCACCAAGCAACACAAAGAACTCTATTCAAAAGGCTCGTTATCTCGGGAATGAGCAACAGATCTATCCCCACAGAAAGGAGGGCAGATGGCAGAAGAGAGAGAGGGGGGGAGAGACAGAGGAGGGTGAGGAGAGTGCAGCTTTATAGGGATAGAGGGAGAGATTAAATGTGTCACCAGGCAGTAGTGGAAGCCGAAAGGTTGACTGACAGATCACTCACTCACTCTGACGGAGGAGTGGAGAGAGAGAGGGAGCCGTGTAAGCGCAGGAGGGCACAGCTAGGGCAAGCAGGCCCCACAAGTGAACAGCGTCCACGGAAAAAAGGATAGACAGGCTGACAAGCAGGAGAGAGAAGAGAGGAGAAGAGCCGGCGGCCTGAGAGAGATGGAAGACGGAAGAAAGGAAAAAATGGTTACGTTGTCAAAAATAACATTCACAGCTCCTCAACAGGAAATAGTTTGTATTTACTGTGAGAATGGGGTATCCCAAGTGTAGAGTCAAACTTACAAAGTGCTTGTATGGGTCATTGCCGTTCTTCAGGTGCTGAGTACTGTTGGTGTCTATTTTGTCTGGATCCTTCATGATGTCCTCCAGGTCTGCAGCATTCTGGACCGCGACACCTACCATCTCCTACACAACGTGTAAAAGACACAGTCGCTATTGCTTTCCATGGGTATTACTCCCGTATTTAAATATTATTCACTGGAACATTGAGATTGTCTACACCACCTTATTTGTTCTGAATATTAGGACATTTTCAATCCATCCATCCATCCATCCATCCCCATTTCATCCATCCTCCATCCAACAATCCATCAATCCATCAATTTATCCATCCATCCATCAACCTCCATCCATCCATCCATCATCCATCCATCCATCCATCCACATCCATCCATCATCCATCCATCCATCCATCCATCCATCCATCCATCCATCCATCCATCCATCCATCCATCCATCCATCCATCCATCCATCCATCCATCCATCCATCCATCCATCCATCCATCAATCCATCCATCCATCCATCAATCAATCAATGGCTGGTACAATATTACCTGTATGTGTATCAGGTAACAGTGAACGTTCTTGACTAGTTGTCTCACTGCTTTCTCCAGACTCCTGAACAGCTTCTCCTCCTTGTCAAATATCTCATCTCTCACCTAGAGAAGAGGGAGGGAGAGAGACAGAGTGACAGAGAGAGAGACACAGAGAGAGAGAGAGAGAGAGAGAGGGGAGAGAGAGAGAGAGAGAGAGAGAGAGAGAGAGAGAGAGAGAGAGAGAGAGAGAGAGAGAGAGAGAGAGAGAGAGAGAGAGAGAGAGAGAGAGAGAGAGAGCAGAGAGAGAGAGAGGAGAGAGAGGGGGAGCAGGCCAGCCAGAGAAAGACCCAGCGTAGAGAGAAGAACAGAGAGAAGCAAGCCCTAGGATCCAGCAATCAGTAGAAGAGAGAGAGGCAGAGGGGGAGATCGGTAGTAAAGCAGGCTGGGACAGCCAGGGGTCCAACCATTTAAACGCGGGACCTCACGTTGGCTTGTCTCAGTGGTTCAGCGTAAATATTGACCTTTCCAGCTCCTTAGACTAGTATTGACTTTTTAATAAAGGCAGGTTATTCTATTGATAACCTCAGGACAAAAATAATTATTACACAAATGTTCCCAAGTTGTGGTTATGTCATTGCCACATTGTATTTACTCACATTCATATTATATGACTTAGTGTAGAGTGGGAGAGGTGTAGCAGGTAGTTAGTTACCTGTGGCTCCACACCGGTGAGGATCTTGAGGTGTCCTGTGAGCCTGTCAGACTTCTTCCTGATAGAGTGGATGCTGAACTTGTTCAGTTTACCCATCAGTGTCCCCCCATCCTCCTCTGTCCTCTTGTACTTCATCACTACAGTATGACAGAGAGTCATAGGTTAAGGACAAGAACAAGTTAGAGCACCTTAAAAGAGTACTAATGTTCAAAGAAATTATAAACAAGTATCTTGGCACCGGCAATGCGCCCGAATACAACAGGTCTAGACATTACAGTGCATTACGCTTACTTACTGCCCCTAACCAACAATGCAGTTTAATACTTCTTTTTTTAAACAATAATTAAAGGTAGAATAAAAATAACAGTAGGGAGTGTTATACAGGCGACCGGCACAGTCAACGGCTGGGCCACCGGTAAGTCGAGGTAATTGAGGTAATATGTAATGTGGGTAGAGCTAAATGACTATGTAGAAATAATAAACAGAGTATCTATGGCCCCGCAATGTTGGCTATAATTTAATAGGATCTCTACGGTATGAAGCAACTAAAGGGTCAGACATTTAGCAATGGGACGTATAGCATGGTACTAACTGCCATACAGCATAATACTTTAATTGCTTCCAATCTTAACCACAATTTTCTGTGTTCTTTAAAATGTTTGATGTATCAATTACATTGAACCACCACCATATCACGTGGAGTAGAGATTTATGTCAGTTCTGCACATTTCTCAGACAGTGTATTTAGAACGTGTGCAGGTGATATGTACGTCACACATTTCTTCATCTCAGACTATAGCATATTTAGAGCTGTACCGATGTCCTTCCTCCTCTTGAACTCGTTGATGTTGACGTTGATGATCTTGGCGGCGGTCAGGGCCTCCTGGAGGGGCCTGTTGTCAGGGTGGTCGCTGGGCGTGGCCTGCCACAGCTCCCCCAGCAGCAGAGGGTACTTCATGACCCGCTGGACCGGTTTGATGAGCAGAGAACCCATGTCCAGCAGGTTGGGTTTACCCCTGAAGACCGCCACAAAGCATGATGTTAATAGTAATGTTACTACACTAGAGGCAAAAAAAAAGCTTTCAGCGGAATTCCGCCGGTTTCCAGCAGAGATTGCCGCAGAAAATATCAATAATCCCAGCAGGTTTGTTTGGGTTACACATTATTACACAGTTATTAACACATGCTAGTACAGTTAACATGTTAGAGCATGGCGCTTGCAACGTCAGGATTGTGAGTTCGATTCCCGGGGCCACCCATTCATTAAATGTATGCACCCATGACTAAGTCGCTTTCGATAAAAGCATCTGCTAAATGGCATATATTATTATTATTATTAATATTATTATGATACAGTTAGTTACACATAATTAGTCTGTCAATTACATTATACATTTAATAACAATGTTATACTTAATACTCATTTAAACCACTGAAAATCAATATGGATAGGATGTACATTTTTATATTATAGTGTAAATTATTCAAAAATATTGTTACAGGAACGATGATAGAAATCTGGTGTACTTACTCTTGGTTGTATATCTGCCTGCAACGAGACACAAAGTCATTGCTTTAATAAAAGTAATTATTGCCAGCAGTATAAATGCCTCTTTGGGAGGAAATGCTTAGTTGATAAATGAGGGGGAACTATCTAGCAGCGACTCACTTCAGTGATAACACACAGGTGATGAAATGTTGCTTTATTCCTTCCTCTTTCTCATAGGACTTGAGTAAAGAGTTAGCGTCGTCGTGGTGATAGCAGTAGATTTTATAGACGTCCTCCAGCGCTGCTTTGGCCTGAATGAACACTTCCCCTATGGTGGGAAAACAAAACGTGATACATTTTAATTAACCAGTATTAAATCAGTCAACCTGAGTGGCTTATTTAGACATGTGGCATATTATAATGACAGTATGGTCAAGATATGGGTCATGTCCATTAGGTCACGCAGTGGAAAACGTTTTAAAAAGTTTTGCAAAGGAAAATGAAAATTATAATTTCATATTGGACCAGGTAAATCCAGGTAGTCCCAACCCTGTTTTAATCCATTTTCTTACATAAGTTTCCCTAATGAACAAGACTCAGGTGACTGAGGTTAAACAGAGTTCAGAGGTCAACGTGAGGTCACCTACCTATGACTAGTGCTTCAGGGTCGGGCTCAGCTGTGGCCTCCTGCAGCCGGTGGAGCAGCGCGGCCGACACCTCACACACTGTCTCCATGTTAGTAAACAGACGATCCACGTCCACCACCTGGAGACACACAGAGAGAGATACCTTTTAGACACATAGCCAATCATATGTATACTTCAATGTTCTGTTACAACCATATAGCCTATGTTAGCCTGGCATGATCTCCCCCAAGTGTAGATATCCCTATTGGGGCAGTGGCTAGCCTGGGAAGAGCACACCCCTGATATTCGCTACACTGGTGTCAGAAGTGGGATGTGTGCAGTTCAACCACCATGCATCATCTTTTGAAAATAACTTATTAGACTAACACTGCCTGAATAATGAACAATACAACATTCACTACCAAGCAAGGTAGCACAAGGTAACCACCCCTCTGTATCTCTGTAAGCAGATGATATCACCCACTGAGTACTCTGTCTACTTCCTCATTACCTGTCTGTCTCTGAGGGGCTTGACCACCTCTCTGATGCAGAGCTCCAGGTCGGTGAGGAAGTCCCTCTCTGTTTGCACCAGCTCCTGGATGACCTTTGACCTGCGGCTCATTTTCCTCAGGCGGACCTCCTCAGGCTCGAGGGCCGGGGAGGCCAGGATCGACGACAGGGAGGACAGGGGAGCCATTTTCTCTTAAGAAGGGGACAGGGATACGTTTAGGATGTGTGTTGGATGGCAAGGTTTTCTTCTATGTAGAATATACCCAGTGGGCATAGATGTCAATTCAATGTCTATTCCATGTTGGTTCAACGGGAAACAACGTTTATTCAACCAATGTGTGCCTATTGGATAGTCTCTGTCTGAACAGATAATATATAAATATGACATAACACAATAACATGGTGAGATATGACATGATCATTGACACAATTAACGTGTTAACTACACATCATATTTCTACACATCAATTAAAATGTGAGATCTGTTTAAAAAGGGGCCATATCAAATGATCTATTCATGCATTCACTGGCAAAGTAAAGAGAGAGCACACGTGTACAAGAGCCCTCTGCATGAAGTTGTATTTAAATACATGGGTACGGTATGCGACGCATGCACGCGTGAGAAAACATACATCTCTCCCAACACCGTCACCTGACTTCATCCCTCCCAACCCTCTGCCAGTGTTTCACGCTGATCTAATTGTTTTGACTGGAGCGCCAACCAGCCCCCATTAGCATGCCTGTCAGGTTCCTCTCCTCTTTTCTCATCCTTTCTTTTTTCCCTCTTTTTATTATTGCCCTACTCCCCCTAGTCAGTCCCTAGCTGGCGGTGCTTTGCATGGCGGGTGAGGAGAGAGACTGTGTGTGTGTGTGTGTGTGTGTGACGAGGAGGGAAGTGTGTGTTCAGGGAAGGGAGATGTTTGCTTTCCGCGTCTGCCGCCTAATCGACCTCAACACATCACTTCCCCCTCTCCGGGAGAGAGATTGAGAGAGTGAAGAGGGAAGAGAAAAAGAGGGGCGAGAGAGAGAGAGAGGAAGAGCGAGAGAGGGTGTGGGGGGAAGAGAGAGAAGAGAGATGGAGAGAAAGAGGGAGAGAGAGAGAGAGAGAGAGAGAGAGAAAGAGAGAGAGAGAGAGAAAGAGAAAGAGAGTGGAAGGAGGAAGAGAGTGCTGTGTCAGGTTACTGAACTAAATGCGTGCAGGCATTCCATCTGCTCCAGCTGGGGGATGCACCTGACACATACACATACACATACACATACACACACACACACACACACACACACACACACACACACACACACACACACGCCATCCCGCTACACAACCCAACCTCAACCCCACCCCCAGCACACATCAAGACAGTCAACAAAAATCTGACGCACAAACACTCACACACCACACCACACCACACCACACTCATACATGCATAATGCATACACATTCCACACCCACCGCCCGTCCTATCACCTCACAACCCACCCCTTCCCCCTCTTCCCCACCTCTCAGTCTCACACTCCTACCAGTGCATTCATGTCAACACGCCCCTGGCATTCACTTGTATACATGAGGTATTAAAAACGTAACATTCAAAAGCTTTGACTTTGGAGAGTTATTTGACCATTTTTCACAGAGAGGTGGAATGAGGACATGATGGTGAAGGGTAGGAGAAAATAATAACATGTCAAGCCCTCTAAAGCTGCAAAAAGCTAAATGGACACCTTCACCCCTCCTGGCTATCAGGTTTCAATGGCCTGCACATTTCAGTCCCCTTGTCAAAAATATAATATTTTACAATTCTCTCTAAAAGAATAGTGGTCAATTACTATATTGTTGTAGCAATTAAAATGGCTTGACATCACGTAAAAGTGAACCATGTTAATTCATTAAAATAAAGCGTTCAAATTTAAATAAATGTGAATGAAACGTGTCGCATTACAACATAACATCTGACATACAGTATAATGGCTATTCAAGAGACTATGCTGCAAGTGAAAACCTCTACCCGTGAGAAAACTGGCATAAAGTGCAGATTCAGCAGCAGGGCTGAGTACCTTCTAGCCAAGCTCCCTGCCTGGGTAAAACCTGTGACCTTCTAGCCAAGCTCCCTGCCTGGGTAAGACCTGTGACCTTCTAGCCAAGCTCCCTGCCTAGGTAAAACCTGTGACCTTCTAGCCAAGCTCCCTGCCTGGGTAAAACCTGCGACCTTCTAGCCAAGCTCCCTGCCTGGGTAAAACCTGTGACCTTCTAGCCAAGCTCCCTGCCTGGGTAAAACCTGTGACCTTCTAGCCAAGCTCCCTGCCTGGGTAAAACCTGTGACCTTCTAGCCAAGCTCCCTGCCTGGGTAAAACCTGTGACCTTCTAGCCAAGCTCCCTGCCTGGGTAAAACCTGAGTTATTGAAATAAAACAGCTCCACAAAAGAGGACCAGCATATTGTTAAATGAAGCACTTCTATCACCATATAGTCATATCACAGGTCAGTGTTTGATAGAGCCATAATGTAATGGTCTAAGTCCTCCCATTGGCCCCCATTATGCTGCTGTATTATACTGGTTTGGTTGCAGGCGCAGGAGTTCCCATGAAAGCGGATACGCCAGCCCTTTCACTAGGCTTGGCCATTGAAAACGATCTAACGTACGGAAGGCCTTGGAAAACAAGGACCCTGACGGATCACGTATCGCCACGAGGAAAAACGACACGTTAGACCCCCCCGGTCACCACCCTGCAGAATACAATAGGATTGAGAATGCCATTGAGGAAAGGACTGAGTTCAAGTACATTAGGGGAATAGAGGTGGTGCCTCTTAGGAAGGACGAGAGGGCCAACGCTAACGGCTGAAGCTGTTATTAAACGACTGGCTTTGGGGTTAGCTGGGGTTTGTATAGGATACCACACTGAGTGGTGTTTGGCTCCAGTCATCACAGTACTGTTCTACTGTACTGTACTCTAGTGTAGTGTACTGTAGTGTACTGTAGTGTACTGTAGTGTACTGTAGTGTAGTGTAGTGTACTGTACTGTACTGTACTGTACTGTACTGTACTGTAGTGTAGTGTAGTGTACTGTAGTGTACTGTAGTGTAGTGTAGTGTACTGTACTGTACTGTACTGTACTGTACTGTACTGTACTGTACTGTAGTGCAATGTACTGTAGTGTAGTGTACTGTACTGTAGTGTAATGTACTGTAGTGTACTGTAGTGTACTGTAGTGTACTGTACTGTACTGTACTGTAGTGTACTGTACTGTAGTGTACTGTAGTGTACTGTACTGTACTGTAGTGTAGTGTAGTGTACTGTACTGTAGTGTAGTGTAGTGTACTGTACTGTACTGTACTGTACTGTACTGTAGTGTACTGTACTGTAGTGTAGTGTAGTGTACTGTACTGTACTGTACTGTACTGTAGTGTAGTGTACTGTACTGTAGTGTATTGTGGTGTACTGTACTGTAGTGTATTGTGGTTTATTGTACTGTAGTGTAGTGTATTGTGGTGTAAGTAGCTGGTGCCTCCTATTCCCTCCTAATGGCCCATAGGTGAGAGCTTGGCCTGAGGACAGTAGCTTGGTTGATAGGGGCTCTGTGTCCCCCGTAGTACGGACACACTATCTGATCCAATAACAAGACACAAAAGGCCATTGTTGAGGCAATTCACACACACACACACACACGCAGGTACGCACGCACAGGTCATGCATACCAATTGACTAGTTTGTCTTATGAATGTTTGGGTTGTGGATGACTGTTCACAGATTTCAATAACTCACTATAAACTGAGGAGGTGAATTACTGTATGACACTAGCCAGTGTGCAATGTCATATCAGGGTGGTAACGCTTTGTGACTGACCATAACTTCTGGTTGCTATGGACCTTGAGGCCAGGCTTGTTCAACCTGTTTCACAGCAGACAGACTGCTAGACTAGAACTCAGTGTACAGGAACAACTCACACACTTCTCCATTTAGATGGTGAAGCCATCATTATGTCAATATTTGCAATGTCCCTGTACACTTATACTCAAGGCAGCTCCTTTAGCGTGAGGGAGAAATCCTTTAAAGTGGGCGGTGGTGGTGGCAATCCGTTTACTGAAAACAATCAGCTGTTTGACAACTGAGTTGTGACGCTGGTCCTTGGGCACAAGTCAAGAAAATAGAAAGTGATGATAGGCAATGAGTGCCTGTGTTTCAGGTAAACAGAGGACGTGCTGACAGGACAAGGAGTGTCCTACATCACACCCTATTCACTACATTTGACCAGATCCCCATGGGCCCTGGTCAAAAGTAGTGCACTATATAGGGAATAGGGTGTCTCAGTGTTTCAGGTCAACAGTAGGTGTGCTGATAGGGCAAGTGTGTCCTATTCAGCATGTCATTATAATACAAAAATAGTTTAAATGGCTCTTTTGATTGGTTAGATGGGAGATTGAAGGCATTGTTTAACTGTCTAAACTAATGCCCCTAATTGACATTAGCAGAAGTGTGGGTGTCCATTGTTCCCTTGTAGAGGAAACTTACAGAACTAGTGGCACAAGAATCTCTACATAGTTAACCTCTTATTTTCTGTAAAGCTGCCAGTGACTACTTGGCTGGTTGGCATTTATTGGGTTGACTCATGTACTGGAAGCAGCTCTGCAGGGTGGTCACTAGCTGGCACAGCCACAAAGTCATAAAATCTTATTTTAAATCTAACCCTAACCACACTGCTAACCTTATGCTTAACCCTAACCTTAAATTAGAGTTTTTTTTAAATGTCATGAATTTTTACATTATATAGTCAATTTTGCAGTCCTGCCTCCAGGACAAGATTCATCCCAATAAATGTAAACCTGCGCCTGAAGGTCTACATTCCAAGTGCGTGACAACATCTAATGTAATGCAGTGGAGGAAGGACAGGTGAGGTGAGTTTTCCTGAACTGCTGATGAGACAGGCTGACTGTCTGGGGAAAGTGGGAGAGGCTAAAAGGACACTGCGTACCCTGACCTTAACCCTGACCTTAACCCTGACCTTAACCCTGACCTTAACCCTGACCGTAACCTAATTTTAACCAATTCTGAAATTAAATATTGGTTTGCAGGTCAGGTGTCTCCATATAGCCTTTATTATGATGACCAGTAACAATACTTTTGTTCAATTTTGAACCCAGATTGTGTTAAAATAAAAACTGTTATGATAATTGTATACGAATTTGACTTTAGTGAATGTGAAGGCTGACCATGTGGTGACAGCCACCTAGACATAGTTTAGGCTATAGTAGCACGGTAGTAACACTGGTGATGACACGTGTTCATATTTCTGTATGTTCACATTTCCCATTTAAAGTCTCAGAGACCACACACTGGTTTAATAATTAAATGCTTCAATCAGTGATAGAAGCCCCATTGTAGTTCACTCATAATAGGTTTACTTATCTTGTTTAATACCAGGCCTGTAGCTATAGCCCCTCCTCTGGGCTGTCAGGCTGCTGTGGCTCGGTTGGAGCACGGTTTGCATATGTGACCTCATCCCTGCGGGAATAGCTTGGTGCTCCCTCTGTCACATAACAACACAACAGGTGCTGGGCAGAAACATCCATAGCTACAGTGCCCTTCGTCTATCTGGCTTTCACCCTCGAGTCACACGTGTTCCTCTGGAATCTATGACACACTACCGTTGATTTGCTGAACGTCTATAAATGCTTCCCTGTTGAAAGTCAACAGACATGCTGATCCAAGTAAAGTGTCACCTTTTCTTTTACAAAGAACAGGAGCAGAACTTACTATCGTTCAAGCCAACAGGAAGCTTTGAGATATAGCTAACCTGTAGAGTTACTAGTTGCCATAGTTATGACCTCAGGGGATCCAATTACCTTTAAGTTTGGCACTGTACTCTGTCTTGTCCGACTGACTCCTCCGCACCAGGGTCCCCAGATTGATGTCCCCTTTAATGTCGGCGGCAGTGTCATCGTTGGCCACCACGATGGTGTCCGTCTTCCTCCTCTCCAAGTGCATGTACCGCAGAAAGTTAGGCCTGGTTCTCCTCTTGATGACTTTGTCTTTTTCCTTCTCCTTCTCTTTCTCACTGCCGTTGTTGGCCTCCTTGTTGGGATCCATGGCGACCAAGAGGCCCTCTTCTTCTTCTCCCCCGGTGCTCTCTGTCCAGCCAGGGAGAAAGAGAGAGGGAGAGAGGGAGGGAGAAAGAGAGAGCCTGAGAAGTGCAACAGGTGTACTGTAGTGCACTACTGCCAACGCCAAACAGGTACTGTGGCCCCTCCCTCTCCCAGGCTCCTGCCCTGACGTACCTGTCACAGGAGAGCTCTGTGGCCCCTCCCCCTCACAGGCTCCTGCCCTGCCGTACCTGTCACAGGAGAGCTATGTGGCCTCCCTCCCTCCCAGGTTCCTGCAATGCCATACCTGTCACAGGAGAGCTCTGTAGCCCCTCCCCCTCACAGGCTCCTGCCCTGACGTACCTGTCACAGGAGAGCTCTGTGGCCCCTCCCCCTCCCAGGCTACTGCCCTGCCATACCTGTCACAGGAGAGCTCTGTGGTCATGCCCCCTCCACTGCTGTACTTCATGGCCCTGCACCCTCCACTGCTGTGCATTGCAACCTCCCCGGGAACACCTGTATCTAGAGAGAGATAGAGGGATGAGAAGGGAGGAGTGGAGGATAGTGGGACTATCACCACTAACAAATGTATTATTTTGGTTTTACTAAAGAGAAGGGTCTCGAGGGACAACATGCAAAGCAAAACACTGCATGGAAACTATAGATATTACATCGGCTACAGTATGCGTCAAGACAATGAGACAGCGTTTGTACATTTTATTTGTAATGTATATGATGGTTATTGTTTTTCTTCCATTTGAAGAACCTGGGGTCTATATCTAAAGGTGTTTACCATTCAGAACACACATACAACA
Source organism: Coregonus clupeaformis (assembly GCF_020615455.1). Taxonomy (NCBI): domain Eukaryota; kingdom Metazoa; phylum Chordata; class Actinopteri; order Salmoniformes; family Salmonidae; genus Coregonus; species Coregonus clupeaformis. The sequence continues at coordinate 290,677 of NW_025533766.1, read as the reverse complement.
AAAATACATCAGATATATAACCAATAGATGACCTTTATTGCTGAGAGCTCAAGGAATCCCTCATCCATGTTCATGAGATCGTTATTTTCCACCAACTGTAAAATTAGATGCATGAATTCAACAAGTGGGTTGCTGTGAAAAGAAATCTATTCAAATGTCCATTAAGTGATTCATTGCAACAGATGCTGCACTTTAGGCAGATAAGTATTGAAGGATAAAAACAGAATGCACAGAATCCACTTATAAAGACAATAAAATGTTCACCAATATACAGTATATTCTTCATAATAGAGACATTTTGAAGATACCGCTTAAAGTGGGTCCAGGAGGGCTACAAGCTATAACTAGGGCCCAGAGTTTTTCCTGGTGAGGTCACAAAGAAACCTGGTCCTAACCATACTGTATATTAACGATGAAAAGGTGGTTGAAAAAAGTGACTTGCTTACCTTTATAGGTCAACGCTCTTCTAAACTACAGCGAAGCAAATAGGGGATTAAAATGAGAGTACAAAACAACAGGTCAAAGTGCACAGTGAGGAAGGAGGAGGGTTTTAAAGTCTGTATACTCACCTGCGTACAGCATTGGACCTGTGTTGACCATTCCTAATCGGCTGGGCTAGCCGATACGTCAGCTTATGTAGTTAAGACAAGCTACAGAAAACATTGAAAGCAACAGTCATGAAGCACTGACTGCCCTTGAGAGAAAGAGAGAGGGGCATAATAGTGTAGTTTAAACATAATTTACTCTATACACTATGTCTAGTAAATGAATGAGCCAATCTGAAAAACAAATGTTATTCTAACCTACAAAATGATATGATCACAGGAACACAATAATACACAAGGTTCTCACTCTGCTGATAAAACTGCCATACATTAGTTTCAAGTTTCAAGTTTTAATGTCACATGCACAAGTACAGTGAAATGCCTTTCTTGCAAACTCAAAAATACCACAACGCAACAATGCAACAACCCAACAATGCATTCTCTTTCATACTTCAGCCAGATCTGGTTCAACAGGTATATCACATACAACAATAAACTACTACAATGATTTCTAGACAGAAAGTGCATTCCATAGTGAGAAGACAATGAATGGAGGCATCATTTCCCTCCCCACTGAAGCACAGGGCAATAAAGGCTCATATTGTATTTCCACCTCACCGTGTAGTGTGATGTAGGACACCCGTTAGTCCTCCATTAGACTGTGTTTCTCCCTCTAAAAAGTCTAATCGACTCCATTGATACTCAACTCCAACTCCATCTTCTTTACAATTTAGAGACAGCGTAGAGACTGTTTGTACCTCTGAATTACATTTGCCTCATACGTCTGTATCCCCCAAAAAATTATAAATGCAGCTTTTACAAAACAATGTTAAGAGAAATGTGAAAACATACAGAACTGAAAGAAACAAAGGCATATGCATGATAAATAATCACTTGACTTTGATTTATTTATCAAGATCAACAAAGTGACATACAATAAAGTAACATCGACTCAGAGTATTAAAATAAACATAGTAAACATTACACATCAGGTTGAATGACGTCATCCTGATTTTTTTATTTATTCCAGAATAATTATTTCCCCTTGTGTACCAAGCCTGTTCAGTCTGCTGAAGTTCATATGCCCTGAGGGAGCTTGTGGAAGTTAGGTAACCATGGGTGTGGACTGAGGTTCCGGCTTGGCATGGGGCTGCTATGCTGCTCAAAGAGAGACTGGCTACAATGACTTCACACATGAGAGAAAGGGATTGTCAAGAAAAGTGAATCACGTCCATATACGAACAAACTCAAGATAAAACACACAATAGATGCAGTAAAGAGGTCAATGGAACTCGACCAGAACAATGGAAATGCAATGGAAACGCGGTGGGGAAAGATGCCGTGGGGGAAAGATTCCCACATCTCCTCATTGCCCCCAGCAAAATTAGCCTACATTTAGGCTATTGTTTACATGTGTATTTCACACTATATTGAGGTAAAAATCAGAGTATAATGCTTGTATGGATGTCAACCCCAATACATGTTCATGTCATCGTCACAATCAACTGCATTACAGTTAAAAATGGCTTTGACTACCACCACCAATTTCTCTATGCTAGCTATGCTACCAGCTTATACGAACAGGAGTTAGCATTTAGCAGTCACTTCTTCTAAACCTGAAAAGGGACTACTTCTAAATGTTCAACGTGGTCTCAGAGTATTTTGTATTATTCTGTACGTAAATCCGAGACACTCCATTTAGCATGAAATGTTACGTTTCATATGGTATGTTACAAATTGTAATTTGTACAATATGTTTTTTTACATTTTAGTAGACACTCTTATCCAGAGCGACTTACAGTTAGTGAGTGCATATTTTAAATACTGGCCCCCCGTGGGAATCGAACCCACAACCCTGGCATTGCAAACGCCATGCTCTACCAACTGAGCTACATCCCTGCCGGCCATTCCCTCCCCTACACAACGCTGGGCCAATTGTGCGCCGCCCCATGGGTCGCCCGGTCGCGGCCGGCTACGACAGAGCCTGGATTCGAACCAGGATCTCTAGTGGCACAGCTAGCACTGCGATGCAGTACCTTAGACCACTGCGCCACTCGGGAGTTATGAATTTGCAAAACGTACGTTAGCTAGGTGGCTAGCCCTAACAATAGCTAGCTCTAGGGATTAGGAGTTAAGGTTAAGGTTAGGGGAAGGGTTAGCTAAAAGGGTTAGGGTTAGGGGAAGGGTTAGCTAACATGCTAAGTAGTTGCAAAGTAGCTAAAAAGTAGTAAGTAGTTGCTAATTAGCTAAAGTTGTCCGTGATGAGATTCGAACATGCAACCTTTGGGTTGCTAGACATTTGTATTATACGGCCACCTATGCACCCCGACCAACCACTTTCCTTTAGCTTTTGCCTTATGTAACCTTCTATCTTATGTAACCGTACCAAATGTAACATACTGTATCATACTAATTTGAGTGTCCCGGATTTACATTTACTATGTTACATCTAGTCTATTAGATCAGTCTGAAATGTTATGCAGTGAAAACAGCCAAATATATCAAAATCAGTCTTTAGTAACCACATTGTGGACTTGTTCCAATACATCAATCATGAGTCATTTGACGAATATCCACTTTGTTAGATCACATTTGTTGAAGGTGCGCCAATCCGGCGTCCTTCTTCTATCCCCCGCTGTCTGCGTTCCAATGACCTCTTTACCGCATCTATGTCTCATGTGACTCCCTCCAACAGGTTACTGAAGACCTCTATATGGGTCAAAGTCAATCAATGAATCTGTGTTTGTTGTGATTAAAGTACAGTGCCTTCAGAAAGTATTAACACCCCTTGACTTTTTCAACATTTTGTTGTGTTATAGCCTGAAATTAAAATTGATTAAATGTAGACTTTTTTGTCACTGGCCTATAAACAATAACCCATAATGTCAAAGTGGAATTGTGTTTGTAGAATTTTGTATAAATTAATTACAAATTAAAAGCTGAAATGTCTTGAGTCAATAAGTATTCAACCCCCTTTGTTATGGCAAGCCTAAATACGTTCAGGAGTAAAAATGTGCTTAACAAGTCACATAATAAGTTGCATGGACTCACTCTGTGTGCAATAATAGTGTGATTTTTTGAATGACTACCTCAATTATCTGTAAGGTCCCTCAGTCGAGCAGTGAACTTCAAACACAGATTCAACCAAAAAGACCAGGGAGGTTTTCCAATGCCTCGCAGAGAAGGGCACCTATTGGTAGATTGGTCAAAATAAAAAAGCAGACATTGAATATCCCTTTGAGCCTAAAGACTTATAACATTTTAAAAATGTGGAACTCAGTCCGGCTTCCAACTTACTCTTGAAAATGTTAATAGTAGAATGCACTAGTAGAATCCGCTTGTCATGTCAGTCATTGCATACCTTAGAGAGCTGTTTATAACTTGTCAGAAATGTAAAATGATCAACTAGCCCATGTCAGCTAACATGTTTTAGCAAGGTTTTTTTATCCCATAGATTTTGTTGTAATGTTTGAGTCACTCAAAGTATAGAATTGCAAGAAAATTAGCTTTAATACTGCAAAATGTTCTCTGCACCTCATGACAAAATGTGTAGAATTGCAGGAAATAAGCTTTAAAACCTGCAAAAAATGTCAATAGCCTATTTATGAACATGGATACACTTTGAGATTTCAAACCTAGGACGGGTGCAGCTTAGCCTACCACCCGCTTGTGTTTATAGCATTGATGTGTGCATCTTTTGTTTGAACAACCTGCGAGGCAATAAATATGACAATAAAAGAAGACTGAGGGGAGGGAGAAACGCTGAAATGGCTGATGTGGGTGTTTGTTTATCGAAGAGCGCTAGCTGGGCACAAAAACAGCAGATAAGGACTTTGGTCTCTGTGGCTTCGCCAGCTTAATTACTAGCTTCCAGAAGCATTACACCATTCAGGATGTGCTAGAGATGAGAAACACAAAAGCTAGGGGGCTACAAAGCCAGATAGGGCCGTTACTATGGTGACCATAAGGAGGGCCCCGTCGCTTGAAGGAGGTTCAGAAACTAGTAGGCAGATTAGACAGCTAGAAGATTGGACGCTGGGGATTTGAAGGACTAGAGTTGTCAGTGTCACAGCTTTAAGGAACACCTGACATTAGCCGAAAATATAGCCTAAGAAATTACCATTGTGAAATGAAATGGTATGAATGTGTTATTTAAGCAATAAGGCACGAGGGGGTGTGGTATATGGCCAATATACCACGGCTAAGGGCTGTTGTTACACACGATGCAACGCAGAGTGCCTGGATACAGCCCTTAGCCGCGGTATATTGGCCATATCCCACAAACCCCCGAGGTGCCTTATTGCTATTGTGAACTGGTTACAAACGCAATTAGAACAGTAAAAATAAATGTTTGTCATACCCGTGGTATACGGTCTGATGTACCACGACTTTCAGCGAATCAGCATTCAGGGCTCGAACCACCCAGTTTATAATGTGTAATTAGTAGCCTAATTATGAAAAAACTAAATGTTTTGCAACAGACTAATTGTTTTGCAACAGAATCGGCATAATGAATAGAGCCCATGCCTGTAATTGTATTTTTTACTGTACTTTTATGTTTTTTCAACACTTTATGTAATACAAAATTACAAATGATTTCCACCTCTCCTACACTGGAGGGTGGGTGGACATATTTTTTTAATCGATATCCCCTGTCTGTGACCTTTTCCAAGATGGCGGTGAACGGGGCCAACCTGCATAATGTTTTCATGCTGCTGACGCTGGAACCCCTCCTGGCGCGGAACCCCTTCCTGGTGCTCCACGTACGCAGGGACAACTTAGTGAGCGACGTGCTGAGGGAGATCACCATCTACTCTGACGTCGACCTCAAGAAGTCCCTCAAGGTCAGAGTTCAGCACCTCTCAGGGTCACAATGGTTAAGTAGTGTGTCGTAAATAGTCCCTATTTTTTTTTAAAGAGAGATCTTTGTACTCAAAGAGAAATAAGATAATACCACCAATCATCAATTGTTTGTCAATGGCTGCACATATAATTTGAGGATGAGAAAGTGATTGATAGAGTATTTGGGTCCAGTTAGTGGCCATGTCTTTAACTTTACAATGTTTTATTGAACAGGGGTTGTCTTGGCTGCATTGTGTTCACTACTACAAACACAAATGTGATTCAACACATCAACAGACAGAGCCACGTCGACCAACACAGTCATTAACACTGACAAAAGACAAGTCTACATTCTCCCATTGATGGATGTCAGCCATTTTATTTTGGCAAAGGTCTCCTGCGTTTTCCACGTTCTCCTTCCCCTGAGGAATGACCTTGGCTGCAGATAGGGGGCGGTAAAAGATAAGGTAGGAACACATTCAAGAGCAACGCAGCACAGACGTGGGGAAATACTCAACCGGAAGCAGGACCTAAATGAAAATAAGCCGCTATAATGCGTTTGCTTCTGCGCTCTTCGCTACGGTACACATCGGCATTTCTTGGTTCGCATACTGCCTTTAAAAGCGAGCTTGTCACACAAGCAATTACCTCCTATCTGATCAAAACAATGCATTATCAAACCGAAGAGCGAGGACGACCGAACTCCTCTGACTACAGGATATATTTTAGTAAGTTATTAGCCTTCCACCATGCAAGACACGGTAGCTCACTCATTCACCGATTACCAAAACGTGGGCGTTAGTTAGGTGAAATGGTACGCTATTAGCTAAAAAGGGTACATCTTTCACAGCAGGTTTGGTAACTTCCAATTATGGCCGCGTGGCATGTTGCATTCGACACATTTCAAGTGTGACCCGTGTTTTGACTGAAAAACGTCCATAGTAATAGGTCTAACATGTTGTGTTGGATTAAAAAACGCTACATTTTAACTATTGTTAGTTGCAACACTTTCAATTTACAGAGCTCTTGAATTTTGAAAGGACCTGTTTTTGGTGGCTACAATGTTGCCGTTCCCTTTAACCCCTGTCACGTGTTCTTTCTTCTCTTTCTGTCATTGGTGAAGACTTGTTACAAGTCGCCACAAAGTCATCCGTTTTCACTTTTTATACAATCTGGTTGGTAGGCTACCATATTACAAGGACAGGACTGATACATAATAATTAAGTCGAGTATGAAATACTATTATTGTTGTAATCTTTCTATGGGAATATATGGGCTGTTAATCTGTGCTCCAGTGTGACATTAACAATGGCAGGTTTAAAGACCGGTCCCCATTGAATGTTTTCATTGTTTGCAGAAGACATTGATGGGGTCTTCAGTTTTAAATCTGCTTTGTGGACCTCGGTCCATATAGGTCAGTGTCACCCCTCTGACAGTTAAAACCATTGAGGGGGTAGGGCACATTGTCTTTAGTGTGAACTCCTTCACCCCTGTACTATGGGATGATAAGAAATGCACTTAGAGAGGGAGAGTCTGGTCACACCTATTTGTTTAAAATGCTTAGATTATTGTTATATCTGGATGATGTAGAAAATTGGGGCAAGTCAGGCAAATTTCCAGATCAATGCCCTTTGCCCGAGGGATTTAACCCAATAGATTGTGATTTAATGGCACCTATGCATTTTGCTTGTGTTAGAAAACATTGCCCAAATCCAGGTCAATGGTTTGGGGTTAACCTGTGTTTTGATATGTGCCAGATTAGTTACTTAAAGCGTGTTTTCTATGATCTGTGCTTAAAAAGATAAGGTCCTAAATAAATATGCTTCTCTGTGACATCACAGGGTAGGATTTAAAAGTAAAAAAGTGATTTTTCCAATAGAGGATATTTTGCTCCCTATGTCAGCGAGAATCTCATAGTGTTTGAAAATGTTAATTTTTGATCAGGTCATCGGGTAGAACTTTAACTTTATATTATTTTCTACAAAACGTAGAAATGCTCAGTTTTCACATGTTGACACTGGCATTGTGCTGGAGATAATGAAAATGTGGTTGAAAAGGGGTGGAGTTACCCTTTTTTAAGCGCTAAAGTGGAACACTATTGCTTGTGACTCAAATGCTCAATTTTTCTATGTTAGGGGCCTTCCATTTTCTGTACCTACCAGTGGAGGCTCCTCAGAGGAGGAAGGGGAGGACCAAAAAAATAGTGAAACATTAAAAAAGTTATCCTTTTTAGATTAAACTATACTAAATATATTCAGATGTCACCAAATAATAGATTAAAACACAGTTTTGCAATGGAGGTCTACAGTAGCCTCTGCAGCACTCTGTAGGTTAGCACCATGGTGTAGCCGGAGGACAGCTAGCTTCCGTCCTCTTGGTACATTGACTTCAATACAAAACCTAGGAGGCTCATGGTTCTCACCCCCTTCCATAGACTTACACAGTAATTATGACAACTTCCAGAGGACGTCTTCCAACCTATCAGAGCTGTTGCAGCATGAACTGACATGTTGTCCACCCAATCAAAATATCAGAGAATGAATCTAGTACTGAAAGCGTAAGCTACAGCTAGCTAGCACTGCAGTGCATAACACGTGGTGAGTAGTTGACTCAGCAAGAAAGACAATAGTAGAACAGTTTTGAACAGAGAGGAGAGGGAGCGAGCTAGCTATATTTGGTTGTATTTAAAAAAAGAAACGTTAACTTACCTAGAGAATGCAGCTAGCTAGTTTAGCCTACTCAAACACCCAGCTCAAACAGAGAGGGATGCTATGTTAGCTAGCTGGCTATGGCTAGCCAACACAAGAAGTCTTCCAAGTCAAGGTAGGCTTTTGGTTTGATTAATTTATTGCCACCGGGGCCCACCGGTGTAACTGCTTTCTGACTGTACACTGTGCTGTATGATTGTAGCTAGCAGGTTTACTAACACATTAGTTCTAGTAGCGATGTTGACCATGACATGACAAGGATGTAGGCTGTGTGTAGCGGTCATGATATGAAGGTTTGGCTTGGAAAGATTTAATTTGCCTGGTCACAGACCACTGATGTGTTGTGCACTGAATGAAGTCCACAAGCGAAGGGAAAAGGTGAGAGTGCATAGATAGTTGCGAGAAGGAATTATATATAAAACAGCAAAGTGATCATGCTATTTTTATGTGGGTGCTATGAAAGTGAACTGTTCGCATCTGATCAGGGGTGTATTCATTACGCCAATTCTGTTGAAAAACGTTTCTTAAACGTAAACAAATGAAATTGGGATAAACACCTGAAATTGTCCAATAGAAACTCTCGTTTGCAACTGTTGAACTAATGATTTCTCCCTAGATCAGCTAGATGCAGGCAAGAGTGTTCAAGGCGGTATTGAATGTGTCACGGTCTGTCACCTTGATTACTCAAAATTATCTCGGATGTAGCAACCTCATGATGGGTACAGGGAAAAATCGAGAATCATGTATAGCCTAAACCTATTGATGTTACATTGAGCTGGGTGAATGGAATATGAATGACAGTCATCCAATATGCTGTAATAGAAATAAGGCCCATAAAAAATAAATAAATCATCTTAAACGGCACCGACCGCCACTGGCACCTAGTAACAATATAAATGTTGCATCAAGCACTTGCGGTATACCAACAGTTACAGAACATTTTGAGAATTTATACATTACTAATACAGTACATCAGTCAATTTACTTTGCATGTGTTTCTGTTTTGTTCTAGAAACCTCTGATGGGAAATACATCTCTCCCTTTCATGATATTCCACTTCTCGCTGATGGAGATCAGGTAAACATTTTGTTCAATCTGGATCTATTCTTACTTGGTTGTTGTAGCTTTTATGAAACCGGTCTATGTGACGCAAGGAACGAGTCAATGTTTCCATATTTCCTTTTTGCATGTGGAAATGATAATGGGTGTGAGTATGGAACCTTTTAGGCAGGCATTTTGGAACAGAAGCCACATACATTGTCATTGAAGTGCTAAGACCACGTGTCAAACTCATTCCACGGAGGGCCGAGTGTCTGCGGGTTTTCGCTCCTCCCTTGTCATTGATTGATGAATTAAGGTCACTGATTAGTAAAGAACTCCCCTCACCTGGTTGGCTAGGTCTTAACTGAAAGGAAAAAACTAAAACCCGCAGACACTCGGCCCTCCAGGGAATGAGTTTGACACCCCTGGCTTAGATGGAAAATCTTTGAAAAAGCATGATTTTATCTGACAAGGAAATATGTTTATTGAACATGTAAAGGTTATGCATACTTCTCAGCGGGTTCGTCAATAGTCAGGTGACATGCAAATGTCTAGGGATTTTGTAGAGCTTCACTTGCTGGGTATTTTTCTGACAGTCTACTATGAGTGTCTGAAACCTCGTACATGATGATGTCAGATATTGTGTAGGTCTACCAAATATGTATTTTATTATTAATACAATATGTGTCTTACCGAAGGAAAATGATGTGCCATCTAAAAAACTGAAGAAGAATGAGAATGAGGTATTTTCCCATGCTGACATTTCTACTACAGAGAAAACAATTGAATCTCTTTTTAATTAATGCTGAACACCTTGATTATATTATCTTTTGATATAGTTCATATTTTATTTTACAGGTTCTGTATAACATGGTTGTGGAGGTACCTCGATGGTCCAATGCCAAAATGGAGGCAAGTATTGTTTTGGGAACCTGTCAGTTAAGTATTAATCTAACACTATGGTGTGTCCATATACAAGAGCGTTTGAGACAACCACCGACATAAAGAAAGGCGGTCGACTTTTGTCCTAAGTGGTTTGTAGTCCCTCATTGGCCAAGCTCTATTTTGACTGATCCAAACATCGTTGAGAGCTTTTTGACGTGTTAGCACGCTGGTCTTTGACTAGAAACAGCCAGACAATAGATGAATAATGAATCTGTCAAAGTGGAAAGGTCCTATAAATATCTTCTTCCCTTAATATATAATGATGTCCTTGCACCAGGCAACTTGTTAATGATATTTAAGCACTTCAGGCAGAGAGAGGGGGAGAGAGAGAGAGAGAGAGAGAGAGAGAGCTGGAGCTGAATGAACTCTGAAAGTTGATTTTAAAGGTCATCTCAGTCTCCAGCAGTGGCAGTTGAAGGAATAATAGAGGTGATTGAGAGTGCAAACTGGGTTTATGGATACTATTTATTTGATGAGGATTTGAAAATGGATGCCCTTCTAATGTCACTGTCTCTCTTAAGATAGTAAACTGCTGACCCAAGTTTAGACTGTCATCTGTGTTAATTATGCATCTTTCTTTTAGATTGCAACCAAGGAACCACTGAACCCGATCAAGCAGGATGTGAAGAAGGGCAAACTCCGATATGTGGCCAACGTGTTTCCTTATAAAGGTTACATCTGGAACTACGGGGCGCTCCCACAGGTGAGACCTCTGTCACCTCTGTTATGTTACGGAGTTGATCATCCTGCTGTTGCATTATATTGTGACGGAGTTGATCATCCTTCTGTTTCGTTACGGGATTATATTGTTACGGAGTTGATCATCTTTCTGTTTCGTTACGGGATTATATTGTTACGGAGTTGATCATCTTTCTGTTTCGTTACGGGATTATATTGTTACGGAATTGATCATCTTTCTGTTTCGTTACGGAGTTGTATTGTTACGGAGTTGATCATCTTTCTGTTTCGTTATGGAGTTATATTGTTACAGAGTTGATCATCTTTCTGTTTCGTTATGGATTTCACCATCCCTCTGTTTTCTTACAGAGTTGAACAACATCAACAACTGGAGAGATTCTAAATGGACCTCTATCCCATTATTAACCCTATTCGCTAGTCTTTCAGCGGAAAACACTAGAACATAATCTCGGTCGAAACTCAGCTGCCAGTAATGCATTTCTTCTTTCATCCTCCGGCAGTATTGATTTGGCCAAAGTGAATGACTAATACAGGCGGATACATGGAAAACACTTCACGATTCATTAAAATGGGTCTTGTTGGTGAAATCCACAGAGTGTGGCCCTGAGTGTTTCATATACAAGCGCATTAAGCAGACTGCCACGCAGACATCATTGATTTGCCCATAACTTATTATTGTCTGCTGCACTCCCCACTGGCTGAAAAAAATGCACTGTGGTCGGCTCGACAAATTTGACAGTTCATCTCACAATGTTTGAAATGACGGTATACAAACAAAGTGTTGACAGGGATAATGTTGTTACTGCTGTCTCTTCTCTTGTTGAAACAGACATGGGAAGACCCGAACCACATGGACAAGGACTCCAAGTGCTGCGGAGACAACGACCCCATAGACGTCTGCGAAATCGGCACGATGGTGAGACTGTCTAGACTTTGGCTAAATCATATCCAAGAATAATATTACTTATATGTATGAAGGTTAATTTACAAACAATATGTCTAGACATATTATAATATGTATATAAAGTAACTCATAGAACGTGATAATATATCATATAACTTATCTGTATAACATGTCATGTATAATGTACTTTTACCTGAGGAGTTGTCTGTCTGCTTACCTGTGTCCTGCAGGTGTGTTCCCCAGGTCAGGTGATCCAGGTGAAAGTGCTAGGGGTCCTGGCCATGATCGACGAGGGAGAGACGGACTGGAAGCTGATAGCCATCAACGCTGATGACCCAGAGGCCCCCAGCCTCAACAGTCAGTCTTAGAAACTTACAGTACTTCAAAATGTCACTGTAGCAGTAGACATTTTCAACACGTCATACACATATTAGGCTGCGTTTACACAGGCACCCAAATTCTGATCTTTTTATCACTAATTGGTCTTTTGACTAATCAGATTTGAAAATGATCTGATGTGAAAAGATTGGATGTGATTGGCCAAAAGACCAATTAGTGAAAAAAAGTTCAGAATTGGGCTGCTTGTGTAAACGCAGCCTTGGACACAATATCCGTAGCACAGTACCCATTAACATAGTGTGTTTGATCTCAATATTTTACATTTACATTTTAGTAATTTAGCAGATGCTCTTATCTAGAGTGACTTACGGTAGTGAGTGCATACATTTTTCATAAATGTTTTCTATACTGGTCCCCCCGTGGGAATCGAACCCACAACCCTGATGTTGCAAGCACCATGCTCTACCAACTGAGCCACACAAGCCCAGTATATGTTTCAAAATCAGAATGTGCTCTCTTGTTTTCTCCTCAGGTATCGAAGATGTCCGCAAGAGCAGACCCGGTCATTTGGAGGCCACGGTCGACTGGTTTAGAAAATACAAGGTTCCAGACGGCAAGCCCGAAAACCAGTTTGCGTTCAATGGACAGTTCCAAGACAAGGTACATAGAGGTTTCTCCATTAGGGCCACATACTATTGATATATTAAAGCATAATAGCTGGTATATATCGTACTGTTTTCCTGAATGTGTTCCAGTCCAGTGCCATGGTAGTTACTTTAATAGGAGGGACTCCGATGGTGTGTTCCCTTCCCCAGGGATCGCAAAGGGTTCACTTCTTTCTATTGTCCTTTGTCTGCCTCCATTCCTCCTCCTCTTTAGGACTTTGCTGTGGAGGTCGTTAAGTCCACTCACGAGCACTGGAGGGCACTGGTGCAGAAGCAGACTAATGGTGGCCAGATAGATTGGTGAGGAGCGCGTGTGTGTTAGCCCTCCAGGGTGTGTGTTAGCCCTCCAGTGTGTGTGTGTTATACCTCCAGGGTGTGTGTTATACCTCCAGGGTGTGTGTTAGCCCTCCAGGGTGTGTGTTAGCCCTCCAGGGTGTGTGTTAGCCCTCCAGGGTGTGTGTTATCCCTCCAGGGTGTGTGTTATACCTCCAGGGTGTGTGTGTTATACCTCCAGGGTGTGTGTTATACCTCCAGGGTGTGTGTTATACCTCCAGGGTGTGTGTGTTATACCTCCAGGGTGTGTGTTATACCTCCAGGGTGTGTGTTAGACCTCCAGGGTGTGTGTTAGCCCTCCAGGGTGTGTGTGTGTGTGTGTATACCTCCAGGGTGTGTGTGTTATCCCTCCAGGGTGTGTGTGTGTTGTAGCCCTCCAGGGTGTGTGTTATGCCCCAGGGTGTGTGTTAGCCCTCCAGGGTGTGTGTAATAGCCCTCCAGGGTGTGTGTGTACCCTCCAGGGTGTGTGTTTTACCTCCAGGGTGTGTGTTGTTAGCCCTCCAGGGTGTGTGTGTTAGCCCTCCAGGGTGTGTGTGATAGCCTCAGGGTGTGTGTGTTACCTCCAGGGTGTGTGTGTTATACCTCCAGGGTGTGTGTGTTATACCTCCAGGGTGTGTGTGTTAGCCCTCCAGGGTGTGTGTGTTAGCCCTCCAGGGTGTGTGTTAGCCCTCCAGTGTGTGTGTAATACCTCCAGGGTGTGTGTTATACCTCCAGGGTGTGTGTTATACCTCCAGGGTGTGTGTTAGACCTCCAGGGTGTGTGTTAGACCTCCAGGGTGTGTGTGTTAGACCTCCAGGGTGTGTGTGTTTTTTAGCCCTCCAGGGTGTGTGTGTGTGTGTTAGCCCTCCAGGGTGTGTGTGTGTGTGTTAGCCCTCCAGGGTGTGTGTGTGTGTGTGTTAGCCCTCCAGGGTGTGTGTGTGTGTTAGCCCTCCAGGGTGTGTGTGTGTTAGCCCTCCAGGGTGTGTGTGTGTGTGTAGCCCTCCAGGGTGTGTGTGTGTTAGCCCTCCAGGGTGTGTGTGTGTTAGCCCTCCAGGGTGTGTGTGTGTTAGCCCTCCAGGGTGTGTGTGTGTTAGCCCTCCAGGGTGTGTGTGTGTTAGCCCTCCAGGGTGTGTGTGTGTGTTGTGTTAGCCCTCCAGGGTGTGTGTGTGTTAGCCCTCCAGGGTGTGTGTGTGTGTTAGCCCTCCAGGGTGTGTGTGTGTTTGTTTCATCCTACGTTACACATAATCACTGCTCATGTGGTCGGTCAGCTAATAGCCCTCCAGCAGCCCATATGAAATTGCAATAAGCCTGCGTTATAATGTTGTTGGTTTTTCTGCATTGATAGATAATGACCTAAGTTTCTTCTCTGACAACAGTAAAAACGTCTCTGTCTCCGAGAGCCCTTTCAAATGCAGTGGCGAGGACGCCTGCAATGTGGTCAGATCGGTGAGAACATCAATTCAGCTCTGTGTGTGTTGTAACTATAACTAAGCTTTGTGTGTTTAAGTTATGTTGTAAGGAACATTCTCAGTATCGTGGTTGGATCTGATAGTCTTGTGACATCATATCATGTGCTTCCTGCTTAGGCTCCTGCTGGTGGTGAGGCACTTCCTGTATCTCCAGAAGGTATGTATCAAGTGACTGACTTGCTTGACAATGAGACCCATTTTAGCCATTGAATTGATAAGAAATAGATATTCATATTATATGTGTGTATATATTACAAATTCCCTTTTTTAATGTCACATTGATATCCACGATCATCTGTTACAGTGGACAAGTGGCATTTCCTTTCCAAGTGATTCTGGACTGAAGTCCTGCGATGTGAAAAGCTAAAGATACTTTTGTCCAATATTCAAATGAAGCACTTCAAGTACTGTATTTATTTTTTTGTTTAGTTACTGCAAATATTTTTGTATTCAGCTGATTTTATTTCAAATGGGGGATTTAAGTGTCAATTCTGTATGAATAGTTGTTTTGGTTATACGCTACATACAGTTACTGTTTGAAATTACTGATACAACAAATAATTTGGTTATTCCCATCTAAATTTGTAAATGATGATTATATCATGTTTTATTGCATTATGTTTGAGACTGACGTTCTTGTACAGACAGCCCTGTTGTATTTTATTTAAAAGTGCCAAAATGCATTTCAGTAATGGGTTGTATGCTATTGAAATAAGAACACATTCTTTGATATTCATCATTTCTCAATTCGAAAACTAAATTTGCACAAAAAATAACGTTTTCTTAATGGTTGGATCCACCTTCTTTTGATAAATAAAAGCATCCAGGTGTAAGATGCATGGTGTGCCTTCGATTGACATCAACGTTTCCACACACAAACATGCAGACAAAATAAATGTTTTAACCACTCAAATTCAAATAACTAGATGTGAAACTTAAAATGTGCTTTAAATAAATATAAATTTTATTAAAAACACCCACATCTCAGCAATATCAGGAATGATATCATAAACAGCTTTCAAATAAACTGCATTCAGTACATTACAATACTTACAGCATTATAACATTCTTAATTCCATTTTTTTAGCATACCAAACTTAAAGGGGAACAAGGGAAGCAGTAAAAAAAAATAAAGACAGGCAGAAAATAACAAAACGTTTTTAAACCTTTAGTGTCTAACTGCAAAATACCAACGTGTACATTAAACTGCTAGCTTAACATAAGAGCTGTGCACTCTGGTGCGTTAGTCAAGCTCAAAGTCGTTCAAGTAATGTTGAATCACACTCCAACACTCTGAAGCTTTTCAAGTATGGCTATGCTCGTCACCCGCTATGTCTCAGACACTCCTTTTCACAACCTGCTACTGTCGCTGGGTCCTGGACACTGAAATTCAACATTTTAAATGTAATATTATTTATTTTTTTACAAAAACTGCAATCCTTTACAAAAACGAATACTTTCTAAGTGACTTTAGCGAACAGGAACCTTATAGCTGTAAACATTGCTGTTTTGTTGACAGTGAGTGTGGCATCCTGTGAACCTGGAAAAGACTAGAAGATTGCTGATAGAAACATGGGCCGTGGGTACATTTGACAAAATTACAAGAAACCTACACCTTTTAACATATTACAATAGTAGGTTGTTATTAAAAATCAACAATTGTATTTCCGTAATACAAACGCATGGTATGTACAATGTGGCATAATTTATTTTAAACACATTTACAATAATCTACTGATTTCTTATCTTAAATAAAACGTTTTGTAATATTTTATTACATTTTTTTTTCAGAAGAAAGAAAGGAAGTGCTTTTGAAAAACGATAGTATTAATGTTAGTGGGGGGGGGGTGTCACTCAGAAATAACCGTTGACTCGTATATCACATTAAAATCTAATGGCGAGAAGGGAGAGAGATAATCGTAATATAATTGTTTAGTGGTTATAAATACATTTCACTTTAACTATACACAGGCACACACATGTGCATCATCCTCATCATCTAGCATCATAACTGCCCTGGTCTTACCTCTCAGTAAAAGCGAACGCGTCGCTCTTTCCCTTGTCAATGCCATACTTTCCCTTTAGTCAACTCAGTGCATATTATATGTTCAAATTTACTTCAAAAGTATACCACCAATCTACTAGCTAAAGCATAAGTACAAAAAAAAATGCAGATCGTCATTTCCATCTTTTTGCTGATTAGTTTTAGTTGTGTGTGTGTGTGTGTGTGTGTATGTGTATATATATATATATATATATAAGTAATTCATTGGGATTCAAATCCGTGAATGAGAGGAAAACTAGATGAACACAAGCAATGTATGCACGCACAGAAATTAGTTGAAATATCCCTGATTTTGCTATTATATCAAAGCTTAAAGTTCAAGTAATTATTCCTAGTAGATCGAGCATGAAGAAAGCAGTAAGCAATGAACTCAGCCTTGGTGGTGGCCTGAAGTCTGTTATTGTAGTTAACTTTTTTTGAAAGTGACAACAAAGGAAGGAGAAAAATGCCTTGCATCATGCTCCTTATAGTATTGCCAAACTAGTTCTGAGGTATATGGCAAGTAGGTACTTTAACTGTAGGTCATTCATTGGCCTTCTCAACGCCCCTAGGGTCTTACATTATATGTTCGCATAGCAGGTTGAGTAGCACCATATGTAATAAAAATCAGTTCAAACCCAAAGAAATATAACTTTTCTTTACAACACTAAAATCGTAAAGCGTAAAATTACAAAAAAAGAGAATAATTAATTTACTGTACAAATCTCATCTTTTTTCTTTTATCATACAACTACATTACAAGTATTTAAGGACCCCACAGCAAGCCAGCTGCCTTTGAAACCATGATACTGACATTGAGCTAACCCTGTTTCGTGTCCTACACCAAAGGAAGGTAAGGAGCATGTTCACAAAACACAACAGTCGCATGACAACACGTAATATATCCACAATTCAGGTTTGTTCTGTGAACCTGTGGTCAAGAACTCTGAAACAGTTGCTGACAACAAAGTAAATAACCCTTGAGAGAATGTGAGAATCACATTTTAAAAAAAAGATCTTTGAAATATTAGTCTAAAAATGCACCTTTTTTAGAATGGCTCGATTTACAATATGAAGGACATAACAATTGTGAAACTGAGAGAAGCACCAGAAAGTAAAAAGTGTACAAATTCAATTTGCATGATATTCTGTTTTACAGATAGGCTACAGTAATTCAGATCAAGTTTTGTCTGTCTATTATCAATTTCATGTCTAGAAAATAATTAGTTTGTTGTAACTGTAGACGTTTTTGCACCAATCATCTGATCTGAAGATCTTATCAATATTTCACCTTCAATATCAAAAGTACTTTAGAAACACTGATTTTCTTAGGAACCATTTTGCTGATGATATTTTGTCTGTACAGTATTTTCAGTTTCATCCTTTTTCACACATCTGGAAAAACGCGTTTATCTATACAAACTGATTTGGTTCAAACATGAAGGCATTTGAACAACACTGTATAATAAAGACAAGCTCCACTTTTAGCACCGTTATTGTGGTGTATCCACAAAGTTCAGTGTTTTTTTTACAGTATTTCAAGATTATATCTCAATAAAAAGAAGCTTAATTAGAAAAAGAAAGCCACCTAAATGAAACTTTGTTTCCAGTAAATATAGAAGTCCTGATGGATTGGACCTGCAAAGCACCCAGAAATGTTAAGTGTGTATCTAGTAAAAGTAACCAAATAATAAATACTTCCTTAGTAGAGGGGGGTCAACCAACCAATCAGTAAAGTCTGATCTTTCAAGAGGTGACAGACCTGATGTACTGTATAACGTGGTACGACTTCCAATTGATCGAGTTCCTTCTCCACCAACGCTGTGCGTTTCTTCTGACACTGTCGCTTGCCATTCGGGAGAGAGAGGATGCGCTGTGTTGTGAGGCTAGTGGTGCTTGAGGTTCTTCGTATAGCACCATCAGTATAGCACCGTGAGTTTTCATTCTCAGTGTTATTCCTCATGGGTCAACCCTACAGTATAGTAGGAATGTCTCTTGTCTAGATGAAGTGGCTGTACGGCCCTGTGACCTTGGTAAAAGCGTAGGGCGACGTGTTGACGTAGGTGTTGGTGGTGCGCGACATGGACCTCTCCATGAGGGTCTGGATGAAGCGCTTGTACGGAGGCTCCCCTTGCTGCTCCGACAGCTCCGGGTGCTCCCTCTTCGCCCCCTTCTTAGTGCTCTTGCTGGGCGTCACCGTGCCGCCCTCGGCCCCGTTCCTCTCGGCGTCCTCCTCCTTCTCCCGTTGCTTCTCGGCCATCTTGGCCTCCCACAGCGCCAGGCCGTGCTTCGCCTCGTTCATGTTCTTGTGCTGGTAAAACACCAGGGAGATGCGAGCAGGGTGGTTGCGTTTGGGGTTCTTTAGCGGCGTGGTGGCGTGCATCTCCCGCTTGGCACACTCAATGAGGATGGAGCCGTGGCTGGGCGCCACAGCCACCCCGCCGATCTCTGGATCCAGGAAGTTGTGCTCGTTGTCAGACCACATGGCCGGCTTCTCCTTGGGTGCGGTGGGCGTTGGCGAACCCAACCCGGGCTCCTGCTTGATCATGGGGGAACCCCCGTGGTGGTTCTCATTGGGGAGCCCTGGAAACCCTTGTTGCGTGGGTGTCATGCACGTGCTTTGGAAACCCATCTCGGTCTTGACTTGCATACGGAAGGGGTCCTGGGGGCCGCCCGGGGGGAACATTTGGGCGCTCTGGGAGAGGTAGGGGTTGGGGTACCCACCAAACTGATTGCCTTTGCTCACTGCTGCTGCATAGTCCAGCCCCGGGTGGTGGGCTGAGGGCGGCCTGGAGAGGGCATCCAGGTATTGGGCGTCGGGGGAACCGCTGGGACCATACGAGGGGGGACCGTAGGGGCTCATGGGGTGTATGCCGGGCCTCATGCTGCTACAGTTGCTGTAACCATTGATCTGTAAACCGGGCTCGCCATACCGCGGAGGGTAGCTGACCCCATAGCGTTGGTGCGCGTCATACTGCTGCTGCATGTCGGGATAAAGCGCTCCTGGCCTCTGTTGCCGGTACATGTCCAGGTGCTTTGGGTTCGAGGTGTAGTAAGGGTGGTAGTTGTCCAAGGGCGTACCTCCGTTACACTGGTAACCCAGGTAGGGGCTACCCGGCGTCATGGGACTGGGGTAAGGGCTCGCTGGATTCGACCCATTCATGTAAGAGGTGGGTACGTGCAAAGGGGAGGGGTAAGGGCTTGCTGAGGCTGGTGGCTGGGTGTACATGCTACCTGGCTTGGAAGTGCTTGGAAAGGGGCCGGGATGGTTGGGGAAGCGGGGGTAGGGGCTGGCTGGATGGGAGGAGCCAGTGAAGGCGTGAAGGGTGTTCTGTTGCTGGAGGTGGGCCCCAAGAGGGTGACCTGGCGGCTGACCTGGTGGCTGGGGGGTCGTTCCCATGGCGCCTGGATTTGGACCTGGGAGAAGAGAGCGATGGAAACACGTCTTAGAAACAGGCAGTATAACTAGGGGCCACTGTTTTGGGAGATCATGTCACATGACCTAAATTTGTACCTTTATTTATTTTAAGTATTTTCCAGAAATTAGAATTATACTGAAAATGCAAGCAATTGTCTGAGGAGGGTGCTGGACTATCTGACATAAAAAGAAAAAGGGACAGTTTGATGAAAAAGCTTTAAATAAAAGGTTAATATCCAGGTCATGTGACATGATTGTCCAAAACACAGGGCCTGAAGCATAACATATAAAATGCAAACAAATACTGTAGACTGACTGTGTACGATATCACCAGTCATTACACAAGATGATGCCAAGGATGCATGTTGATCGATCTATAAAGATCCCATCTATTAGAGGCTGATGGAACGCTAGAAAGTGCCGGAGGAGAACAACAGTATCGTCTGTGTCCTCTATTCTAAAATATCACCAGTCCTCCTACATCAGCGTCTTGTGTCTGGACCCTACTACACTGTGTAAATCTCCACCCACCTGTCCCAGGAGTGCTCTGAGCTATGCTCTCATAAGTGCTACTAGATTTCAGCTTGGCCTGTAGGGCTTTCTCCGCCTTCAACGGCGTGTCCGGTCCCCCGGCGTTCTTGTTTGCGGCAGCCCGCTTGGCGTCCAGCTTCTTCTGCCGACAGGACTTGGCTGGCTCGGAGAGCATGCGGATCTGGCGGCGGAAGGCGTTGAGCACCTGGATGGCGCCCGTCTTGACCTTCTCCTGCTGCCCCTCTTCGCTGCCAAATTCGTCTGTTGACGAGGCCTTGTAGAGGGGCAGCACGTGGAGCTGCTCTTCCTCCGGAATCTTCCCGATCTGGCGGTTGTCCTCCCTGGTTAGCGTGCACACCTGGGGGGGACAAGCTTGAGTGCTCTGTTTGCTTTCGACAATTATTTTGACTAGTGTTAATTTTTTACAATATTTGAATGTCCACTGGGAAGAGAGGCATCTTCTGTTTATTGCCGTATTTATTTCTTAACTTTTTTCTCCCAGCAGATTCAATCATTTGATACAATAATGTATTGGCATTTTACTCTATGCCATGATTAGGTATTGGCTTACCACAGTGCTGCCCCCCTGCATGTTGTGGAGGTCTCTGTGAGCGTGGGCGCAGAAGTCCATACAGGCGGTGACCCCGGAGAAAGGTCGCCCCTCCTTCTTTCCCAGACGGCAGTCCGGCGCCCTTTGCTCATGTTCCACCTGTGGACGAACAATATGGGCGTTAGTCACTGTCTGCAGACAGGTGGCGTCATTCCCTAGCCGAGTCACAGCACTAGTGTAGATAAGAGTTGTTCTATCTGGCGTGAAGAGAATCTGGGTTACTGGGTTAAGTACCAGTATGTCACAGAAATACCAGGGTTGTGTTCAGTAGAAAATGTTTTGAAAAATGGAGGAGGTACTGCCTGAACTTGTCCAATGAACACACAGAATTTCGTCTGCGGTTGCAAAACATGGTGTGCCCCACTGAACACGACCCTCAGTGCAAAGAGAAGACATGGATGCCCATATGGTATACGTTACGAGCATAAAAATTAGTCTCACTAAATCAATCTTATCACTGTTCAAGCTAATAAATCATTTCATTTATAGGCTCTTTAAATGAATCATGGCTAGGGTTTTTTTAAAGCTAGTGTTCAGTTGTTAATGTTGATTAATGCTATACATCTCAAATGTCTTGCAGTGCTGTACATGGAGGCTGTATGCCCAGAAATCCTTACCTGGTTTTGATAGGCATCTGGTGCCAGGGTTTTGTATGTGGGGGCCATTAGGGTTGCCAGATTCTGAAGGTTCTGCTCCAGCCTTTCTTCCTGATAGAGAAGCAAAACACATTATTTCAGCGTAGGTATTTTTTTATGGCTGGCAACGCATAATTAGAGTAACACTAAATACATATGTTTATGAATACAGTATGTACTGTATGTTTCACCTCTTTCGGGTCATCCCCAGTTAGCCTGAATTTGCGTGGGATTTTGCTCCTGGCAAACTTGCAGCCGTTGTAGTACATGCTCCAGGAACAGCCGAAGGAGAAGGAAGCTCCACAGGCCTCTGGGTCCAGCCCCTGGCATGCACACGTCCTCCTAAACAGCAAGGATGAGAGGAATAACTCCATTATATAATAATCATTATACAGAACAAAAATATAAAAGCAACATGCAGCAATTTAAACGATTTTACTGAGTGACAGTTCATAAAAAGAAATCAGTCAATTTAAATAAATTCATTAGGCCCTAATCTATGGATTTCACATGACTGGGCAGGGGTACAGCCATGGGTGGGCCTGGGAGGGCAAAGGCCCACACACTTGGGAGCCAGGCCCAGCCAATCAGAATGGGTTTTTCCCTACAAAAGGGCTTTATTACAGACAGAAATACTCCTCAGTTTCATCAGCTGTTCGGGTGGCTGGCCTCAGATGATACTGCAGGTGAAGAAGCCGGAGGTGGAGGTCCTGGGCTGGCATGGTTGGACGTACTGCCAAATTCTCTAAATGACGTTAGAGGCAGCTTATGGTAGAGAAGTCAACATTCAATTCTCTGGCAACAGCTCTAGTGGACATTCCTGCAGCCAGCATGCTCCCACAAAACTTCAGAGACATCTGTGGCATTGTGTTGTGTGACAAAACTGCACATTTTAGAGTGGCCTTTTATTGTCCCCAGCACGAGGTGCACCTGTGTAAAGATCATGCTGTTTAATCAGCGTCTTGATATGCCACACCTGTCAGGTGGCTGAATTATCTTCGCAAAGGAGAAATGCTCACTAACAGGGATGTAAACAAATACACTTTTTGTGCGCATGGAACATTTCTGGGATCTTTTATTTCAGCTCATGAAATCAACACTTTACATGATGTTTACATTTTTGTTCAGTATATTTGGTGGGTGCTTATATTTGTCCTATTTCACACATATAAGTGTATATTGGAAATGTGTTTTTTGCATATCCCAATTCTCCCTGAGACTGAGCAAGGTCTGCTATTATCAACGACGAGCTTAGAGCAATTAGCTTGCTCAAGGGCACATCAACAGATTTTCTCCTTGTCGACTTGGGGATTAAATCTAGCGACCTTGCAGTTATTGGCCCAATGCTCTAACCAATAGGCTACCTGCCACGCTATTATACAAAAATATAAACGCAACATGTAAAGTGTTGATCCCATGTTTCATGAGCTGAAATAAAAGATCCCAGAAATGTCTGTCTGGCTGGGCCTGACTCCCCAGTGGGTGGGCCTATGCCCTCCCAGGCCCACCCATGGTTGTGCCCATTGCCCAGTCATGTGAAATCCATAGATTAGGGCCTAATTAATTTTTTTCAATTGAGCGATTTCCTTCTATGAACTGTAACTCCGTAAAATCTTTGAAATTGTTGCATGTTGCGTTTATATCCCTGGCACGCACACGTCCTCCTTAACAACAAGGACGAGAGGAACAACTCATTGAATGCTATTCATAAAACTCCATGCTAGATTTACCAAGTGCTCCCTCCAAGAAGTAAATTTGTCAAAACCCTAAATCAACAGCTACTATTTATTGTCAAAGGCTTGGTTTAACTCCTTTGTATAAATATTTAATCAAACACATTGCTGTGAATTTATACATTTCCAAATACCAGGTGGTACGGTTACCATTCCAATAAAGGTTTATTACGTATACTCCCAACTATCTTAAATCAAATGTAATTGTAATTGCAAATACGTAAGCATGGGTAATTGAGATTTATATAGGAGCTAAGCATCCCTTCCCAGTGGGAAACGGTGGTTTTGAACACACAAAGCAACGCCTATACCTTTTACTTATGAGTCAGCCTAGCAGTGGAAAAAGAATATCGGAAACCTGCAGTTAAGCCTGTCCGTTCTATGTCTCATGCTTATGTAAATAACATAGAAAATGGAAAATAACACGTTGATTTTGGCTAGCAGGGTGTGCCTTCATATTACACTATAGGCAGTTGTTTCATTGTGAATGACATTACATCACGCTGAAACAGCACGCTACACCATAACACATGCGCTCCTGTAGAGTGCCGACATTACACATCCTGTTTGAGCGGGGTTGAGGCAGCTGCTGCCAGTAGAATAGTTAATGCAGTCATTGTGTGCATTGAAGAGAACAAGCCGTTCTACCTGACAGTGTAGCCATGTACACAGCGCTTTGGACAACTCAATTAGTTAGCTGTGTTAGACATGGAATAGCTTGGTCCCAGATATGTTTGTGCTGTCTTGGCAACTCCTGTTAAATGGTCATTGTCATGCCAACAAATGACCATAGGAGTTGGCAAGACAGCACAAACAGATCGGAGACCAGGCTAGACACAGAGGGATAAAGCATTAGAATGTCTAACTGACTGACTGTAGGATGATTCTGAAGGACCAGCTTTGGGCAAGCATCGCTATGACATGTAAGTATGATCGCTTCCTCTCATCACGGGTTGGGTTGAATAGCCTTCAACTATCAATAATTCACCACCAGGTAACTCATCCCAGATAGGGTTTAGGGTTTTGTAAAGTAAAGCTCCCCAGGAGACAACGGATGGGAGTGCGTGAATGAGCTGTTCTGTTCATTGGTACCATGACCGGGAGAAGCTGGCCTTTGATATTATGGTGTATCATCTGACCTAATGCCCAGCTTGTGTGTGTCATGCCTGGTCGTCAGTTAAACAGTTGTTGTTATCATGTATCCCCCATCTACTGCCTTAGAGTTTGTTTTCAGGTATTATATTCAATTTGAACTTGTTGTACACTGAACAAAAATATAAACGCAACATGCAACAATTTCTAAGAGTTACAGTTCATATAAGGAAATCAGTAAATTGAAATAAATAAATTAGGCCTTAAACTATGGATTTCATATCACTGGGAATACAGATATGCATCTGTTGGTCACAGATAGGCCTACCTTAATTTTGCACTTGTTGTACATTTGAACTATCTACTTATATTCCCCTGAGGCATCTTTCCTGTTTTGAGTGTACTATATTGCAGTGTATTGTATTTACATAGCAATGAGTGGCACAATGTGGTTGCAGTCCCCCTCAGTAATGTCTTGGATTATTGCACTTTGTCCGTGTCAAAGAAAATGTGTGCGCTTGGTTCAACTGTCTAAACACATTTTATGGCATGATTAGAAATTACGATTTTGGAGGCAAGGACAGAAAGGCCCTTACTCCTCGTTGATGGCACATCGTCGCTGGGTGAGGGCTCCGTGTCTCGTCAGGGTGTCGCTGAGCTCCATGTAGAGCTGGTCGGCCATGGTGGTGGGGATGCCTTCCCAGATCAGGATGATCACCACGATGCACGCCGTCTCGCACTTGTGGCGCTCCCGCTCACGCACCAGAACCAGGAGTTTCTCGTCCACGCTGCCGCGCCGGATCACCTGGAACACACCAATGCTTTAATGTATTTTATTTCACTGTATATCCAGGTAAATCTAATTGATATTAAGTGCCTTTTCCCAGAGGGATTTGGTCTAAGATCGCAGCGGATACAGTAACGTTTCCCTTAAAATTACAATATTGTACATTTTCACAATTGTCAATTTTGCTCTATATACCAATCCTCTATTCTAATTTCGGTTATCCCAACTGGGCGGCAGGTAGCCTGGGTGTTAGATCGTTGGACCAGTAACCGAAAGGTTGCTGGTTCGAATACGCAAGGTGAAAAATCTGTCACTGTGCCCTTAATGAAGGAAAGGAAGCGTTTTAATAAAATGCCACCACCACCCATGACTTCGACTCTATTCTTAAACCAATACTGTCTGATCAGTGATAACCAAAGTATGGAAGGTACATATTACAGCAGGCCCACTTCAGAGTAATTCCTCTATTTATATAGTCTTTAGATTTTAGTACCCTAATTTGCTCCAGAGGCGCTGTACTACTATGGCTGACCCTGTAAAACAACACATTTCCCTGCACCTATCCGTTGTATGTGACAATAATAAAAAACACATTTCGGAGATATTGTCATTCTTCATTGACACTTACCCATTTAGCTATGGGGCATCCCTGTGTACTCTTCCCCTCCTTGCCTGTGTACACCACTTTTTCAATCCTGATGGCACTGCCAGTTAGCCCAGACCTTCAAATGCAAGAATGATAGTTACAGTAGATGCATGTGATATAGTAACATAAGAGTGTATGGCAATAAAATGAGGCTATGAACAACGTGTGTTAAGTGTGGGTGTAAATCTGGGGTCTGTTCAGGAGTGTACAACGTTACAGAGCGTTCTGATTGAAACGTCTCCACATTAAATGTGATAAGAGCGTCTGCTAAATGACATAAATGTAAATGTAAATATATATGATATATGCAATGATCTATATCAGGGTTCTTCAATTCCGGTCCTGGAGGGCCGAAACACTTCTGTTTTTTATTTCTACCTGGTAGTTAATTGCACTCACCTGGTGTCCCAGGTCTGAATTAGCCCCTGATTAGAAGGAGAGGATGAAAAACAGAGGTGTTTCGGCCCTCCAGGACCGGAATTGAAGAACCCTGATCTATATATACACTAGATGATCGACAGGGGGCGCTGTGTTGAAGCGACTGTGCCTCCATCTTGGCACTCCCCCACCGTTGTAAAAAATATTTTGGAAGCTATAGAAATGCATTCATTAATATCTACATTCGTTTTTGCCACATTTATTATATTACAGACACCTTAATGCATACCTTTAAATGATATTATGTGAGCTAAACATACAAATAAAAAATATATGATTTTTTCCCCCCTTGAAATATAATTTTTTTGAGATTACTAATGTTACGGTCCCCACAACAACAACAAAAATACATGTAATTTTGTCCTTGAGACATTGAAGAATTCCATTCATTACAAGGACTGCTACTTCTGGGGAGTGCCAATATGCCCAAACAATGGCTTCAAAGCCTCAGCAATCCAGAGTGTATATACATCATTAGATATATGTCATTTAACAGGCGCTTTTATCCAAAGCAGCAAACATTCATGTGTGCATACATTTTACGTACAGGTGGTCCCAGGAATCGAACCCAATACCTGGCGTTGCAAGCACCATGCTCTACCAACTGAGCTACAGAGGACCACAGTCACACTGAGCTACAGAGGATTACAAATGTAAAATGAAAGGAACAAATACAAACTTGACGCATGTATTCCCAGGTTAAATACTAATGGAATGTCTACATGTGTAAGATCCATGCCATGATTTATATGCCATTATTTATATGGCACCATGTTTAATTCTGGTGAGTGGTAAAATCAGGAACCTGTCACTCTAAGTATGGAGGTCATGTGACCAGAAAGTGAGACCAAAATGGCTGTGACGTGAGAAAGCTTGAGTTAAAATGTTTGTTTGAAATCTTGAAAAGTTCAGTAATTGTTCCTATGGTTTATTTGCGTGTGAGAAAGCAACCGTTAAAATGTTTGTTTGAAACATTGAAAAGTTATACATTCAGTAACTGTGCGTAGAAAAACCTTTTCCTTTGTATTACGTGGGATGAAGCGGGATAAAACAACCCACCTTGTCTCCATGATGTCACGGATGGCCTTGATATTTGGAGCGGAGCCCAGGTGGGTGTAATACGGCCCTTCGTCCTTCTCACTGATCGACTCTGTTTCAAAACAAAGAAAGGGACAAACCCCATACCCAAATTAGACATCAACTGACAAATAATCTGTGTGTAAAGACAGACATGAAATGTGACTCACCCACGCAGTGGCAGGAAGGGATATCATACTGGGTCTTGATAGGAGTATCCAATAGGTTTTTAATGGGAGTATCCAGGAGTTTCATGGGGGAATTCATAAAACTCTGGAGCAGGGGTTCCTGCTTGGGGGTGAAGTCTAGGTGGGGTCTTTTCATCGCATTGGAGCCAGGACGCCCCATCCCCATGTCCTCCATCCCAACCATCCCACCGTCCATGTCCGCGTGGGTCGAGAGCACCGTCACAGCGCCAGACTGCTCCACCTTGACCTTGTTGGGCGACCTGATGACGAGGGACTTCCTGTCGAAGACTGGTGAAAGCTGATACTGTCTGAGAGTCTGCTCCATGGTGGCTAGGATGCTCCGCTGGGAGCTGCTCTGGCTCCGCTCACCGCCGCACGACATCTGGGGCTGTGGGTTGTACTCCTGCTTGACCTGGATGCCCCCCATTACCATACCCATCTCCCGGCCCTGCTGTTGATGCTGCATCAATGGCGGCGGTCCAGTCCCTGGGTGGTGAGGGTGTTCGAACCGCGGCCCATTCTCCATCTTGATGGGCCGGAGGCCGTGCTTGAAGTCTACAGGGCTCTGTGGATGAGGGGGACCCAGAGATCCCCGCTCAGACTGCCTCTGTAGAAGATGCATCCGCAGGGCCGCGTGCCTCTGGAAGTCCCCCTGGGGG
Source organism: Coregonus clupeaformis (assembly GCF_020615455.1). Classification (NCBI taxonomy): domain Eukaryota; kingdom Metazoa; phylum Chordata; class Actinopteri; order Salmoniformes; family Salmonidae; genus Coregonus; species Coregonus clupeaformis. The sequence goes on along the minus strand of NW_025533766.1, from coordinate 262,350 downwards.
CCCCCGTGTCCCAGCGGTGGAGGCCTCCCCCTCTGGAACTGGGCGCAAGACTCCTGCTGATTCTGCTCCATTTTAGGATACATCTGCTGTTGCTGTGCAGACAACTGCTGGTTTAAAGCACTGTGTGGTAAGTGAGGTAGTGGTTGTGGGGGGGTCTGGGTAACTGGGAAGTCCATGTGGTTGAGGTGTGGTTGTCGGAAGTGGGGCGGCGGCTGCTGCTGGTGGGAGTATTGCTTGGGCCCGGGGCTTGGAGTGTACTGCCTCTGCTGTTGTTGTTGGTGCTGCTGTTGTTGTTGCTGCTTCATCTCCAGCTCCATCTCCATCTCCATGGTATTACTGCTGCTGTGTCGCCATGATGCCTGCTGGGACTGCTGTGCATCGTTGGGCTGAGAGGGGTCTGCAGGATTGAACCCAGGGTTGTTTCTCATCATAGACTGGATCTGCTGCTGGTGCCCAGGCTGGGGTTGACCACCCTGACCTCTGTAGCCTCCACCAGGGGATTTTAGATCCTTTTCTAGCCTGATGTAGTCCTCCAGCTTGAGTTTGTTCAGCAGCTGTTGACTGTCCATCTTGCCCTGGTTGGGGTCCTGCGACTGGGGTGCGTTGACCGACTGCTGTCCGTCGTACTGAGATGGATGGGACAGCGGGCGCTGCTGCTGTTGATGTTGTGGACGTTGTGGCGGCTGCAAAAAGCTAGGTGAAAGTATTTCCTCTAGATCTGGGTCGCCTTCGCATAAGTGCTCTGGCTGCATGGGGGCTCGAAAACAATTCTCCCCTTGCTGCTGCTGTTGAGGAGGAAGATTACACTGCTGCTGGGGCATGTGTTGTGTATGTGGCTGCTGTTGTTGGTGCATGTGAGAAGGGCCTTTAGAGTCGGCCTGCTGCTGCCACTCTGGGGCAGTGTTGTGCTGGGCAGGAGGCACTTGGTGAGGCGACTGGGCCGGCCGCGGCTGCTGTTGCTGGTAGGCCCCTCCGGTGGGTCCTACGTCAAAGCTTTGTCCCCCCGTCTGGAACCTCCGTGCTGAGTCGGGCTCCAGCATCTGGCCCTGGCCCTGGGAGTTCAGATCTATCCAGCCCATCTGGGAATTAGGGCAGCCGGGATCTGCTCCTCCTCTCTGCTGCTGCTGCGTCGTGTCTTCCATCATCCCATTTTGATGGGAGCGTTGGGGTCCAGGCTCGCTGCCACCGGGCAGGGGAGCTGGGCCCATGGAGCCCTGGGGGCCCGTAGAGTCAGCTCCACAGGGGTTCCCCGTCTGCTGTTGCTGCTGCTGCATCCCATACTGTTGCTGCTGCCGCCTCTCCTCATTCTGCCCCATGCCTGGGCTGGGGAAAGGGCCGGGACTGAACCCAATGGCCTCCTCTGTCTGCAGCGGAGTGCTCTGCTCTAGAGGGGGCAGGAAAGAGTTCTGATGGTTAAACTCCTGGTTAGGTTTCCTGTAAATGCCCTCTGTGTTGTTCTGATGTTGTTGGGAGCCGTTAGCGAGCTGCTGTTGCTGGTGCTCTCCTCTGTAACTGTTAGAATATCCATTCACCATATACGGGGCGGCTGAGTTGTTATATCCATTGCTGCCTTGTCCTTTGCGGGCTGCTACCCCAGTCTGCTGCTGTTGCTCCAAGACAGGCCTCTGGGATGAAATGGGAGGGAACCCTGAGGTAAGAGAGGTAGGTGACTGCGTCGTGGCTTGTTCGGGCAGTTCAGGGAGTTCATTGGTGAGTGAGCTAATGTCGTCGACCAACCCCACCTCCGGTTGAGACTCCGGCGCGCCTGTCTGTGGTGCGATGGACACTTGTTCTGGGTAATACTGAGACAGAGTTTTCTCTAGAAGGTCGCCAGGTGTGCCTTCAATGGAATTGGGGCTCACTGTAGCACCATTAGCCATTTGCTTGTTCCTCGATAGTGAGAAAATATCCCCTCCATTTGAGAAAGTATTACAGTTTCTCTTATCCAGTCTTGTCTCATCGCAGTCAAACTCCCCAGGCTTTGTCAACTCAGGGAAATCGTCCATGATGTCACCACCATCCTTTTTGTCCCACATCTCCTCTCCATCCACTCTGTTAATCTCCAAATCCGCTCTGAGTTTCTTGGCCTGGTGAATGCCCAGTAAGGACTGGTCACTGAGCGCATGCTTCAGATCCCCGCCATTGATCATGTTATAAGAGCCTTGGTCGAACAGTCCCTGCACTCCGGCAGGGCTGCTGCTGTTCTCCCTGTGTCTCTTCATTGGGTTGATGACCCCTTCCACGGCCTTGTTGTAAAGGTTCCAGTTTCCGTCCCCGTTGATCTGCTGATGGGCTCCTTCTGGCGACTGGGTGCCATTTTGGAGCTTGGCGGTGATCAAGTTGTCTGGATGAGTGGCGGCGTTGAGTTGTGCTAGTATCAGACTTTCTTCCGTCTCCTGGCTGGCCTTTTCTGTTTCCATCTGGCCTGCTCTGAGTCCATCCACAGGGCTGCCCTCTGTGCGTCCTGCAGGGGAGACGGAGGGAGAGAGAGAGAGGTATTACTAACCATGGAATACAGAAACAACAGACAGTGATAAGGTTTACACTTTACAAGATTACACTTTTAAACAATAATGTGAATGGTGCACATAGCCCTGATCTTGAATTAATGTGGAAATTGGTATTATATGATCCTAGGATGGTTTGTCTGTGATTCCTCAAATGTCATCACAAGTTTCCACTTTCCCATAACATCACATTTGTTTGAAACGGATGAAGGAGAAATAACACACATTCCCTCCAAAATTGAACGGAATTGGAATTATTTATAAACACTGAGGACAAAAAACATGTGGGCGGTGAAGCTTTGCATTAAGGGGTGGGAAACGGTAAATGAGTCTGTGCTCATTGCCAGCCCGGGTCACAGAGTTGGGTGAGGGGGTCAGGGGAGTAATACGTTTACGCTTGGCTCTAAGTGGATATCAGTTGGTGATATGAAGGAAGAGTCACAGAATTAGATTCACCTCAACTGGGTGGCAAACAGGGAGAGAAATAAGAATGCAGGGGGGAGGTTATCCCAGGACAGCGTGCTGGCGTCGGCATGGAGTGTCTGTCACACACAAACACACACACACAGTGTGGGAACCAGCACGGTTGAAAAGGAGGTCCAATATACAGTAAATCAGCATCAGTTTTTATGTAATACTGTCCTGTGAGTTTCCGCTTTAACGAAATCAGAGATGGTGAAATACAATAATCTCCATTTCCCTTAGAAATGCGTTAAGTCAACCGAGCTGAATGTAAAAATACCACGAGGTCAGATGCATAATATTCCCAGTCTACATCCATCATTCTGAACCTGATGGGAGAAACGCCAGTGAAGTTGAGGAATATATCTTCTAAATGTGCTGCTCTTTGTAGACATGGGTGAACCCATTGGCACTCAGATTCTCACGAATCCATTGGCAGCTAGAGCAGTATGACTGCTTCTCTGAGACAGACTCACCCAGGCAAAACATTATTGGGTAGACAAAACATGACCAAATTATGCACATCCACCCTCCCCCCCACTCCTAACCCCCACTCCCCCTTTTCTCCCCCCCACGCAACGAGGCATTAGCAACTGTCTCGATATAGAGAGACAGCTCCAGGAAGGAGGGGGTTCTCAATAAAGAAAGAAAAGCCAGAGGCAGCATTCTTTGCGTGCGCAGCATATTCACAACACAACACAGCTCCGAACCTGAGCAGCTGTCTTTGGGGCTCAGCTTGGTGAGTGAAGCTTCACTCCACAGCTAGAGGTAGCAGAGCATGTTTACAGAAGAGTAGAGAGAGAGAGAGAGAGAGAGAGAGGGGGGGGGGGGGGGGGAGGGGGGGGGGGGGAAAAAAAAAAAAGAAAAAAAAAGAGAGAGAGAGAGAGAGAGAGAGAGAGAGAGAGAGAGAGAGAAAGAGACTTGGCTTTGGTCAACACGCATACCAACGGCTCCTCGACTCCTCCACCATGCCTCTTTCTTCTCAGGCAGATGCTGCTTGTATCAAACAAAGGGGTGCATGTGTCTGAATCACATGGCTAGACACTGACCTCATTCCATTAACTGCTACACGCTTGGAGTTTATGCTATAGAATGACTTGTAATACGGGCTGGAGGATAAGATGACGCTGCCCTTTTCTTGAAGGAGAGGGTGGGGAATAGGTTTTGTTAAATTTTTGCTGGGGACTGGTACCTTTTTTCATACAATATGGACGAAAAAATATATATTTGTTAAATGAGATTGAACGGGATCTTAAGCACTTACAGTTGAAGTCGGAAGTTTACATACATCTTAGCCAAATACATTTAAACTCAGTTTTTCACAATTCCTGACATTTAATCCTTGTACAAATTCCCTGTCTTAGGTCAGTTAGGATCAACACTTTATTTTAAGAATGTGAAATGTCAGAATTATAGTAGAGAGCATGATTTATTTCAGGTTTTATTTCTTTCATCACATTCCCAGTGGGTCAGAAGTTTACATACACTCAATTAGTATTTGGTAGCATTGCCTTTAAATTGTTTAACTTGGGTCAAACATTTCGGGTAGCCTTCAACAAGCTTCCCACAATAAGTTGGGTGAATTTTGGCCCATTCCTCCTGACAGAGCTGGTGTAACTGAATCAGGTTTGTAGGCCTCCTTGCTCGCACATGCTTTTTCAGTTCTGCCAACAAATGTTCTATAGGATTGCGGTCAGGGCTGTGTGATGGCCACTCCAATACCTTGACTTTGTTGTCCTTAAGCCATTTTGCCACAACTTTGGAAGTATGCTTGGGGTCATTGTCCATTATGTAGACGCATTTCCGACCATGCTTTAACTTCCCGACTGATGTCTTGAGATGTTGCTACAATATATCCACATAATTGTCCTTCCTCATGATGCCATCTGTTTTGTGAAGTGCACCAGTCCCTCCTGCAGCAAAGCACCCCCACAGTATGATGCTGCCACCCCTGTGCTTCACGGTTGGGATGGTGTTCTTCGGCTTGCAAGCCTTCCACTTTTTCCTCCAAACATAACGATGGTCATTATGGCCAAACAGCTCTATTTTTGTATAATCAGACCAGAGGACATTTCTCAAAAAAGCACGATCTTTGTCCCCATGTGCAGTTGCAAACCGTAGTCTGGCTTTTTATGGCGGTTTTGGAGCAGTGGCTTCTTCCTTGCTGAGCGGCCATTCAGGGTATGTCGATATAGGACTTGTTTTACTGTAGATATAGATACTTTTGTACCTGTTTTCACCAGCATCTTCACAAGGTCCTTTGCTGTTGTTCTGGGATTGATTTGCACTTTTGGCACCAAAGTACGTTAATCTCTAGGAGACAGAACGCGTCTCCTACCTGAGCAGTATGACGGCTGCGTGGTCCCATGGTGTTTATATTTGCATACTTTTGTTTGTACAGATGAACGTGGTACCTTCAGACATTTGGAAATTGCTCCCAAGGCTGAATCAGACTTGTGGAGGTCTACAATTTGGTTTCTGAGGTCTTGGCTGATTTCTTTTGATTTTCCCATGATGTCAAGCAAAGGGGCACTGAGTTTGAAGGTAGGCCTTTAAATACATCCACAGATACATCTCCAATTGACTCAAATGATGTCAATTAGCCTATCAGAAGCTTCTAAAGCCATGACATCATTTTCTGGAATTTTCCAAGCTGTTTAAAGGCACAGGCAACTTAGTGTATGTAAACTTCTGACCCACTGGAATTGTGATACAGTGAATTATAAGTGAAATAATCTGTCTGTAAACAATTGTTGGAAAAATTACTTGTGTCATGCACAAAGTAGATGTCCTAACCGACTTGCCAAAACAATAGTTTTGTCGCTCTGGATAAGAGCGTCTGCTAAATGACTAAAATGTAAATGTAAATGTTAACAAGAAATTTGTGGAGTGGTTGAAAAACGAGTTTTAATGACTCCAACTTAAATGTATGTAAACTTCCGACTTCAACTGTACAAATTCGTAACGTATTGTACGAATTGGAATTCGTAACATATCATGCAAAATGATTGACGTTGTGCACAATTCTCGGGGACTGGTTTTGGCTCGTGAGCGCTAATTTCAAAACTACTGGCTGAAATTATACAAAACCTTTGTATCATCACTTTAAAGGTATATTAAGTATATTTTCTACAGGTATAGTAAATATGTATATACACTGAACAAAAATATAAACACAACATGTAAAGTGTTGGTCCCATCTTTCATGAGCTGATATAAAAGATCCCAGAAATGTTCCATATGCACAAAAAGCTTATTTCTCTAAAATGTTGTGCACAAAAATGTTTACATCCCTGTTAGGAGAATTTGTCCTTTGCCAAGATAATCCATCCACCTGACAGGTGTGGCATATCACGAAGCTGATTAAATCAACATTATTATTACACAGGTGCACCTTGTGCTGGGGACAATAAAAGGCCACTCTAAAATGTGCAGTTCTGTCCCACAACACAATGCCACATGCACAATTGGCACGCTGACTGCAGGAATGTCCACCAGAGCTGTTGCCAGATAATTTAATGTTGATTTCTCTATCATAAGCCGCCTCCAACGTTGTTTTAGAGAATTTGACAGTACGTCCAACCGGCCTCACAAACGCAGACCACGTGTATGGCAGTTTTCTGATGTCTATGTTGTGAACAGAGTTCCCCATGGTGGTGGTGGGGTTATGGTATGGGCAGGCATGAGCTATGGACAACAAACATAATTGCATTTTATCGATAGCAATTTGAATTCACAGAACTACCGTAACGAGATCCCGAGGCCCATTGAGGCCAATATTTTTAAGGTATCTGTGACCAACAGATGCATATCTGTATTCCCAGTCGTTAAATCCATAGATTAGGGCATAATGCATTTATTTCAATTGACTGGTTTCCTCATATGAACTATAACTCAGTAAAATCTTTGAAATAGTTGCACGTTGTGCTTATATTTTTGTTCAGTACATATTTATTACATCAACACTGAGTTCCACCTTTTTCTAACTGTTGAAACACGACTGAGGCTGCATCATTTGACAACGATATTCTCCTCCTGTAATGTTGACGTTTGAGACAGGCGGGGAAAGGAGGCTGGTAATATTACAGATGGTAGATGGGAAACGAGCTTGCTATGCGTCTGCTGTTTAGTACTGCTATTCCTCACCCTCTGCCCCATTGGAATGTACAGGTAACTGCCAAAATAAAGGAAACTCTTGAGTAAATGAGCCGCATTAAGACACTTTATGTTGGTGTTTCCTTTATTTTGGCAGTAACCTGTATGAGGGGTGGATGAGGCCAACTATCTTATAGGAAACTTGGCTTTATCCCCCCCCCCCATATTGTCATGTCAGTAATGCCATACTGTGGATAATATAACCCTGGTTCCACAGAGGTGTGAGTCCCTGTTAGCCAAGACAGACACAGTCTACTCTGTCCTATACTGTAGTTATGAACTTTATCATATGGGATTAGAGGTATAGACTTACTTAATGCAAAACTCCTAGAGGACACCTAGAGGGACGATTGGGCAGTCGCAGATATTGACTGACATTATGGATTCGATTGAGTTTTATGCTTATCATATCCGTGACCTTTGGTTTGGATTCACACTCTGGGCTGTCTATTGTTCACAAGGTCAAGCAATGACATCACGGTGGAGTCACGATCGGATAACACTGGACAGGCAGGAAATAAGATGCCTGATTCTTGTATTGTAATATGAGTCTGGCCCTGCAGTGTACACACACCACTTCTTGCCCCCTTTGAGTCATTCTGGTTCGTTGTGACTTAACAGCAACACTTGTACTTCCATTGCACCGCAATATCACCATCTTAGTAAACATCAACACGGCCAAGTCTTTGTAGAATCTTCAGCAGGCAAATTATGCCGATGTAGCATAATTACAGTATGTCCTTGTGTGGAGATATTTCAGAGAAGGGTTGCAGAGCTGTTGCACACCGACTGGCCTATTGTAGCTAGGTGAGAAGCAAGTTAAAGGCTGTTAAGGGTTGTGTTGCAGTATGATGCAGGGAGGCATCTCTCTCCAAGAAAAGAGAGTGAAAGAGAAATACTGTGAAAAATACTGTGAAATCCCCCCCCCCCCCGGGAAGCAAATATAGATTCCAGCGATGGTATTGATTTCTGTCTGCCACATGCAATTATTAATGCATGTCACATCTGCGAAACAATTACAGCACACCAGGGCCAGAATCCAGCCACAGTCTAATACATCATAATTATGAGCAACTCCTCTGCAGATGTCTCGAGGGGGAGCCGGCCGCGGCTCAAAAAGGAAGGGACGGATTGAAAGAGAGAGAGAGTTTCGGTGGCTAGTTTGACGCGGTGGGCTGCTAATGTTTGTCGACAGCGCCATTAAGCCAGGAGAGTGTTGTCATCCCAACGTTAAGATTTATGCTGTGTCGCATTAGTGGAAACCAAGACTGTTCTCAGGACAGGTCTGCTGCTTTTGACTAGCAGAAGTTACTTTTCATAGCAGGTTAGGAGAATTAACGTGGCAGGTTAGGAAAATTAGGTTAAGGTTAGGAAAAGGGTTAGGGCAACTAAGACTGTTGTCAGGGCAGGTCTGCTGTTTTTGACTAGAATGTTGTCATCCCGCCGCTAAGATTTATGGGCCGTGGAAGACGAGGGGGGTCGTGCATGGTGTGGTGGCACCGGGCCGTATCTCAATAGTATAACATGGCTTCCTTTTCTCTTTATTTCCGCATCTCCTTTACCTTCATCATTGATGATTGGAGGCCCGGGCCGTGCCTCAATAGTCTAACATTGAGACTAGCATTGAGACAGAAAATTGAAATGGCAACTTCCTCAGATCTCTGTTCTCTTAGGGACCACACACACCGCACCGAATGATAATCTGCTGTTTGTCTGCAGTTCGTTCGGCGCGGCGTGTTACTTTTTTAGCTATTCTACATGTAGAATCAGTTTGCAAATTACGGCTGGCACTATGTTCAGAGGTGCTAAGTACTCTTGGCTGGCAAACGCTACCGGTGTGTCCGTCCCTTTTAAAGTTCCCAAAACTCATGTCAGCAGAAATGTGTGTTTGTGGGCCACTAAATCATGAACATTCGTGTGTGGAGCTCAGCGCGGTGGCCTCTAGGACGAAACCACCAAGCGACCATGGTCCGATAACAAAAACATGGTCCCCAACCTTCGAAAAACATAATTGGATCCAGCTTTAGATTCCCATGAAAACTCTCTCCCTCCCTTAAAGCGGGTTCAGCTCTATACAAAAGCCGAAGACTGGTGTAAAAAAAAGAGGGAGATTTAATAATAAATAGTAGTGGCCGCGTGGTATGTTTCATTTGGCACGATGTGTGTGTGTGCGCGTGTACGCTCAGTCAGTGGGGCTGATGATCACATCTGGAGGCCATTACAGTTGCTTATGATCATGCAAGAGAAGCTGTCACCTTCAAACTGCACACTCAGACACACACACACTCCTTTCCCTCACTCTCACTCTCACTCACTCACCTTCCAAGCCTGAACTCCATTAAGGCAAGAGAAGACTAAAAACAATGGTGAGAGAATAACAACAAAATATTCCAGTGCACATATTGATGCATGGATAGCTAACTATTTATCCGTCTAAAATAAAGGGTTGACTGATAGTATACGGTGTGCTGGCTACAGCTCAGTATAGACTAGGTTGAGGTTGGGTGGAGAAAGGGGATGTAGAAAAATCTAATATGTAACCGATTCAGCTCCACATGTGATGTATTCCATGTGTCTGTGCAGGGCAGGGAGTGCATGGGGTACAGTTCACTTTGTATGAGTTTCTGAGGGGGAAGAATGTAAATGGAACACCTGCTGGGGCAGACTGACAGGAAAAACGTAATTCGTCATACCCAAAGTCTAGATGGAAAGTTATTTTGACTTCTATGTCGAGGGTCATAAGGTTCACACTGTAGTGTACCTCCAGCACTCCAACTGTTTACCCTTTTGAGAGGGAAAATATGTTTTATTATCACATACATCAGATAGGTGCAGTGAAATGTTGCTTTACAGGGTCGGTCATAGTAGTGTGGCACTGGAGGAAATTATGGTTAAGTGCCTTGCTCAGGGCACATTTTTCACCTTGTCGGCTCGGGGATTTGAACCAGCGACCTTTAGTTTAACTGTCCCAACGCTCTAAACACTAGGCTTCCTGCCACCCTCTACTCCTACAGTTTCTGTTAGTCACAATACAGAGACATTTCTTTACAGAAAAAGTTACTCGTCCACTAACTTGAGGCGATCAGATCAAGCCATTGTGGCTCATGTTTGCCCCCTCCAGCTATGCAGTTGCATTGTCTGTTGGGAAACAACAATAAACCCAGAGGAAACTGGTGAGGCCAAACTCAGGGCAGGCTGGCTGGGCATTAACGATGTCCCCCCTGAGACTGTGTCATCCCTCCAGGACATTAACCACCTCAGCACCAGACCCCCGGTGTTAGAGTGATAAATCTCACACTAACGAGCCAGCCTGCCAGGCCAAAACGGGGAGCTGCTCTCCCTGTCACTCTCCCTGTCACAACAGAGGTGACAGACCAGCTGGAGAAGGAGTGAGAGGTAGGGTAATGGGAATTCTCAAGTTAACATCCAATTCACTCTGGTGGTGTCTCTCGTGACGTGAACATGTCCCCAAGTTCTGATGTTGGGTCCGTCTCACGTGACGTGAAAATGCTTCACTCAGACTGAGGGGCTATTGGGACCCTTGAAGATGACCGGTCTTCCAGCAAGCTGCTGATGTGTGTGTGTGTGTGTGTGTGTGTGTGTGTGTGTGTGTGTGTGCGTGCGCGAGTACATATTGCTGAGCTAATCCCTTTCAGACACAGCTGGATGTACCATGCCATGGGGGTCCCCTCTCACCCTCCGCCATCATAATCAGAAGTGACAACGTCCCTTTGTCCAACATAGGGGAACCCTCTTTGCTAGATAGCTTCACATATGGGCTCCAAAATACTTCAACATACCCAGACTGAGAATAAATGAATGCCTAATAGACATTGTCTTTTCACAAATACCTGAGATTCCACTCAAAAGGCAAGACTTAGACTTATAACTTGTACAGAAAACATGACCAAAAAAATGCTCCGCTTGACAAAAAAAAAGATATGGCCCCAATATAAACTACTGTCCCAATATAAACTACTGTCCCAATATAAACTACTGTCCCAATATAAACTACTGTCCTATGTGACTTTGTTTTGTTTAGTCTCCCTCTCCCACTCCCTCTATGGAGTTTGTGTGTAAATCAGTAACTAAGTCAGAGGTAAAGCCCTATCAGCGATCTGCTCCCAGCCCCTGGCGTCCAGCCTCCCACTGGGTCAGTGTGCGGCTCCGCTCCGGATCCTCAGGGACTCCACTCCAAAGTTTAGTGTTTGCCGAGCGGAGCTGAGCAGCTTGTCACAGTTGGATACACCCACACCGACAACACAAAAAAGCTCTCTCTGAGAACACAGATAATGAAGCCAGAGATCCCAGCTGAGTGCTGTACAAGCGCACATACACACACACACACACACACACACACACACTGAGAAAAATGTCCGATGTTGACTGCGCCTGGTTCCAAAACAATAGGGACAGATTGCATTCTGGGTACTGCTAATTAAAAGGAATGATTCACAGTCTTCCTATTTTAGCTCGGGATTCTTCTGCATAAGATGAGAAACCAGTGACCACAACAAACATATGTTTCTATTGGGATCCATTGTGTTACAGGGCTTCACTGAAGATGCCTGATAGAACTTGACATGACTTATGCATTTGATGTGTTTTATCTATTTTAAGTCTCCTCGTCCAGTTCCTAATGCCCACCAGGGAAAAGCTAGGTTTGTTATTCATTAAATGACTACCTTGCTTTAAAGGTAGACTCAGCAATATGATGTAGATGCAGAAAGCAAACAGCGTAGTGGGTCAATTTCCGCAACATCTAAGAGCGTTAAAGCGCAAGGCTCAACTTCTCCACTGGCTACCACGTAGAAACGGCGTGAAGCGAATCCGTGCACACGCACAGATACTGTGTGTGACTGTGTGAGAACGAAGTGATGCATCTCGCTCATCTCAATATCTGCGGTACTGGTCGTGGCAACATCATTTAGCTGAGTCTACCTTTAAAATGGAATTCAAATTGAGCTAGATCCCTTTTTATAATAATAATAATAAGCCATTTAGCAGACGCTTTTATCCAAAGTGACTTACAGTCATGTGTGCATACATGTTTACGTATGGGTGGTCCCAGGGATCGAACCCAATACCCTGGCGTTACAAGCGCCATGCTCTACCAATTGAGCTACAGAGGACCACTCCAATGGTGTGTGCCCTTTGTTTTAATAATGTTGTTTGTGTGCTGGGTTTTCTGTGTCCCTCCCTTTTCACGAAGCTGGAAGTTTGCGGGGACAGTAGCGTATGCTAGCGTACCTGTAGGCTTCCAGTCATTGCGCTTTACGCTAGTTAGCATTGGCTCGCAAAACTACCAGAATCTTGCCAGAATTGCCAGAATCTCGCAGTATCCCTTTAAGCCTGAGGGTAAGGGGTTTGATTCTGGCAACAGTCGGTTATTTCTGTTAGACAATGTAGATAGTGTGCACCATTGTCACTTAGGGACACAGGCAAAGGGAAGAGCGTGCAACTCGCATGAACAAAACATTTTAAGCACTGAATGTAAGGATTGCGTGGCTTTTTCCACCAGGTGAAGATTACAGATGTACTATTCATGTATGAGCCACGCATTGACACGTGGAGTCCAAAACGGAAGGTTTAAAAAATGCTGACGTAGTTTTCAAGGTAAGGGCTACTGTAATAGGCCTACTGACAGTATTTTGTCATGGTCAACATATGACTTAAACAATAACAAAACAATAACAAAGCAACTCCCCGCCCCTGTTTTGGTAAAATGCTGAAGGATGGGGCTGGAGAAATGTAACCACTCTCAAATTCGTAGACAGAGCTATGTATGCAAGGACTGACCATCCATGATATCAAAATGATAGTTAGCGCAATATAGTGTTTGTTTATGTTTATTTAGTTTACAAACATTGGAGTAAAACAAGCTTATATTTTGGGTTCTGATGGGGTAAGACAGTTGAACTAAGCTTATGAGGCATTTCTAAGAGGCATTTCTGGGTACATACAATGAATTTATATATCCAAAAATGTAGCAACTGCAGTTTCCCCCTTTAACAGAAGGTGTCGGTTTCCCTTAGTAGCCTATTCAATATACAGAGTGATTCATTTTGGCATGAACTGACACACAAACTCTCCAAAATACGCTTGACAGACATTCATCTCGACCCTAATGCCCTTTCGTGATGTCATAATCTCACCATTTCTCTCCAAGAAATAATCAATTTATCTTTCAACTAGAGTTAAGTGCAGCAAAGTGCATTGCAGTGGACCCACACTGTGTTTTTGTTGTACGAGAGAGAGAGCAGCAGAAATAGGAGAGGTGCGTTAGTAGACAGGATCTATTGGCAGCCGACTTGGCAGCCGTACGTGACATTCACGGATAATGACAGCCACTAGAAGGACCATGTCTCAGTTGGTCTCATGTTCAGACTTGGGCAATAGTGGGGGTCAGAGACGGACTGACCATAGGGAAATTCTGGCAAATGCCAGATGGGCTGGTCCATCTTTTGCCCAGTGGGCCTATCTAAAGTGGGATTTTAGAGCGGAAATATCATTATTTTATAATAATGAGGACCTTCAGGAAAAAATGGGCCGGTGTGGGGGCCTTGAGGGAAAGAAATGGGCCGGTGTGTTAGAAATGTCCAGGACGATTTCTGGTCCCAGTCCGCCCCTGGTGGGGTATAAGGACAGGCTCTGGGTCTGTATACATAGTGTCTCAGAGTGCTGATCCAAGATCAGTTTAACCATAATTAATATTATTATATGGACAGAGGCGACCTGATCCTAGATCAGCACTCCTTCTCTGAAAGGCATTGTGAATACAGGCCCAGAGCTGGAGATATTCAAGAAGGACTCGTAAATCAGATGCACACCCCGGCTGTCAAGCACCTTTTTTTTTGTCCCAGAATGGTCCCAAAAATAAGCCATTATCTCAAGTGTATGTTTCCCCTCTTCGCCCAATAGCTGCTTAACTATGTTCCTGTTTGGCGACATGAATGGGCAGCACGCTTCCACAGAGGCTGTACATTTTGGGGAAACATTTGAGTCACTCCCAACCTTGTTAAACTGGATTACAAATCCAGCACTTCCAAAGTAACTTTTCTTAGTGTTTTATTGTCTTGTGTTTTTACTATTTCCACTTGGTTTCCTCGTTTTAAATGAGCCAAACGCCTACATAGTGAAATGTTATTCCAGGCCATGTGATTAAAGACACATTGGGGTGAACAAATGTGGTGTGTTTGTCTGTCTGCCCAGTTTTTGATTTTCTGTTGTCAAATTTTCCTTCAGTCAATATAGTGATTGAGGTTTAAGAAGACACATTTGTTGTACAGTATCAGTTGAGGTGGACATTTAAAAAGACTAGAGAATTAACACATGCCATTTTGGACCATAGATGTTGTGTTTGTAACCCAGATGTTTCAAGCGTTCAAGTTTCTGCATGCATGGTCTCTCTCTCTTTATTTCTTTCTCTCTCTCTCTCTCTCTCTCTCTCTCTCTTTTTCTCTCTTTCTCTTTCTTTCGTTCTCTCCCCCCAATAATTATAAAGCATTAGGGTGAAGTCACAAGGTAGGCAACTGACCAGCCCAGGGCACTTTTGAAACAGCCTGCCAACAACTCAGTCACTATAGGACCTTTGTTAATTTATTAGTATAGTACCCCGTCTTGTTCAAACTACACTGGACCGTAAGTTTATCAAGCACTTTAGCTATTTCACATATTTACATTAAGTGTTTATTTGAACAACATGGTCTCTATGCACCATTACCACAATGGAGTCCAATTAGACATTGTCTCAATGTTTAGAGTGGGACTAACCTCTCACCTCTTACTGAACCGAAGCAACACACACATGCAAACATGCACATGCACACGCACGCACACACATACACAAACTTTTCACAATTTACTGTATATCTGACAGTTGAAACGTAGTCTTTGTCAAATGCAAATGTTTCATCTTTCACAAAGATATGTTCTGTTATTTCACCAATACACCACTGTGAATAACAGCCTGACTCTACTGTATCGGTCTTCCCTCTGGTCTAGCCAGGCAGCGCTGGATTGGTTTCAAGCTGCACACTAGCTGTAGGACTTGAGTGACACCTCATCATTGGCTTCCCATCCGAGCTGTAATTGGGTCAGATGACTGGCGTGCTACAGGGGTTTAAATCCCTCACATAAATATAGAGCTGGAAGACTCGCTTGCTGTGCCGTGCTCCCCGCATGACTCCCGCCCCACTTTCTCGCTACATTACTCCAGACTCCAACTAGCTCTTCCTCATGTAAACAACCAAGTGGGCAGTCAAGAGTCCTCGTACGTTGATTACTTTACATTAAGTTGCTTAAATGTAAAGTACCACTTTACAATACGTTGCTGAAGTGTAAAGTAACACTTTACACTAAATGTATGTACTGTAAAGTCACACTTTACAATAAGTTGATGTCATGTTAACAATATTATTGTTGTACTGTAAAATAACACTTTACAAAATGGTTTAATGTAAAGTAAAACTTTACAAACCATTGTAATCTACAGTAACACTTTACAACAGTGTTTAGTGTAAAGTATCACTTTACAATATGTTGCTGTAATGTAAAGTACAACTTTACAATAACTTGCTGTAATGCAAAGTAACACTTTACAATACGTTGATGTAATGTAAACAATAGCGCCAAATATTATTGTTGTACTGTAAAGTAACACTTTACACAATGGTTTAATATAAAGTAACACTTTACAATAAGATCTTAAAGCTCTGTAGTAACACTGTAGTTGCTATAGTAACAGCATAGTTATTTTTTGTGTTACAACTACTACAAGTATTATAAACATTATAACACAGTGTTTTGGTAATGAGAGAACTCATGTTTCATCATCCTACAGAGCTCAACTATGCCTTTAAAATGTGTTCATTCGTTCAGTATTGTTGCCACCGCAGTCAATATAATGTGTGTGTATTCCTGGCGGCCGTAAAAGAGTCCCAGTAAACAATGTAATGGTTCATATTTCACGACAAAGAATATAGTACTTCAGAGCCATGCTGGTGTTATTTAGCAACTTAGACGTAAGAATAAAACGTGCAAAGAAAGTAGCAAGTTTTTGCGGTAATCGTCCAGGTCCTGTATTTATAAAGTGTCTCAGAGTGCTGATCTAAATCAAATCAACACAATGTTTATTCGTCAGGATACAACGTAAACGGTGCAATGAAATGCAATGTCATTTTCTATTTTAAATGCAATACTAGAGCAATAGGGGCAATATTATGTAAAAGTCACGAATACAAAATGCAAGTGAACACAAATACTATGTAAAAAGGAAGTAATAGAACACTTTGTATATTGAGAAAAACTATAGAATATGCTATGTCAGGTAACGGTATACAGCGTCTTGAGAAGGTTTTCACACATCTTGACTTTTTCCACATTTTGTTGTTACAGCCTGATTTTAAAATGGATTAAATTGCGATTTATTGTTTTGTCACTGGCCTACGAAATATTTCAAATTAATTAAAAATGAAAAGCTGAAATGTCTTGAGTATTCAACCCCTTTGTTATGGCAAGCCTAAATACAATGCCTTCAGAAAGTATTCACACCCCTTTACTTTTTCCACATTAATCCAAAAGGAAAATTAAGCTGAAATGTCTTGAGTCAATAAGTATTATGGCAAGCCTAAATATGTTCAGGAGTAAAAATGTGCTTAACAAATCGCATAATAAATTGCACGGACTCATTCCATGTTCAATAATAGTGGTTAACATGATTTTTGAATGACTACCCCGTCTCTGTAACCCACACATACAATTATCTGTAAGGTTCCTCAATTGAGTAGTGAATTTCAAGAACAGATTCAACTACAAAGACTAGTGAGATTTTTCAAAGACGCTGAATATCCTTTTGAGCATGGTGAAGTTATTAAATACACTTTGGATGGTGTATTAATACACCCAGTCACTTCAAAGATAAAGGTGTCCTTCCCAACTCAGTTGCCGGAGAGGAAGGTAACTGCTCAGGGATTTCACCATGAGGCCAATGGTCATTTTAAATCAGTATAATGGTTGTGATATGAGAACTGAGGATGGACCAACAACATTGTAGTTACTCTGCAATACTAACCTAAATGACAGAGTGAAAAGAAGGAAAAATTCCAAAACATGCATTCTGTTTGCAACAAGGCACTAATGTAATACTGCAAAATGTTTGGCAAAGAAATTAACTTTTTGTCCTGAATATAAAGCGATATGTTTGGGGTAAACACAACACGTCATTGAGTACCACTCTTCATATTTTCAAGCATGGTGGTGGCTGCATCATGTTATGGGTGTGCTTGTCATTGGCAAGGACTAGGGAGTTTTTTAGAATAAAAATAAATGGAATACAGCTATAAGCACAGGCAAAATCCAATCCAATCTATGGCAAGACTTGAAAATGGCTGACTAGCAATGATCAACAATAAACTTGACAGAGCTTGATGAATTTAAAAAAGAATAATGGGAAAATATTATACAATCCAGGTGTGCACAGCTCTTAGATTTACCCAAAATGACTCACAGTTGTAATCGCTGCCAAAAGTGCTTCTACAAAATATTGACTCAGGGGTGTGAATACTTATGTAAATGTGATATTTCTGTATTTAATTCTCAATAGATTTGCAAAAATGTCTAAAAACATGTTTTCACTTTGTCATTATAGGGTATTGTGTGTAAATGGGTGAAAAAACAACACACAATTAATCCAATTTGAGTTCAGGCTGTAACATCAAAATGTGGAATAAGTAAAGAGGAATGAATACCTTCTGAAGACACTGTAATCAAGTAAAAAGTGAATAGTGACCTGCTGAGCAGCAAGGTAGAGTAGTAAAAATAAATGGTATTACATCATAGCAGCAGTGGTCTGTGTGTGTGTGTGTGTGTGTGTGTGTGTGTGTGTGTGTTGAAGTGGGTGTGCAGAGAGTCAATGCAAGTAGACTTCAGGTGCAGGTGGTTGGCAGGTATGTGGGAAGCCAGGGATTAGTTGTTCAACAGTTTTATGGCCTAGAGGCAGACACTGTCTCTGAACCTGTTGGTCTGAGCTGTGATGCTCTGATACCGCCTGCCAGGATCAGTTTGACCTTTTAGATCATAATGACAAAAATAACATGGACAGGGGGACTCTTTATGAATATGGTCCCAGCATGCAGGAGGTTTTGGGGAACAGATGTTCATTTACACATGGCCATCTCACTGTCTGACCAATAAACCACTTCACACTTGTGATTTGTGTCACATGTGCTTGCCGTAGATCCCATAATGCACCTCAGATGGTCAGCCATGCCTCCTCTCTCTCTCAACACGTGATGCTCTCAACGTAACTCTGGCTGGCTCAACATAACTCTGGCTGGATCAATGTAACTCTGGCTGGCTCAACGTAACTGGCTGGCTCAACGTAACTCTGGCTGGCTCAACGTAACTCTGGCTGGCTCAATGTAACTTTGGCTGGCTCAACGTAACTCTGGCTGGATCAATGTAACTCTGGCTGGCTCAATGTAACTCTGGCAGGCTCAATGTAACTCTGGCTGGATCAATGTAACTCTGGCTGGCTCAACGTAACTCTGGCTGGATCAATGTAACTCTGGCTGGCTCAATGTAACTCTGCAGGCTCAATGTAACTCTGGCAGGCTCAACGTAACTCTGGCTGGATCAATGTAACTCTGGCTGGATCAATGTAACTCTGGCTGGCTCAACGTAACTCTGGCTGGATCAATGTAACTCTGGCTGGCTCAACGTAACTCTGGCAGGCTCAACGTAACTCTGGCTGGATCAATGTAACTCTGGCTGGCTCAACGTAACTCTGGCTGGATCAATGTAACTCTGGCTGGCTCAACGTAACTCTGGCAGGCTCAATGTAACTCTGGCTGGATCAATGTAACTCTGGCTGGCTCAACGTAACTCTGGCTGGATCAATGTAACTCTGGCTGGCTCAATGTAACTCTGGCAGGCTCAATGTAACTCTGGCAGGCTCAACGTAACTCTGGCTGGATCAATGTAACTCTGGCTGGATCAATGTAACTCTGGCTGGCTCAACGTAACTCTGGCTGGATCAATGTAACTCTGGCTGGCTCAACGTAACTCTGGCAGGCTCAACGTAACTCTGGCTGGATCAATGTAACTCTGGCTGGCTCAACGTAACTCTGGCTGGATCAATGTAACTCTGGCTGGCTCAACGTAACTCTGGCTGGCTCAACGTAACTCTGGCTGGATCAATGTAACTCTGGCTGGCTCAACGTAACTCTGGCTGGATCAATGTAACTCTAGCTGGCTCAACGTAACTCTGGCTGGCTCAACGTAACTCTGGCTGGCTCTTCCAACAAAAGGCTTCTGAGTCTGCAGCATTCTGCAGTTGGAAAGCAGTTAGTCTGCCTTCTCCCCCTCCCCAAAACATTTGCATGCTGCATGGAATATTGTGATGTTTTTTTTCTCCAAATGCCTGCAACTCATTGAATCTGAAATGAAAAAGGTTAGGCAGTGTTTCAGGGCTTTTACTGGAAGATCTGTAAGTACAGTATATAAGTAAAAGTCTCTCTCTCTCTCTCTCTCTCTCTCTCTCTCTCTCTCTCTCTCTCTCTCTCTCTCTCTCTCTCTCTCTCTCTCTCTCTCTCTCTCTCTCTCTCTCTCTCTCTCTCTCTCTCTCTCTCTCTCTCTCTCTCTCTCTCTCTCTCTCTCTCTCTCTCTCTCTCTCTCTCTCTCTCTGTTGAAGCAGAATCATGCAGGCTCACTGCTGGTATAGCAGTCCTATCTGTTGGAGGCTCCCACTGTGTCCTCAGTGTTTGGGATCGGTGCCTGGATGATACAGTATACTAGCAATACTCCATCCTTCTGTATGAATGAAATGAGAATGGAGGGCCAGCGAGAGCTTTCTGCAGGGGGAAGTTACAGCGGAGGATGTTGACACAAATTACATCAGCGACTTCAAATCAGATCAAAGCAGCCAGTTTGGCTGGTTTAGATGAAATCAGACCACACATTGCTTAGAGCAGTCAAGCGGTATACAAGCACAAACTTCATGCTCAGGACACTGCTTCTTCCTAACTATAGAATGCTAAAAAAGCTCAACTTACTTACTTGAAGTAGGCAGCATATTCCCCTCACCGCCACTATAACATGATCATGTTCATGCTAAGGATCTGTTGCCTGGTGACTTCTCCTGAATTGAATTCTGCTGCTCTATCGATCGCTCCATACATTCAGTATGAAACTGCCATCCTAGAAGTCTCTAACCAATCAGATTATCAAAGCCAATGACGTGATTCATGATCTGTGTAGGCAGGCTCTGGCCCAACCCATCAATTTCTGGGACCAATGAGAACGTTCAGAATGTGTTTGCATTCTACAAGACGTCGGGGAGGGAAGCAAATCCAGACTCATTGTGGAGAGGAAATGGTAGTGGTTTGTCGAGATCGGTGTGGAAGAACTTGACTGGCCTGCACAAAGCCCTGACCTCAACCCCATCAAACACCTTTGGGATGAATTGGAACGCGACTGCTAGCCAGGCCTAATTGCCCAACATCAGTGCCCGACCTCACTAATGCTCTTGTGGCTGAATGGAAGCAAGACCCTGCAGCAATGTTCCAACATCTAGTGGAAAGCCTTCCCAGAAGAGTGGAGGCTGTTATAGCAGCAAAGGGGGACCAACTCCATATTAATGCCCTTGATTTTGGAATGAGATGTTCGACGAGCACGTGTCCACATACTTTTGGTCATGTAGTGTATATCCTGCTAAATTCTGCAACACGTATGTATTAGTTGCCTTACACTAAAAAGGAATGGCGTTAAAAGCCCTCAAACTCAACTCTGGACCTTGAAGCCAGTTCCACTGCATTTTTTCATTGTTCCCCTCTAATCAGGGACTGATTTAGACCTGGACACCAGGTGGGTGCAATTAATTATCAGTTAGAACAGAAAACCAGAAGGCTCCGGACCTCGTCGGGTCAGATTTGAATACCCCTGATATAAAGCATGCGTCTTCCCTGGACCAGTTTAATGAGTCGGTTGAGTACAGATGTAGGATCTTAATTAGACCTGTATTGTCACAGCAAAATAATCCTGCAACAACTGAATTTGAATGTTTAGACCATAATGTTTCTTGATCGTTGGTTTGGCTATTTTGTTAGTCCAAAAGTAGGCTACATGAAAAGTGCAATACTATTAATAAATCAAATCAAATTGTATTTGTCACATGCTTAGTAAACAACAGGTGAAATGCTTACTTAAGGGCCCTTTGCCAACAATGCAGCTAAATATAAAAATAAAACATGAAATAGTGACACAAGGAATAAATACACAGTGAATAACGAATAACAACTTGTGTTAATGTGTTAGTGTGGTTTTTCAGTGAATTTATGTCAATCACAAAGCTAATCTGAATTTTCTGCGGTAATTAAAGCATGTATCAGCAGTTTAAACAATAACAAAACGTTTCCCCGCCCGTTTCAGTAAAACGTTGAGGGATGGGGCTGGAGAAATTTAACCACTCTCAAATTCATAGACTGAGCTATGGATGCATGTACTGACCATCCATGATATCAAAATGATAGTTTTAACCATGTTTTCAGGCTATTTAGTGTTTGTTTACATTTCAAATCAAATCAAATCAAATTTTATTGGTCACATGCGCCGAATACAACAGGTGCAGACATTACAGTGAAATGCTTACTTACAGCCCTTAACCAACAGTGCATTTGTTGTTTTATTTTAAAAATAAAACAACAACAAAAAAAGTGTTGAGAAAAAAAAGAGCAGAAGTAAAATAAAATAATAGTAGGGAGGCTATATATACAGGGGGGTACCGTTGCAGAGTCAATGTGCGGGGGCACCGGCTAGTTGAGGTAGTTGAGGTAATATGTACATGTGGGTAGAGTTAAAGTGACTATGCATAAATAATTAACAGAGTAGCAGCAGCGTAAAAAGGATGGGGTGGGGGGGCAGTGCAAATAGTCCGAGTAGCCATGATTAGCTGTTCAGGAGTCTTATGGCTTGGGGGTAGAAGCTGTTGAGAAGTCTTTTGGACCTAGACTTGGCACTCCGGTACCGCTTGCCGTGCGGTAGCAGAGAGAACAGTCTATGACTAGGGTGGCTGGAGTCTTTGACAATTTTGAGGGCCTTCCTCTTTGTTTACAATTTTGAGGGCCTTTAACTTTGTTTACAAACATTGGAGTAAACGAAGCTTATATTTTGAATTCTGATCGGGTACGACAGTTAACCTAAAGCTCATGAAGCATTTATCAGTTATATTCTTCAAGAATCAATGGGTACATATCATTAATGTATAAGTCCAAAAATGTAGCAACTGCAGTTTCCCCCTTTAACAGAAGGTGTCGGTTTCCCTTAGTAGCCTATTCAATATACAGAGTGATTCATTTTGGCAATGTATAAGTCCAAATGGATGTAGCATCTGCTGATTGCCCCTTTAAGATCCAACATCTGTAGCTAGCTATCCACATGGCCGACTCTTTCTATTATGAGATGGATATCGTTTACATTATACACAAAGCATGGATATTACATTAATAGATCAAATCGTTTTTCAGTGGAGAAGTTAGATGTTTAAAGTTTGCTTGCAAAGTTATCAAATTTATTTGGATAAATAACAGTGTGGTATTTTATATAATGAGCATAATATTTTATATTATTTTATGGAAACGGAATATCTAGAAACTTAAGCAGTTCTCTCTAGCTTTCTCTCTTGTGTCTCTGGTATGAGGTGGGTTAGTTTTGACCTTCTCCTCTATAACAGTGCAGTTTCCCTGTCTGAAGTGAAAGAGTCTAGAAACGTAATAATGAGAAGCTCAAACGTGTGCAATGCAAAGACCATCAATGATACATTGTAGTGTACAGTCTAGCTCGTCAGCTCTAGCTCCTGCCTCTGGTATAAGGTGGGTTCGTTTTAACATTCTCCTCTGTTACAGAACAGCTTCCTGTTGGTGCCTGCAGTCCAGGCCTAATCACCAGATTGTGACACGATGAAGGCAGGGTGCGTCACATGACTTGCCTGGAGCCCTACAGCACTGAACTCCCTCTCTCTGCGTCTCTCCCTCTCTCCGTTGTCACTCAGCGAACAACTGGCTGTGGAATCCATTTCTGTTTCTGCAGACTGGGCAATCTCATCTAGTGGATGCATTTCCCTATGCAAATAAGTATACAAACTATGCACATTTTCATGCAC
Organism: Coregonus clupeaformis; assembly: GCF_020615455.1. Classification (NCBI taxonomy): domain Eukaryota; kingdom Metazoa; phylum Chordata; class Actinopteri; order Salmoniformes; family Salmonidae; genus Coregonus; species Coregonus clupeaformis. Next base: position 239,070 of record NW_025533766.1, on the reverse strand, counting down.
CTTTTAAAATTCCTGAGACATTTTAGGAGTTTGTTATACATACTGTAATATTCAGCAGAATTAAAGGGACACTTCATGACATCTTATAATATAATAAATAATAATATGCCATTTAGCAGACGCTTTTATCCAAAGCGACTTACAGTCATGCGTGCATACATTTTTGTGTATGGGTGATCGAACCCACTACCTTGGCGTTACAAGCGCCGTGCTCTACCAGCTGAGCTACAGAGGACCACATATCTTCAAACTAGGCTAAACTGTAACCTAGTTTAAAGGCAGCCTGTTTGTACCATTGCATTTACTGCAACATACACGGTAATACCCTTCCTAAAATGTCTATATTAATATATGACCTCAAACCCACCTCATCCACTCCTGTTTGTAATTTCATCCCAGGAGAAACCCCCAACCTCCTAAAAGAGGGGCCCTAGCCTGGTCCTGCTCTGCACCATACACCCCCAACCCCCTAAAAGAGGGGCCGAGCCTGGTCCTGCCTCTGCACAATACACCCCCTACCCCCTAAAAGAGGGGCCCGAGCCTCGTCCTGCCTCCGCACAATCCACGTAGTCTGATTGAAGGCAGATGTGGCAGTCTGTTTCTCTGTAGTACTGATTCACATTGAAGTATTTGTGCTCCTCTCTCTCTGTAGTGTACAGTGGGAGTTAGTGGACACCGTGCTTTGACATCTATTCACCAGACTTTCCCGCCATGACTTCAGTGATGCCTATAGTTAATTCATGGCAATCATTTGAATATCTGTAGAGACAGAGCAATACAACAAGACATCTGAAGTCCTACTTGCCAGACTTGGTAAGTCCGACTTTTTAAGTCAGTATTGCTGAGCGATTAGTGCTTTTTGAGGTCGGTTCAGTTTCAGTTTGATTGAAAAAAAATAATCATTGTTTCGGTTGCGATTATTTGGGTTGAATGCTGTAACAACACCGAATAAAACAATTAATAAAAGTCCCATGATGGTAGTGACTTCCCATTAATGCTTATCACTTTACTAACTTATTCACATTACTTTACTTTAATAAAATATTTCAGTTGTGTATATTACATTTGTTTTATTTAATGACTTCATTTCATTCCAAGTCATCTCATCTCTATAGAGCTGCTGCCTATGCTGTCTGACAAAATCACTATTTTAGTAGTACTTCAAAGTAAATATGGCATAATTTATGACAGCTGAATACAAACTATCAATCTCTTTGATCATGCTTTTTCAGGTAGAGATACCTCACAAAGCAACAGCTGCTCTCTATATCCCCTCACGATCGTGTACTCTTGTCTCTTCTGCAGCAGGTGTAAAATAAACACAGACCGGACAAGTAGATGCACAATGGATTATGGTCACTGTAGTTAATTACCACGTTTTATGTGCTAAACTATGTCGAATATTGGCCTGTTGGAAACTACAACTCCCTACTATATCGCACAGTTCAGGCTGGATCTGATTTATCTCGAGAGAAACTGTGCAATGTGCGCATTGAGCTCACAGAAAAATTCGAATAATTGAACCGATATTGGTCAATTAGTTGTTTAAAAAATGAAAAATAACCGAAATTGCGGTTAATCGCTCAGCACTATACAGTGAGGGAAAAAAGTATTTGATCCCCTGCTGATTTTGTACGTTTGCCCACTGACAAAGACATGATCAGTCTATAATTTTAATGGTAGGTTTATTTGAACAGTGAGAGACAGAATAACAACAACAAAAATCCAGAAAAACGCATGTAAAAAATGTTATAAATTGATTAGCATTTTAATGAGGGAAATAAGTATTTGACCCCTCTGCAAAACATGACTTAGTACTTGGTGGCAAAACCCTTGTTGGCAATCACAGAGGTCAGATGTTTCTTGTAGTTGGCCACCAGGTTTGCACACATCTCAGGAGGGATTTTGTTCCACTCCTCTTTGCAGATCTTCTCCAAGTCATTAAGGTTTCGAGGCTGGCGTTTGGCAACTCGAACCTTCAGCTCCCTCCACAGATTTTCTATGGGATTAAGGTCTGGAGACTGGCTAGGCCACTCCAGGACCTTAATGTGCTTCTTCTTGAGCCACTCCTTTGTTGCCTTGACCGTGTGTTTTGGGTCATTGTCATGCTGGAATACCCATCCACGACCCATTTTCAATGCCCTGGCTGAGGGAAGGAGGTTCTCACCCTAGATTTGACGGTACATGGCCCTGTCCATCGTCCCTTTGATGTGGTGAAGTTGTCCTGTCCCCTTAGCAGAAAAACACCCCCAAAGCATAATGTTTCCACCTCCATGTTTGACGGTGGGGATGGTGTACTTGGGGTCATAGGCAGCATTTCTCCTCCTCCAAACACAGCGAGTTGAGTTGATGCCAAAGAGCTCCATTTTGGTCTCATCTGACCACAACACTTTCACCCAGTTCTCCTCTGAATCATTCAGATGTTCATTAGCACAAACTTCAGACGGCCCTGTATATGTGCTTTCTTGAGCAGGGGGACCTTGGGGGCATTGCAGGATTTCAGTCCTTCACGGCGTAGTGTGTTACCAATTGTTTTCTTGGTGACTATGGTCCCAGCTGCCTTGAGATCATTGACAAGATCCTCCCGTGTAGTTCTGGGCTGATTCCCCACCGTTCTCATGATCATTGCAACTCCACGAGGTGAGATCTTGCATGGAGCCCCAGGCCGAGGGAGATTGACAGTTCTTTTGTGTTTCTTCCATTTGCGAATAATCGCACCAACTGTTGTCACCTTCTCACCAAGCTGCTTGGCGATGGTCCCATTCCAGCCTTGTGTAGGTCTACAATCTTGTCCCTGACATCCTTGGAGAGCTCTTTGGTCTTGGCCATGGTGGAGAGTTTGGAATCTGATTGATTGATTGCTTCTGTGGACAGGTGTCTCTTATACAGGTAACAAGCTGAGATTAGGAGCACTCCCTTTAAGAGTGTGCTCCTAATCTCAGCTCTACCTATAAAAGACACCTGGGAGCCAGAAATCTTTCTGATTGAGAGGGGGTCAAATACTTATTTCCCTCATTAAAATGCTAATCAATTTATAACATTTTTGACATGCGTTTTTCTGGATTTTGTTGTTGTTATTCTGTCTCTCACTGTTCAAATAAACCTACTATTAAAATTATAGACTGATCATTTCTTTGTCAGTGGGCAAACGTACAAAATCAGCAGGGGATCAAATAATTGTTTTCCCTCACTGTAAGTCAGACTGTTGATCCCGGGGGTAGGAAAAAGGCCTAAACTGATACTTCAAATTCAGATTGAAATATGAGCGTCATTCCGGTGATTCTGTGATGAATGTGAGAAGTCGCTACAGCTCCTTTTTCATCAAATACCTGGTTATACTGGTTGCATCCCAAATTGGGGATGCAACCATGGGGCACTACATAGGGAATAGGGTTCCATTTGGGACGCAACCACTGAGACCTGTCTGACTGGCTTTTTCTCTTGTGTGGGTTGGGTCCATCCTTTCCCTCCCTCTTCTGCCATGATCTCACACAACTCGCTCAGCAGGAAGTGTGGCTGGGTCATTTGCAAGCACTGCACATACAAACTGCCACAAGTCATTATACAACAACCATACGATTAGCTGTGTGGTGTGCTTTCAGTTAGATCTGCTCCGCTAGCATTAGCTTTGTTTATTTTGTAGCAATATAGGCCTACCTTTTGAGATAATCCAAACGGTCAATACCCAACTACGCTATCTTGCCTTGTACCGTTGTCTTCCTATCAGGGAAAAGTGGTGCATTTCATTTGGATTGACTCTTGCTGAGTTGCTTATGTAATACTTTCTTATTGCTGAAGCCAGCAACAAAACCCAAGCCTTAGATTTTATCCGCAAACACAGTTAGCATTTTCTGTTAATACTACAACCAATGTTAGTGGTACCATCTCTGTGCTATTTTCAATGGCGTCAATATGCATTGACTGCATGGCCCTGTCCTCCCATATCCAGATCTACAGAGGTCAGTGCTGATAGAAGGGGGTTGATCATTAGCCCAGACTGGACTGTAAATGTGTAAGCTTGGGGTTTACCCCTCTGAACCAACTGACCCCGGATCAGGGGAGACCTCATCCTGACTGGCCCTGGCCCCACGGCTTAGACACTGTAACATGAATTTTTGACCTGTGCACACCAAGCTGCTATACAGATAAAGCCCTGTGTGTGTGTGTGTGTGTGTGTGTGTGTGTGTGTGTGCGAGCGCGTGCGTGCGTGTCGAGGTCGTGTCACACAGAGGGTCTAATTAAGAAGTGGTCTCCGAGTGCACAAAACCAAACGCACAACAACCCAAACACACGCAACTGTTCAAACCGGCAACCTGCTTCACAACCCACCCAACCACCCTCACACCCAACCACCCTCACACAACACACAACACACTCTCCAACCCCTCTGCCTCCCTCTACACCAACCTACCACCATTCCCTTTGTCTCTGAGCCCCAGTCAATATATCTGACTAAACTTGATGAACTGTTGTGCGCCGCAAAGTTAATTTCTTTCAGAGTGCACGGTAGCCATGGCGACCACCTTATTAGTGCGCTGAAGCCATCTGCTCTAAACATTAACCGGAGCGCGGCTGAGTGGAGAAAAGCTGCACTGGCAGGGAGTACATATGCTTTACGCATTGATCCTACTCAGAGGGGATCGATAGAAAGCCACATTTGTGGTTGTTGCTGCTGTGGTAGTGTTCGGCCATTTTGATTTTCTGTTTGCTCAAAACTAGACGTGTGGCATTCTTTGAGGTTCTTTTTTGGCTTGCAGGACCTTGGAGCTGCTTGAAAACTAATTTGGTGACTGTAGTTTGTTTCATGTCCAAAAGACTGAGGCTTTGTAAGACCAAATATACTATATTTCAAAAGCTGTTTTTTTTTCCCAGAGCTGCAGTGAAACTCCATATTTAGATAGTGGTTTAGTATTACCTTGCTGACTGCATGCTGCCTCTCCCTGTAGCATTTTTGGTGCCGCTTTTATGAGCAAATTGCTGTTAATGATTTAAATATACAGTATATATATTTGTATTTATTTATTGATTAGGGTTGAATTGAATACCTTATATGCTTGGTCTGTTACACTTGACTGAAAGCATCTTTTCACACTGATCCAAGACTCGTCTATCATGAAGTGGAAAATGTATGTCATTTTCAGGCCAACTGATGAGGGTTCCCTAATGTTTTCTATTCTGCAAGCCCCAGATCTTGCAGTGTACTTAGCTCACCTCACTGGAACATTTATTTAGCAAATGCTGTTTCTGTTTGCATGATCCAAATCCAACCCAGGGTGCCTTTAAACAGGAAGAGGATGAGCCTTTAAACTGGAAGGGGAAGTGTGTTTAAACAGGAAGGGGAGGTGCCTTTAAACAGGAAGGTGAGGTGCCTTTAAACAGGAAGGGGAAGTGAACAGTAAACAGGGCGCAGGGAAACATATGAAAAGGAAATCATAACATTAGACACACATGGCAGCGGAGGAATCCAAAACCCAAAATCATCATGAAATAGAATAGGGCTGACCTGTACGAAAGATGGAGGAGAACTGGGGGCCTGTCTAAAATATGTAGTAGTTGCACAAAAGACAACAACAACAACAACAAATAGGCCAGTCATTTTGCAGCTCTTCCCTTGGTAACACTTTAAGTTACTCTTGTGTAGTAACAACAACGTGTTACACAATATTTTAGTAATATAATTTTAATTATAGGCATTCTGTTAGGTTACGTCCCAAGCATGAATGCAGTGCGTGCCCCTGGACTAATGTATTGATATCCTTCCACCGCATTGGTTTCCAAGCAGCCTGACCTAAGCGACTGTTGCTATGGTCCCTCTTTTCCCTCCACTCAACTGACATGAGGCACGTGACTCCCTCTCCTTATATGGAAGCAGCAGGATCACAAATCACTCTGAATGAGGGATGCGTTTTTTGAATTAAGGCTCCCAGAGAAGGATATTGAGTCACCCCTAATCAAGTGGCAGATTCATTTATTTTATTTCTCTTACACCTGTTTTGAATATAGTTTTTTATGTTGCACTCATTCATTTAAATGACTCATAGAGCTATATGAATCATCAATCATGTTGCAATACTATCAGGTAGTTTGGTAGGTTACTGTGCATAAAGACTATTATTCCTTTCACTGTTATGCTTTCCTGGCATGTAGGCCTTATAGTCAAACACATCTGAAAGACTAAGCAAAGGACTGTGGTGTGGTGTAGATCAGGGTAGATTATTCAGTCGGTAGAGCAGGGGAGGGGAGGACTGAAAACCTGTCAGGACACCACAATTCACTCCACCGAGGGAATCCATAAACAAAGATGGCCGTCGCTGCTAAAAACCTCCAAAACCTGTTAAACCAGACATTTTCACGCAATTCGCAATGTAAACACGTACGTCTGCACGAAAAACAAACAGCCTTGACATTGAGGGGGGAAGGGATTGAAAGGAGAAGCACCAGCTGCCGCACCGGTCACATTCCACTGAGGAAACCTCATATCTGAGGCCGAGCTAGGCTGCTAGCTATGAGCCTTCAGAAGTAGTTTGTGATGTCATTCAATGCAAAGTATGGCCTTGGGTAGGGGGTTATTATGCTCTTGAAGGACATTCAGGACCAGCTGTCTTTGTGTGCTCTGTGCTGCTCCCTGTGTAGACAACAGGGGAGCTAGTTGGAGCCCTAGTGACCTTTTCAATGACAGCTCCTGCAGTTGGAGGGAGAAGCCACTTTACCTGACAGCCATTTTAGCACGGCTGGGAATTGCCAGGGACCTCACGATATGATATTATCACGATACTTAGGTGCCGATACGATATGTATCGCGATTCTCATGATCGTATATGTATTGCGATTTCGATACTGCGATTTGATGTTCCAAACATATTGCTCAGTATACTGTATGTCTGCTGCAGAGAGACAAGAGAGAGCATGAGAAAATTAGTTTTTTGATCAGTCAGGGAAATAAAAGTGCTAAAAACTATTTAAAAAGAAGATGGAGAACAAGTTATAGGATGGAAAAATACCAGCGTTGTACCACACGCACAGACGATTACCGCTAGCTAACGCTATGTACAGTAGCATTTTATGCATTTTTTACATTGATTCTTAGTCAAATATAATAATCATTATTATAATAATTCATATTAATATTCAGTCTCAGAAGAAGTAGTTGTTTATATGTGGTCTCTGTGTGGATTCCTTAATCATGGGGGAGGTTTGGGTTTCTCTTCAGATCATGCGACTCACTAATGAAGGCATTAGTTATGGAGGATTAATTTTCAGATCTTAACCTCATTTACAGATACAAAAAAATATCAAAGATCTGGTGCGGATTGTGCAGTTTGGCTCGGTGGTTTTACAGTAAAATGCTTTCATCCTTCTCTGTTGGCCTTAAAAGGAACACTTCAATTATCCAATTACACCCCTACTTTCTGGGTTCAGATCTCTAGACATCTGGTTCTCTGTCCCTTATAGTATACATTTGGAGTTACTGGCATTGATTGACCTCCTTCACACTTTGGATGGGTTTTGATTCATAACCCTTGGCTTCTCACCCTAACTCTGCTGGTTTGTGGTTGGGCCGTTCCCAGGGTAACTACTAGCCAAGCATCTTGATGAAGTGTGTGTGTGTGTGTGAGTACTGCCGCTCTCCACACACTCACATCCACGTGTTACAAACCACAGTTAGTAGTCAACCATACTGTATCAGACAGCTAGCAGTCAACCATACTGTATCAGACAGCTAGCAGTCAACCATACTGTATCAGACAGCTAGCAGTCAACCATACTGTATCACACAGCTAGTAGTCAACCATACTGTATCAGACAGCTAGTAGTCAACCATACTGTATCAGACAGCTAGTAGTCAACCATACTGTATCAGACAGCTAGCAGTCAACCATACTGTATCAGACAGCTAGCAGTCAACCATACTGTATCAGACAGCTAGCAGTCAACCATACTGTATCACACAGCTAGTAGTCAACCATACTGTATCAGACAGCTAGTAGTCAACCATACTGTATCAGACAGCTAGTAGTCAACCATACTGTTCAGACAGCTAGCAGTCAACCATACTGTATCAGACAGCTAGTAGTCAACCATACTGTATCAGACAGCTAGCAGTCAACCATACTGTATCAGACAGCTAGCAGTCAACCATACTCTATCACACAGCTAGTAGTCAACCATACTGTATCAGACAGCTAGTAGTCAACCATACTGTATCAGACAGCTAGTAGTCAACCACTTTATCAGACAGCTAGCAGTCAACCATACTGTATCAGACAGCTAGTAGTCAACATACTGTATCAGACAGCTAGCAGTCAACCATACTGTATCACACAGCTAGTAGTCAACATACTGTATCAGACAGCTAGTAGTCAACCATACTGCATCAGACAGCTAGCAGTCAACCATACTGTATCAGACTGAGCTAGGTAGTCAAACCATACTTGTATCACACAGCTAGTAGTCAACCATACTGTATCAGACAGCCAGGCAGTCAACCATACTGTATCACACTAGCTAGTAGTCAACCATATCAGTATAGAGACAACTAGCAGTCAACCATACTGTATCAGACAGCTAGTAGTCAACCATACTGTATCAGACAGCTAGCAGTCAACCATACTGTATCAGACAGCTAGCAGTCAACCATACTGTATCAGACAGCTAGCAGTCAACCATACTCTATCAGACAGCTAGTAGTCAACCATACTGTATCAGACAGCTAGTAGTCAACCATACTGTATCAGACAGCTAGTAGTCAACCATACTTTATCAGACAGCTAGCAGTCAACCATACTGTATCAGACAGCTAGTAGTCAACCATACTGTATCAGACAGCTAGCAGTCAACCATACTGTATCACACAGCTAGTAGTCAACCATACTGTATCAGACAGCTAGTAGTCAACCATACTGTATCAGACAGCTAGCAGTCAACCATACTGTATCAGACAGCTAGTAGTCAACCATACTGTATCAGACAGCTAGTAGTCAACCATACTGTATCAGACAGCTAGTAGTCAACAATTCTGTATCAGACAGCTAGTAGTCAACCATACTGTAGAGACAACTAGCAGTCAACCATACTGTATCAGACAGCTAGTAGTCAACCAACTGTATCAGACAGCTAGCAGTCAACCATACTGTATCACACAGCTAGTAGTCAACCATACTGTATCACACAGCTAGTAGTCAACCATACTGTATCAGACAGCTAGCAGTCAACCATACTGTATCAGACAGCTAGCAGTCAACCATACTGTATCACACAGCTAGTAGTCAACCATACTGTATCAGACAGCTAGCAGTCAACCATACTGTATCACACAGCTAGTAGTCAACCATACTGTATCACACAGCTAGTAGTCAACCATACTGTATCAGACAGCTAGCAGTCAACCATACTGTATCAGACAGCTAGTAGTCAACCATACTGTATCAGACAGCTAGTAGTCAACCATACTGTATCAGACAGCTAGTAGTCAACCATACTGTATCAGACAGCTAGCAGTCAACCATACTGTATCAGACAGCTAGTAGTCAACCATACTGTATCAGACAGCTAGCAGTCAACCATACTGTATCAGACAGCTAGCAGTCAACCATACTGTATCAGACAGCTAGTAGTCAACCATATTGTATCACCACCACAACACCCCTGCCAACTTACACTGGATCGATCTTACACACACACACATGCACACGTACACACAGATGCATACACACACACACACACATACCATATTAACATGTTTGATCTGGGTTTCAAGTGTTTTAACTCATGAGAATTACAGTCTAAAATCTGGTCTTTGATGAGAAACAAATTCCCCTGCCACTGTTTTATATCTGTATTGGATTCAGACACTGTGGTGTAGTGTTCAGTTGTTTTATCTGACCCTGAACTTTGCTAACCCGACCTACTCAGAACTCTCCCCAGCTTGGCTATATTTGTAGTTGTAAGGCTAGGGCAAGTCCACTCCACTCAGTCACGTGGTGGTTTTGACTTACTCTACATTCTTGACAACGGGAAAATTAACTTGTTTGGCATTTGCACAGCTGGTAACAGTAAAGATCCCACCAGATTTTAGAAAACCACATTTGCCAATGAGTTGACACCTCTTCAAATAGTCTGCCTCATCAAAAAGGAAACATTGAGGAAAACCAACGAAAGATTCTCGGAAGGGGAGATATTAAAGTGTAACAAATCTAAACACCTTCAGAGGTGTGTGTTTGATACACCAATATCCAGCTTTTTGGGGTTTCATTTCTGCCATTGCTTCAGCCACAGTGAACTTCTTAACTTTCCTTTATTCATTTGAGAAAGGCACAACCAGTAAAAGTTACAACCAGTGAGTAACTACAAGAAAAGCACCTAGTCATTCCATGCGCTGGGCAAACATTCCATGCCCGTTTCTCATGAGTTTTGTTTGATCTTTGGACTGAATATTGCAACACGGTATGAAAACAGAAAGCATGCTTCTAGTTCAATTACTAGCTTGGAGCCAGCCGTAGTGTGTAGCCTTATTTAGGAGTTCACGTGATCTGGAGTCTCTGCTGTCAACGTGGCGGGAGTTCGGAGAGACGCTGACACTGTCTTTAGCGTTGCCATGTTCTGCTTTCCAGACACTACCTTGGCCAGCGTCGATCTTCGTCTCTCGCTCACTTGCTTCACCTCTCCGCCTCCCCCTTCCTTTTCGCTTGTGGTGGTGTCGGGGACCGACGGCAGCGTTGAAATATCTTGAGAGCGGAGAGGAGCGGCCGAGTGGCGGGAACGGGAAGAGATGCTGCTCAGCTTCCGGAGCTGTTATGTAACGAGGTCTACTCTGGAATGCCGGGATGGTGTTTGTAAACAGTGGCGGCCATGTGGTCGCACTCACGTGGAGTCCGGAAAGGAAGTTCAGTCCTAGTCGTGTCCTCACCGGCAGGTCTCCTCGCGCCTGAGGTAAACCCCAACCTGCTGACATCGATACACACTCCGAGGGCCAAAAGAACACTCCCTCCGGTTGGCCATGCCACTTAGTCTCACGAGACAGCCTTATCACTCCGAGCCGTAGCCATAATTAAAACACAGACAGACAAATGGAAGGGCCAAGGCCTCTTCCACACACAGAGAGAGAGAGAGAGAGAGAGAGAGAGAGTGAGAGGTGTTCTGTAGTGGGTAACTTTAAACTTGTAGTAATTATTGGTAGATATAAGGTGTTGCTTAATCGCAGGAAGAAGATATTTGTGTAATACTAGCAATGAGTAACAACCAGGGCAGGGCCAAAAAGAACAACTGTGGTTTCTATACCAACAGTCAAATGCCAAACAAGAACAGAAATGCTGCGTGATCTTTTGGGAAATGAAACTCTTTCACAATATTGTTTAGACACCCACCATAGAAAAGCTAGAAGTGACTCATTTGAACACAACCTAAAAGGCTTGTGATGAGCCTAATGCAAATCAGAAAGTAGACTATCTGGACAACATGCACGTCGAAAGTAAAGGCCATGCACATTGAATGACCTTCTAAACAAATTTCATCCAATACACTCATGTAATAAGGCAGTAATAACCGATTGCAAGTTTTACCACGGCTCTTCAACTATCGAGGCTGGGAGCAGCAGAGAGCTAAATCAATATCTCCAGAGGTCAATATGAGACTTAGTATGTCGCCATTTTGTCTGAGGAGGAGGAACGTGATCAACAGAGCCAGGTTGGTAGCTACACAGAGCCAATGCATTTAAAAATTTCTCTTAACCTGTTCCACTTGTGTCATCTCTGCAGCAGGGTTACCGTGGCCTCTGGGGTCGAAATGTGATGTGTGGCCTGCTGTTGGAGGTCAGAGGTCAAACCCAGCCCATTGTGAATGGACAGCATTGTTGCAGAAACCATGGAGACTGAAACCACTGGATATTCTTACCCCCAAAGCTTGATATTGTATTTTCTCCCTTAGATAACATAAAAGGGGACTTGGGTCCAGTGGCGAAGAAGCAAGAGGGGTAGTCCAACAGTCCACAGCTTTATCAGTGGGTGTGGATTGATGAGAACAGCCATGTCCATTCTTGTGATTGATCTTTCTGACTGGACTCCCCCTGCAGCCACCATGTGTTGACCTTCTCCTACTAGGATCTATGGTGCAGATATGGTGCCTTTTCCCTATGCTGCTGTAACAGCACATGTGGTGCTAATGAAAACAGCACAAAGGGAAAATGGAGGTTGTGTGTTCAAGACAATATCTTGGCTTGCCAAGTGACTCTGTCTTGTGTAAATAGCTCCTTCTGTGCTAAAAATACACAATCTAGTCCTTGCTTGGGGCACAATATTATACCCATAAATTAAGTATCAATTCTGACTTTTATATCTGTACTTTTGATAGCACACTCTTATCTCTTGATAGAAGTTGAGAAACAAAACTATTGTATAGCAATCTTGCTGTCTGATACCATCTAATATAATCCATTTAAATAAAAATGTCTTCCTCGACTAACATTCTGCAGTGTCAATGATGTAAGCAGTGCAATGTGCATTGCATTCAGTCTACTTACTGAGGAATGCAGTCAACAACTCAAGGAAGACCCACTTAACTTAAAGACAAAGTCCATGCATCCTCCAATATTGGCTTACAGCTGTTTGATCCAGTACAAAAAGAAAGCTAGTCTTATCCTTTAGCTTAGGATAACCATACAGCTACAGTATGAATCAATTATAATTTTTTTCAATCAAGGCCTATTTCTACATTATCTAATCTGGGGGGAAATGAGTCCCAAAATGGCACAATTAAATTCACAACATAAAAGAAACGGTATACTACCTCATCCAGTCAAAACAAACTTTACAAGAAATATGGAGTACTACGGTGCACTCCCCTAGTTACGTTACGAGATACGTTGACGCCACGCAGTCAATGACCATGCTTACCAAATCAAAACAGAGCCGGTGCCACGCTGCCATTGTTGCATCAAGGCTCTTGACAGCTAGTATTGAAAATCCCCCAGCCTCTTCGAAATATAATTAAACTGTAAATATTTATATATTGCTATCTCGTTCTCTGATATCACGGAGGAGTATTTTAGTTTGTCGATAGTTCTGTGGTAAAGATATATTTAAAAAAAATATGTCTCTGTTTACTTTATATGATGGAGCCATTGAGTAAAATGCAGATGAAGAATTGCCTTCTTAATCAATTGTTTAAATAGCTGAATTAGCTTTGACGGTTGTCCTCGAGGCCCCTTTGACAAGCAACTGACAATTTTGCTTAACATAACTGCAGTTCTCTCCAATACGTTTCACCCGTTAGACTAGCTTTAGCCTAATACAATTAACCTAGCATTCCAAGCTATCACAGGTGATATTAGTTTGTAGCACTTGGCTGAGATTCCTATTGTTCTAGCATTAGCATCTGTTAGCCTTGCACCATGCACCTCCCTTGGCTGTGGTGTTTATTTACAACCGCTCATTAGTAGCCACTTGTTGTGCTGTGCTCCCCCTGGCAGGCATGCCTTACTTTGCATTTCACACAAACTACTACTGCTAGCTGCTATTGTGGGTTGACCTCCGATTGAAAGTGCATGCAGGGGCCAGCGGAATACACAAGCCCAAATACAGCAAATGAGGGCAAAAGATAGCGGACCTTTATCTGTGTAATATTCTAGTAGGTCATTATGATGCTAATCCTAAATGTGGCCTGTTAGCAAATTCAGCAAAGATAATAGAAAAACAACAGGCTCCATTAGCAACTAATTTGTTCAAGGGAAGAGAGGTGTTGGGCTAATAAAACCAGTCATCTTGGTTAGTGTAGGTTGGATGTGTGTAGGAATCATTATTATTTGCTAGTACTGTATCTAACAACTAGCATAGCATAGCTATTTATTGATGTCTAGCTAGCGAATGATGCTGTGCCTTGCTTTGTTTTCTTTCAATTAAAGTAAATTAATTTAAAATAAATTGTGACAAAAAAAAATTTTTTAACAACACCGAATCCTTTCTATTCATCAGTAAAACGTAAATGCAAATTGAGATAGAGTAACCGCTAGAAACACCTCCATTACTGCCTTTGTGTTGACAATCATCTGTTTATTAAAGGTGCTGTCTGCTGCATTTTTGCGTGGCAGTGCATATGGTTTGTCCAGACACATTATCTCAGATTCTCACAAAAGACACCAAATATTATTTTATGTGTTAAATGATTAATAAAACCGTAGAAAACTGTTTGCAAAATGCAAAGCTAACATGTCCTAATATGTTATATTATAGTTGTTGTTGTTGTTAAATTGCTGGATTCTTGAACATTTTCATGGTAACTTCTGGGAGACATATTTGTTGGCGTCTAGTTGGAAACAATCTATTTCAGCCTTCGGAAAATACCTGCTTCCAGGATTTCCATTCTTGTTTGTGTTCAGCTAATGGTGTGGTCGGATTGAGTTTCAATGTCCTTTAAAGCTTCTGACCTCATCATCCCTCTGCTATCCACCACAATTCTCTTGTCTTTTTTCCTCTCCTTGGACTGCGCTGGCCTGCCTTTGTGTCTGCTTGTAATTCACCGGTGAATGCACAAAGCCAGAAGCTAGCTACACTCTCCCCCACTCCCAGCTATCTTTCCCATGCACTATAGTCTTAGTGATGGACTGGAAGCATACTGCTGTTCTAAATTAGACCCAATCCATCTTTTTGCTTGAACAGAGCAGAAAATAATCAACACAAGAACACAACCGTGAGACTACAAAGAAAAAAGGAGAGAAACTGACTGCATGAATGATTTCTGGTTAAAGAGTCCTTCTCTATGATATATTTACAGGATAAAATTATACATGTTTTCCCTATAAACCAAGCACTCAAATAAAAATAAAGATAAGGACAATGGTCATTTTAGAGATTAGATATATTTTTCAACTGGGAGCTAGCTTCTTCTCTGTTGCACTGAACATCAGAGGGATTTTCCTTGTTCATAATGCCTCAAGAAAAGTACTGAACAAGGTCTCCATTTTCTACACTAGACACATTCCTAAGGCTACTTGAGTGTCCACTGACCAACATTGAGGCAAAACCAGAGATATCTCTTTCAACTAGCAAAAAATAAAATAAAATGGTCAGCCATGTTGGAAGGAGAAGCTTTATCTAATATCCCCCACCTTATTAATTTAGCTAGCTCATGCTTTTGCTGAGGGGACATTAGCATGCCTTGTACCAAGCCACAGAGCCACCGAAAAAGACCAACAAAAAGGTCAAAAGGAGAAGGACGACGAGTGCAAAAAATAAACAGAGTGACGTCTCACCTCTTTTACGTCCCTCCACTTTGTAGAAATTCCAACAAACCGTCTGGATCTCCTCTTTAACAAATCCTAAAGGGCCGCCATCTTGCTTCCTTCTGTTCTTCTATGAAACGGACTATCCTCCAACATCAATATTCATGGGGCCAGTCTCTGACGTCAATTTCGACTCTTATCATCAGGAGGAGAAGCCCGGTCGGTCGGTGGTGTGTCCCTGTTGGCCACTCTGAGTGCCACACATATGTAACTTGCAGAGAAGCAGCCAGCCAGCACGCCGGGTGGACAAGTTGTGTGTGTGTGTGTGTGTGTTCGGTGTGTATGTGTGTGTGTTCGGTGTGTGTGTGTGTGTCAGGGGGAGAGTCTTGCCTTGCCTTGCTGGCAAAGCTGAAGTAATGAGAAAACCTCTCTCCTGGTGAGTCCCTCCACCACACAAAGGGTCTGGGCTTTCTTTCCCCCCTTTTTCTCCCTTCTTCTCCTTCAGCCGCACACAACAGTGCACACTATGACTACGGCTGGCCCCAAGCACCGGACTGGATTTGCACAGACAGGACATGGGTCCGCTCCGCCGTTCAATGTGCCGCCCACTCCCTTTAAACTGACTACGAGCTCTCTGGGCTTATCTGTCTGTCTGAGAAACAGAGGATTGGAGAGGAGGAGGGAGGCCCATTCCCCCCTTCCTTTAGTCAGACAGGAAGAGTGTGTGTGTGTGACTCAAGGAAACTCATGCCGAGCTCTAGGGGGATTTTTCCCCCACCCTTTTCCCCTCTCTCCGTCTTCACTTCCCGGTTCTTCTTTCGGTTTCATCAGTTTCTCTCAAGCTGTCATAGGTTGCAGGAGTTCCCCCATAGCCTCGTGGCTTCTTTACGACTCCTTGTAGACTTGCTTCTTCTACTCAGTTTTTCAAGACAGTTAGCTTCGTCTTCAGACCACGCGAGTCGAGCCCTGCCCTCATTTCCGATCCTTCTTCTGGGTCTTATTTTGGCACGCCTTGGCTGTCAGGCAGGCTAATTTTTAGAGCAGGCATAAGACAACACTAACATTTGAAAGGAACCATACAGGCAGCAGCATACTTTTCTTTATGTGTCTGCCAAGACCCCCACCTCCTGTTGACATTGGCCACGTGGGCTAGTAGAGAGGGAGAGGGAGACGGAGGGAGATGGAGACGGAGGGAGAGGGAGAGGGACGGAAACAGAGAGAGAGGGAGGGAAAGAGAGAGAGAGGAACGGAAAGATAGAGAGGGACGGAAAGAGAGAGAGGGACGGAAATAGAGAGAGAGGAACGAAAAGAGAGAGAGAGGAACGGCGAAAGAGGGAGAGGAATGGAAAGAGAGAGTGAGGGATAATAACTACGCCTACCCTCTGACAGCATAAAACTACGCCTACCCTCTGTCAGCATAATAACTACGCCTACCCTCTGTCAGCATAATAACTACGTCCACCCTCTGTCAGCATAATAACTACACCTACCCTCTGTCAGCATAATAACTACACCTACCCTCTGTCAGCATAATAACTACGCCTACCCTCTGACAGCATAATAACTACCCCTACCCTCTGTCAGCATAATAACTACGCCTACCCTCTGTCAGCACTAATAACTACCCCCTACCCTCTGTCAGCATAATAACTACACCTACCCTCTGTCAGCATAATAACTACGCCACCCTCTGACAGCATAATAACTACCCCTACCCTCTGTCAGCATAATAACTACACCTACCCTCTGTCAGCATAATAACTACGCCTACCCTCTGTCAGCATAATAACTACGCCTACCCTCTGTCAGCATAATAATCTACGCCTACCCTCTGTCAGCATAATAACTACGCCTACCCTCTTTCAGCATAATAACTACGCCTACCCTCTGTCAGCATAATAACCTACGCCTACCCTCTGTCAGCATAATAACTACACCTACCCTCTGTCAGCATAATACTACGCCTACCCTCTGACAGCATAATAACTACCCCTACCCTCTGTCAGCATAATAACTACACCTACCCTCTGTCAGCATAATAACTACGCCTACCCTCTGTCAGCATAATAACTATGCCTACCCTCTGTCAGCATAATAACTACACCTACCCTCTGTCAGCATAATAACTCACACCCTACCCTCTGTCAGCATAATAACTATGCCTACCCTCTTTCAGCATAATAACTACGCCTACCCTCTGTCAGCATAATAACTACCCCTACCCTCTGACAGCATAATAACTACGCCTACCCTCTGTCAGCATAATAACTATGCCTACCCTCTGTCAGCACAATAACTACGCCTACCCTCTTTCAGCATAATAACTACACCTACCCTCTGTCAGCATAATAACTACGCCTACCCTTCAGCATAATAACTACGCCACCCTCTGTCAGCATAATAACTACACCTACCCTCTGTCAGCATAATAACTACGCCTACCCTCTGTCAGCATAATAACTTCACCCCTACCCTCTGTCAGCATAATAACTACCCCTACCCTCTGTCAGCATAATAACTACCCCTACCCTCTGTCAGCATAATAACTACCCCTACCCTCTGTCAGCATAATAACTACCCCTACCCTCTGTCAGCATAATAACTACCCCTACCCTCTGTCAGCATAATAACTACCCCTACCCTCTGTCAGCATAATAACTACCCCTACCTCTATTTGCGTCTTTGTTTTGCAAGAAGAAAAGGCAATGTCACTACATAAGATCAAGACTAGCCTATTTAGTGCATGACTATGTATGCTGATGATTCAACACTGTACACGTCAGTTACCACAGCAAGCGAAATCAATGCAACACTTACAAAAGAGCTGCAGTCAGTTTCAGAATGGGCAGTAAGAAATAAGCTGGTCCTAATTATTTCAAAAACTAAAAGCATTGTAATTGGGACAAGTCATTCGCTAAACCCTAAACCTCAACTAAATATTGTAATGAATCTTGTGGAAACTGAGCAAGTTGAGGAGACTAAACTGCTTGGACTAACCCTGGAGTGTACACTGTCATGGTCAAAACATATTGATGCAACGGTAGCTAAGATGGGGAGAAGTCTGTCCATAATAAAGCGCTACTCTGCTTTCTTACATTTACATTTACATTTTAGTCATTTAGCAGACGCTCTTATCCAGAGCGACTTACAGTTAGTGAGAGAGTGCATACATTATTTTTTTATTTTTTTTTATTTTTTCATACTGGCCCCCCGTGGGAATCGAACACACAACCCTGGCGTTGCAAACGTCATGCTCTACCAACTGAACTACATCCCTGCCGCCATTCCCTCCCCTACCCTGGACGACACTAGGCCAATTGTGCGCTCGCCCCATGGGTCTCCCGGCGCGGCCGGCTACGACAGAGCCTGGATTCGAACCAGGATCTCCAGACCACTGCGCCACTCGGGAGACACGACATCTCTATCAACAAAACAAGTCATACACACCCTAGTTTTGTCACACCTGGACTACTGTCCAGTCATATGGTCAAGTGCCACAAAGAGGGACATAGACAAATTAAAATTGGCCCAGAACAGAGCAGCAGGACTGGCCCTTAGATGTACACGGAGATCCAGCATTGATCGTATGCATGTCAATCAGTGGAGGCTCAGAGGAGGATGGGGAGGATCATCCTCCTCAGTGAATTTCAGAAAAATTAAAATAGTGAAACATTAAAAAAGTTATACTTTTTAGATAAAACAATACTAAATATATTCACATGTCACCAAATAATTGATTAAAACACACTGTTTTGCAATGAAGGTCTACAGTAGCCTCAACAGCACTCTGTGGGGTAGCACCATGGTGTAGCCAGAGGACAGCTAGTTTCCGTCCTCCTCTGGGTACATTGACTTCAATAAAAAACCTAGGAGGCTTGTGGTTCTCATCCCCTTCCATAGACTTACACAGTAATTATGACAACTTCCGGAGGACGTCCCTCCAACCTATCAGAGCTCTTGCAGCACGAACTGACATGTTGTCCACCCAATCAAAGGATCAGAGAATGAATCTCGTTCTCAAAGCATAAGCTACAGCTAGCTAGCACTGCAGTGCATAAAATGTGGTGAGTAGTTGACTCAAAGAGAGAGAAAGACAATAGCTGAACAGTTTTTAACAAATTAATTTCTCATGGAGAGAGAGAGAGAGAGAGGGAGAGGGAGATATAGCTAGCTATAATTAGTTGTATTTTCTTTTACTTTCACTTAGCTAGTAAATGCAGCTAGCTAGTTTAACCGACTCAAACATCTGGTTTAAACAGAGAGGGATGCTATGTTAGCTAACTGCTTTCTGCTGACTGTCCACTGTACTGCATGATTGTAGTGGGTTTACTAACACGTTGGTTCTAGTAGCTATGTTGACTATGACATTAATATGGTGACAACGATGTAGGCTGTGTGTAACACATAGTGGTTATGATATGAAGGTTTGGCTTGGAAGGTGTTTTTTTGCGCCTGGTCACAGACGTGCTGATGGGTTGTGCACTGAAGTCCACAAGTGAAGGGAAAAGGTGAGAGGTGAGATTGTAGATGCGAGAAGGAATTATACAACGATCAAAGATCATCTGTTTGTATGTGGCTGCGATGAAAGTGAACTGTGTTAGCGGTGATAACAGGTGTATTCGAAATAGAAACACTCAATTCTCGTTTGCAACTGTTGGACTAATGATTACACCCCTAAATCAGCTAGATGAAGGCAAGAGTGTGCAAGGCGGTATTGAATGTGTCAATGTCTGTCACCTTGATTACTCAAATTTCTCTCGACCTGTGCACCTACGTTGTAAACTTTTATTCAAAGGCTAGGTTGAAGAGCAACCTCATGATGGGTATAGGGAACATTAGAGTATCATGTAGTAGCCTAAGCCTATCGATGTTACATTGAGCTGGGTGAATGGAATATGAATGACAGTAATCCAATATGCTGTAATAGAAATAAGGCTATGCTCATTAAAAACAATAGTCCTCCCTCATCTTAAAGGCACCGACCACCACTGAAGTCAATCTCTCCTGGCTCAGGGTGGAGGGGAGATTGACTGCATCATTGCTTGTCTTTGTGAGAGGTATTGACATGTTGAAATCACGAGCTGTCTATTTAAGTGACTAGCGCACTGCTCAGACACCCATACATACTCCACAAGACATGCCACCATGGGTCTCTTCACAGTCCCCAAGTCCAGAACAGACTATGGGAAAATGCACAGTACTACATAGAGCCATGACTACACGGAACTCTATTCACATCATGTAACTCAGTCAAGCAGTAAAATCAGATTTAAAAAACAGATAAACCTATACCTTATGGAATAGCACGGACTGTGAAGAGACGCACACACAGCATTCACAAACACATGCTAACACACGCACTCTACACACACATACATTTTAATATTGTTATTTTGCTTTATTATTGATTTTGTATTGTAGATATGTTATGGTAGAGTAGTGTGTAATAATGTGTTGTGCTATGTATTGTTTTATTGTATGTAATTGTTATTGGACCCCAGGAAGAGTAGCTGCTGCCTTGGCAGCAGCTAATGGCGATCCTTAATAAATACAAATATTTTTTTTAAAAGTACAATAGAAAACCGAATCATAACAAAATTTGGCACCTTGATTACATTACACAGGAATAGTACACCATGGAAAAAATACTACAAATCCATACAATTTAATTCCCATATGAATACAATTTTTGGTGGTTATTGTCTGAAAATAATCTGCCTTTGGCTCCAATCCAGGTTTATTAAAGAGAGAGACTCCATCCCTTCTCCCATCGGCCACACTGCCTGCCTGCCTGTCTGCCTTGCAGTCTCTAGCTGACATTTGTTGACTCAATAGTTTCAGGGCTTGGAGCAGGAAAGGAGATTTGTTTTTACACAGCGTGGGGGGAGGGGAATGGGGCAGGGGCAAGGGGTCGGGAGGAGGGAGGGAGGGAGGGAGAGGGAGTCACCATAGCTGCAGCTCAGATATGTTAGGGCTAGGAGTGAGACTGGGACTGGGGCTTTGCTTGCAGCCTGAGCTGCCTTGCTGAAAGACGATTCTACATACCTCAACTGGTTCAGTGTGGAGGTGGTGGTGGAATGTGTATCTAGACAACCTACTTTTCCTCTAGTGTTGTCATGATAGGATTCAGTTGCTTCACATGATTTCATTTAAGAGTAGGCTAGTCCAATCTGCACCTTTCCGCTTTTTTTTTTCCAGAGAGAGCAACTGTTGATCAAATATAGATGACATTGTAATAAAATAAATTGTAAGTAGTTATTCCTTTTAATCTTACCAGGAATCCAGCATTGACGCGTGCTTTATTTTGGTAGTGAGGGAATATTGAATAGATGCTGTATATTGAGTAGTCTGATGGATTCTGCAGTGGGAGGGGGAGAAGGAGTGGGATGTTTTGTGCCTGTCTTTGTTGTTTGTCCTTCTTTGCAGAGACTGAGGTCATCTTACTGAGACAATCCTATTATCCTGCGTCAAGCATTAAATGCCTTTAATATTGTTCTCCTTAGTCAGGTATTTCCATATTTATATAGGCAAAGGGTTTTTGTTTTTTAGTTGATTTCGGCCTGAATCCTTGATGCTTTTTCAAACCTGCCTAATAGACGGGTGGGTTGACAACGCCACGGAAGGATGCGCGGTAAAAAGCTGCGCAGTGTTATCATTCTGAACGTCAGATGGCTAGCAACAATGACAACAAGCTGCCATGTGGGGAATCGTAGGTGGCTCAGCTTCAGCTAGTTGTATCTTCTTTTTGATACCATGTCTTGTTTTGAGGTGTTTTGACTTACACTCTATTTACAAAAGTATGTGGGGACACCCCTTCAAATTAGGGGATTCGCTATTTCAGCCACCCATTGGTGACAGGTGTATAAAACCGAGCACACAACCATGCACTCTCCATAGACAAACATTGGCAGTAGAATGGCCTTACTGAAGAGCCCAGTGACTTTCAACGTGGCACTGTCATAGGATACCACCTTCCCAACAAGTCAGTTCGCCAAATTTCTGCCCTGCTAGAGGATCACCGGTCAACTGTAAGTGCTGATTGTATTTGTATTTATTAAGGATCCATTAGCTGGTGCCAAGGCAGCAGCTAGTCTTCCTGGGGTCCTGCAACAATAAGGCAGTTATATACAATTTAAAATATTACATGACATTATATTTCATAACACTTTACCCAATACATTTAGTGTGTTCCTCAGGCCACTACTCCATTATCACAAATTTACAACATCCATGTGTACGTGTGTGTAGAGTGAATGTCTATATGTATGTGTGTATATGTCTGTGTGTGTGTCTCTTCACAGTCCCCCGCTGTTCCACAAGGTGTATTTTTACCTGTTTTTTAAAATCAGATTCTACTGCTTGCACCAGTTACCTGATGTGGAATAGAGTTCCATGTAGTCAAGGCTCTATGTAGTACTGTGCGCCTCCCATAGTCCGTTCTGGATTTGGGGACTGGGAAGAGACCCTGGTGGCATGTCTTGTGGGGTATGCATGGGTGTCCGAGCTGTGTGCCAGTAAGATGATGTTATTGTGAAGTTGAAACGTCTAGGAGCAACAACGGCTTAGCCGCGAAGTGGTAGGCCACACAAGCTCACAGAACGGGACCGCCGAGTGCTGAAGCGCTAAAACTCGCCTGTCCTCGGCTGCAACACTCACTACGGAGTTCCAAACTGCCTCTGGAAGCAACATCAGCACAAGAACTGTTCGCCGGGAGCTTCAAGAAATGGGTTTCATGATCACCATGGGCAATGCCAAGCGCCGGCTGGAGTGGTGTAAAGCTTGCTGCCATTGGACTCCGGAGCAGTGGGAAACGCGTTCGGAGTGATGAATCACGCTTCTCCATCTGGCAGTCCGACGACGAATCTGGGTTTGACATTCTAGACGATTCTTTGCGCTCCAACTTTGTGGCAACAGTTTGGGGAAGGCCCTTTCCTGTTCAGCGTGACAATTCAGCGTGCACAAAGTGAGGTCCATACAGAAATGGTTTGCGAGATCGGTGTGGAAGAACTTGACTGCCTGCACAGAGCCCTGACCTCAACCCTATCGAACACCTTTGGGATGAATTGGAACGCCGACTGCAGCCAGGCCTCACCGCCCAACATCAGTGCTCAGCCTTACTAATGCTCTTGTGGCTGAATGGAAGCAAGTCCCCGCAGCAATGTTCCAACATCTAGTGGAAAGCCTTCCCAGAACAGTGGAGGCTGTTACAGCAGCAAAGGAGGGACCAACTCCATGGATAATGTCTATGATTTTGGAATGAGCTGTTCGACGAGAAGATGTCCACACACGCTTGGTCATGTAGTGTATGTTTTATGCTAATATGGCAAAATGTGCGAGCTAGCGAACCAACAACTGTAACTGAAAGGGAGCGACTCTCTGTTTGGGCTGATTGTGACCTGCTAGCACCCCCCGGTCATAGTTACACACAAGGACACTTTTATTGCCATAGGGCACTTTTAAAGTGAAAAATCGGAGTTGTAAGGCTGCCATTCTGTCACCGTGGAATTGCCCCAACACACGCACAACAGAAAGAGAAAATAGATGTGGGAAGGTTTTGGTTCTGTAATACAGGAGGTAAACAGTAATGTATAGGCTCTACACAATTAGCATAGCATGAGCAAGAATCCAGTGCAACAGCATAGCAAGAGCAATGATACCATTTGTAAGATGGTAGAAATATAAATGACTGTGTTAAGACTGTATAGATCAAGGCTAGATAAGCTAACAATTATCAGTAACTACTACCAACAGTAAATTGTAAACACACACACAAGTTACAATAACAATATTAACTCACTTATGCACACACTCATCCCACAAGTCCACTCAGAGGAGAAGTGAGGAGACAGTGGCCCGCACAGTCAGAGGAGCTGTCAGGTGTCCTGCCCCCCAACAATGTGCCTAGCAACCAATCAGTGGCATGACAAAGGTCAGAGAAAGTTTGAGTGGCCGGTTCATGGTACCACCTAGAACCCTCAAATTGTGGACCCGAAGCCAGTTCCACTGCTTTTCCCCCCATTATTTTTCTCTAATCAGGAACTGATTTAGACCTGGGACACCTGGTGGGTGTAATTAATTATCAGATAGAACAGAAACCGCAGGCTCCGGACCTCGCATGGTAAGATTTGAATACCCTGACCTAGACTCAGGTTCTGGGGAAAGGTGAGTGGAGAATGTTTTTGAGAAACAAGTGCTTATTGTGCAAATGTATTTTACTGAATAAAAATATGAACGCAACATGCAACAATTTGAAAGATTGTACGGAGTTACAGTTCATATAAGGACATCAGTCAAATGAAATAAATTCATTACGCCCTAATCTATGGATTTCACATGACTGGAAATACAGATATGCATCTGTTGGTCACAGATATTAAAAAAAAGGTAGGCGTGGATCAGGAAAACCAGTCAGTATCTGGTGTGACCACCATTTGCCACATGCAGAGCGCACACATAGTTCCACAGAGCTGATCAGGCTGTTGATTGTGGCCTTTGGAATGTTGTCCCACTCTTCTTCAGTGGCTGTGCGAAGTTGCTGGTTATTTTGGCGGGAACTGGAAAATGCCGCCGCACACATCGACCCAGACCATCCCAAACATGCTCAATGGGTGCCACGTCTGGTGAGTATGCAGGCCATGGAAGAACTGGAGACGCTTTCAGCTTCCAGGAATTGTGTACAGATCCATGCGACATGGGCCCTGCATTATCATGCTGAAATATGAGGTGATGGTGTCGATGAATGGGCACAAATATGTGACTCAGGGTCACGGTATTTCTGTGAATTCAAATTGCCATCGATAAAATGCAATTGTGTTCGTTGTCCGTAGCTTATGCCTGCCCATACCATAACCTCACCCATGGGCACTCTGTTCACAACGCTGACATCAGGCGAAACCGCCGCCACCGACGCCACACGCCGCGTTATGAGGTCCCGGTGACGTACTGGCATATTCTCTAAAAACGACGTTGAAGGTGGCTTATGGTAGGGAAATAAACATTACACTCTTTGGCAACAGCTCTGGTGGACATTCCTGCAGTCAGCATGCCAATTGCACGCCATCTCAAAATTGGAGACATCGTGGCAAAGTGTTGGGGACAAAAACTGCACATTTTAGAGTGGCCTTTTATTGTCCCCAGCTCAAGGTGCACTGTGTAATGATCATGCTGTTTAATCAGCTTCTTGATATGCCACACCTGTCAGGTGGATGGATCATCTTGGCAAAGGAGAAATGCTCACTAACAGGTATGAAACAAATTTGTGCACAAACTTTGTGAGAAATAAGCTTTTTGTGCGTATGAAAGATTTCTGGGATCTTTTTATTTCAGCTCATGAAACATGGGACCAACACTTTACATGTTGCATTTATATTTTTGTTCGGGTGTATGTTTTCAAGAAACATTGGGAGAGGAAATACATTAAGCCAACACTGGTCTTTTTGCTCCCAAAGTTGTTCATGCCATGCATTGGTTTTGTTGTAAAAAACCCACCCGTCTATATAACCAAGTATATATATGTAGGCCTACTGTTTGAGACTGAGGCTTGTTGTGAGTTGTCATCGCTGGGAGGCCAGAAAGAGCTAGCTGCATGTTGTGCATCATTCCCTCAACTACTACATGTAAAACATCAGATTGTCCTACTGCTACAGTAAACGTGCATGGCAAACATCAGATGATCCTTTTTTGCCAATCCCCCCTTTCCCTCCCTCTCTCTCCTTTTTGGAAGTGGTGAAACCTCCACCTCATCCGTAAACAGGGAGGAGTGGAGTGAGTGACCCCCGCAGCGCCGGGGCAATCAGGATATGGACACACATTGTCTATTTGAGAGAATTCACACCTCAATTTGACTGTGTGGGTATTAGGGGGAAGATTGACCGAGAGGGATTAGAACTAAAAAAATTCTAGAAGTGGAAGGGGTCGAAGGGGTTGGAGGAGGTGGGAGGGGGGTGGGACGGGGTGGAGGGGGTCGAAGGGGTTGGAGGAGGGTGGAAGGGGGTGGACGGGGGTGGAGGGGTCGAAGGGGTTGGAGGAGGTGGAAGGGGGGTGGGATCGGGGTGGAGGGGTTGAAGGGGTTGGAGGAGGTGGGGAGGGGGATGGTGGGGTTGGAGGGTTGGGAGGAGGTGGAAGGGGGTGGACGGGGGTGGAGGGGTTGAAGGCGGGGTTGGAGGAGGTGGGAAGGGGGGGTGGACGGGGTTGGAGGGGTTGGAGGGGTTGGGAGGAGGTGGGAAGGGGGTGGACGGGGTGGAGGGGGTTGAAGGGGTTGGAGGAGGGGGTGGAAGGGGGGTGGACGGGGTGGAGGGGTTGGAGGGTTGGAGGAGGTGGAAGGGGGTGGACGGGGGGTGGAGGGGTCGGGCACGCGGAGCTCAGCGGTCCTGCTGATTTTATACAGCCGCTTAGCAAAAACAAAGGCACACACACACACACACACACACACACACACAAGCTACAGAGGGATGACGCTGGATACTGGGGTTAGAGGCAGTGAGAGACCTGTGTGCACTAGGATGTCACGCGATCCGTGACGTGAGGACATAACACCCTGGAATGGAGCAGAGTCTTTGTGGCTTTGATGTTGTTGAATTGGGTTTATTGTGTTGATTATTTGGTTGGTTGTGGTTGTGTGTAAAGAAAGGCCAAGGTTTGTTAAATGCTCACACTTAACGAAACCTCATCCATTGATGTTGGTTGGTATGAAGTTATTCTCACAAGGCCTACCTCTTGTTGTGTGTGGAACGTGGGAATTGAACCATGTTTGTAAATAGCTGGAAATCCACAATGACTTAAAGACGCCCTCCAGGGATTTTTGAACTTTTCCTGTTGAAAAGCGTATATCGCAAGTATAAATACATTAAAGGACACACAAGTTAGGTAAAACAAAAATACATTTTGAACAAAATATGTTTTTTAGACAACTGCAAACGCTAAGGAGGCCATGTACAAGGAGTTGATCTGTGATGGACAATTCCTTGAGCCAGAAGCATGGGGTTAGGGTTGGAGAGGTGCTTTGGCTCAGAGGTGCTGTCATTGCCCCCCCAGTGACAGAATCTCAGAGGCCATCAGTGGAAGTTCACACAATCACCTGGAGTGTTTACACACACACACACACACTTCCCCAAAGTCAGGCTCCCCCTGAGCCAATACACAACTGACCGACGCTGCATCCCCTCTAACAACATGTCACCCACTGTCCCCTCCTCCCCCTCTCTCTTCCCCTCCCTCCCTCCAGCTATCTTAAAAGACCAGGGAGTCGTTAGTGTGTATCTCGGCATGACCCAATTGCTTAATTCACAGTGGGGGTGCAAGGAGCTAGGGGTGGTTAGGTTAGGATTAAGATTAAAAAGAGGAGGGGGTGGGGACTTTAAATAAGTCCTGAAGGAACTGCTGGTCAGCAGGATTATCTAGTATTCTGAGCACTGTAGAGATTAATTTTATTGAGCTATTCTGGAGCTATATTTCTGATCTTTCCCTAGCCAGTGGCGGCTCCCGAAAAAAATTCCCTGGAGAGGGCAATTTTTCTGATGATTTAGGTGACCCACACACATTTTTTAAAAAGATATGTCCAGCAACAAATATTGAAGACAGGGCCAGCATTATAAGTCAACACCAGAATCATTTACTGACTGATCTCAGGAGTGTCTCCCAATCTCAGCTTGTTACCTGTATAAAAGACACCTGTCCACAGAAGCAATCAATCAATCAGATTCCAAACCCCCCACCATGGCCAAGACCAAAGAGCTCTCCAAGGATGTCAGGGACAAAATTGGAGACCTACACAAGGCTGGAATAATAATAATAATAATACACAATATGATTAGCGACGTTTATCCGAAGCGACTTACAGTCATGCGTACAACATTTTTGTGTATGGGTGGTCCGGGGATCGAACCCACTACCTGCAAGCGCCGTGCTTTACCAGCTGAGCTACAGAAAGTGGATACTTCATGGATGCGCATCGCAATTGTAAAATGTCAACACAATTGGAGACACCACGCCATTTTTGGAGATATGTTATTGGACAGTAAACTATTGTAGATGCGATAAGCACAATAAAACATTTTAGCTGGCTAGCTAATCATCTTAGCTAAATGTGGGGCAAACAATTCAGTTATTTACCGTTAATTTGAGGGATTAGGGTGAAAGCAAATCGAGTTACACAGTGATACTACTTTACGATATACTGTATTGACAATCGCAATATAACCATATCCACCTCTGTCCAAAGTCTCTACTTGGTCTCAGTTCTCCAGCAAACTTTGTGATTAGTCAACACTAACCCCATCGCTGTTGCGGCGGACAGCTAGCCTGTATCCTTCATCCAGTTGAGTGCAATGTTATTTTTTACGTTTCGTACTCATTTTTTGGAAAAATCCTCGGGAGGTTTCCCTTTAGTAGAAACCTGTTGGAATGGTTAAATTTGGTCTGGGAGGTCCTAATTGTTTCAAGCTGCCAATTTATCTTCATTTGTTCGCGACAAAAAGGGGAAATTCTTTCAAAGACACACCGAAGTTGCACTGAAGCCTAGCCATGTTGATAGTAGTAGTGAATTGATTGACGCTGCTACCCTCTCTTTTCTTAGTTACGTTCATGTGACGAAAGCGCCGAGTATGCAAGCCCACAGACACCCATTGAGATTGTATTGAAGGCTCTGAAATTTGAAAAATAGATTTACATGGGAGTCTATGATGAAGTTCTGGGCTATTTTCAATCTGACTGAAATCGCCTAAAAAGGGGGGTGGAGCCATTTGAAGCCACGCACTTTAGCCTGATTCGGACATTTAGTGGCAGTGTGGCACTGTGTGGCAGATCAGACGTATAGATTGGCAAACACTGATAACTACTGTTGCCGTGATATAATTGATTAGAAAAAAATCCCTTCCTTTCCGGGTTGGCAGTGCTGTCGCCCATATCGCTTCTATTGAACAGGCCGTCCCCTGTCCTTGGCACTGTTGATCAAATGAACATGGGCCACTTTTTCCATTTTGAGGCTGTTTTTCATCACGAGCATCGGCTAGTGGGCCCTTTCTTTTTTGTTGTTGTTTTCCCCCCTTTTGTCTCGTGATCTGGGATGAGTTCATCAGGAATGAGCGTTGTTCCCGGTGGCAACCTGCTGCTTCTGAGCAGAGTTTTAGAGCCGGTTCCCGCATTGATGCCTCCATACATCCCACTCAAACACCTCACAGCAGCCCCAAGCCAGCCTCTCCAGAAGCTGGCTGTTTTGTAGGGTTTAGGAGCCCCACATTCAGGCAGCGGCTGAGCAAGCCCCCTATGGTTCCGAAGTAGCTCAGTTGGTAGAGCATGCTGGTGCCAGGGTTGTGGGGTTCGATTCTCACGGGGACCAGCACGAAAAGTATTAAAAATGTATGTACTCACTACTGTAATGTTCTGCTGACAAGAGCGGTCTGATAAATTACTAAAATGTAAAAATGTAACTGGCTGTAGGTTACTGAAGTTTGGTGGTTCTCCTCATACCTGGGGCTTGGAGGGAGTGTTGGTTGTGGTGGCTGGCTGCCTGGTTGTGTGGACCTCTTCTGGGATTCATTACAGATGGGCATGAGGGGATCCATTCTAGCTTCTAGCGCCGATCCCATCTGAGCGCACCTGCAGTGCCGGGATCGAGGGAGAGGGGTTTAGTCAGTCAGTGCATGGTTTTATGAGTGGGTCCCAGAGGCACCTGTATTCAGTTAACCCATTAGTCCAGCCACACATGTTTCTACTCTTTAATATGTCTGAAATGACAGTGTGAGGGGCAGCATCCAGGTCCCACACAGCCCAGATACCACACTACTGGTATGTTGATTATAATGTAATGTTATTTGTCTTTGTTTGGCCAGTCACTGTATTAATCAATCAACGTGGCATTCCACTTTTGTTGGTCTACTCTACTCTAGATCATCAGGGAAGCTAGCTAGGAATACATGTGAGCCAATCAACTTAGGCTTGGACAGTTCTGGCCCTGAAGAGAAAACTGAGGCTGTCTTTTTTTCAAAAGACTGGCAGATCATTCCCTAGAATGCTTTCGGGATAGCTTGTTACCATGGGAATTTCCAAGGGTCCCGGGAGTTAACGAGGAACCATTGTTGACATGTCATGTCAAATCAGCACTATGGGAACGGTATCCATGCCAATCACTGGGGACAAGATGGTCATGTGAAATGGAGGATGGACCCCTTACTGGCTGAACAAGATAATGAAAGCCTTCAGTCCACCAAGGTAAAAGGTAAAATGCTTGAGCTGTGGTTCCTGTATGGTTTCCAAGCGTAATATTTATGAAATGAAGCAATCCACTGTCCAATATGTTCCTTCCGAATATGCATGTTAACACAGTGGACTTGGGATCCTATTAAACATAGTGTAATATTCACCAATAATAATTTTAAAAAATCAATCTTTACGGGTTTTTTTTCCACTCAGACCTACTGTTTCCAGTAAACCAGATTATCACATAAAATAATTAATAATAATATTTAAATATAACAATGACCTGACAAATGTTAGTGTGTTCGAGGTCGATTAAGGGTTATGTTATCTTACTGCCAGGTCGCAGTTGTAAATGAGAACTTGTTCTCAACTGGCTTACCTGGTTAAATAAAGGTGAAATAAAATAAAATGTTTAGTTTTTGAGAGGATTTCCCGGAAAAACAGTTAATTTTGAAACAGTTAATCTTGTCCAATTTTACACAGGAAATATAAAAATAGAAATTTCCCAGAGGCTGTCGGAAAAATTTCCCATTTAGATCCCCGTTCTAAATCTGTCCCTCAAATACAACTTTATTGTTTGATGTGAATCGAAAAATCTTATTTTTGCAGTCTAATGGTATTACCAACCCTCCTGACACCTCACATGCACATGAGAGAGAGTAGGGGTTCAGCCAAATAGACTAAAAACAGACAGATTTAGTCATGGTCAGGTATTGCTCCAATGTTAAATATGTATTGTATATAATAACAATAATAATAATAATTAGGGGTCTTATTGTCACGGTTTCGGCCGAGGCTGCTCCTCCTCCTGGTTCGGGCAGGCTTCGGCGGTCGTCGTCCCCGGAGTACTAGCTGCCACCGATCTATGTTTCATGTTCGTTTGGTTTTGTCTTGATGTTGTACACCTGTGTCTTGTTAGTCCTCGTTAGTGTCCTATTTAGTTCTCGTTGTGTGTGTTTGTCTTTGTGTGTGATTGCTCTTCTGTTTTATGTTGGAGCTACGTACTTCCCTCCAGTGTTTTGGAGAGGTTTTTCGCACATGTTAGTGCGCCGTTTGTTTGACGCCTGTGTGCGCCGTTATTTCGCCTTCGGGCTTATTGTGCTTATTTTCTACGTGAATATTGCACTAAAGTCTTTTGGACTGAGGTTCTGCGTCCTGCGCTTGATTCATGCACCACACCCACCTTCAGCACCCCTTGACACTTATATAGTCCTGTTTCACTGTATGTACAAGTGGGTAACCTGTACAGGTGTGAGGTGTGAAATGGAAATGTGTTTTTGCATATCCAACTCCCCCTGAGATACCCTCGGAGAGTGGGATCACGGCCAGATGATCAGCCACTAATGCTCAAGGGCCAAACGACAGATTTGTTGAGTCAGGTATCATCAACTAGATTCAGCCAGGGGCCGATTTTTTTCATGAACGGATGGTCAGGGGGCCGGAACATAATTACAAAAAAATGTGTAGACTACAAATTGACCTTGAAGCCCAAACAGATATAATATTTGACTAAAACATAATCATTTCAAACCTTGCTTACATTTGCATACGATCACATATATTTGGTATATTTTGGTATTTTATTAGGATCCCCATTAGCTGTTGTGAAAGCAGCAGCTACTCTTCCTGGGGTCCACACAAAACATGAAACATGACATAATACAGAGCATTAATAGACAAGAACAGCTCAATGACAGAACTACATACATTTAAAATGTCACACATACAGTACATACACATAGAATATATAGGGTCAAATATCTCTCTATTATGGGTGGGAATACTTTGAAACAATTTTACAAAATTAAAATCACTTAGAGCTGCTTTGCTGGTGTTTTTACAGTCTTTTATATTCAACAATGAAATAATAACTTTGGAGGGCCAAATAAAATCCACTGCGGGCAACCCTGCTCTACAGTATCTGCGAGTGTAAATCTCAACCGACGAGAGAGAGAGAGAGAGAAACAGTGTGTCCCTGTGCTGCAGTAGTCAGACAGCTGGCCCAGGACATCTGTCTGTGCCCCAACATTAATCCAACATCTCCTCACGGCAGCCCTGTGTAGTCTACATGGACCCCATACCAACCAAACAACAACCTAATTCAACATTCCCAGCCAGGTGATCAGGGGAGGGAGGCTGCGCACACACACACACACACACACACACACACACACACACACACACACCAACAACTGTCCCTACAGCAGGCAGTTCTAAACCCACCACTGTCACACGTCTGTAACCCCATCACTGGGTCTCTTCATAGGTAGGCTAGACCATAGAAATGTAAGTCCTAGAAA
Organism: Coregonus clupeaformis; assembly: GCF_020615455.1. NCBI lineage: Eukaryota > Metazoa > Chordata > Actinopteri > Salmoniformes > Salmonidae > Coregonus > Coregonus clupeaformis. The sequence continues at coordinate 206,364 of NW_025533766.1, read as the reverse complement.
GAACATTCCTATTCATCTAATTGTATTTCTATGAGCCTAGAAAATAGGAATTATATTTTATTGAATTATATTATGAAACATTTACTGTTCAATACCTAGTGATGATGACTCTGATATGTGGAACTCTGCTCTTTTGATTAACCTTAAACTATTGAGAAACCTTTCCAATGTTCCCAGGCCAGACAGAGACACAATAGAGTCCCTCTCTGTGTGAGTGATAACAGTGAGTGGTCTAGTGTTGCTCAACACGCTGGTCCGTCTGGAATGTCTGCTGCAACAGCCTGTTGAGCTGAGCTGCTGGCCGGTTACGGCAGATGTCTGCTTATAGCTTATGTGTGTGTGTGTGTGTGTGTGTGTGTATGTGTCAATGTCAATGTGTGTGTGTGTGTGTGTGTGTGTCAATGTTGGTGTGTGCGTGTGCGTGTGTGTGTGTGTGTGTCGGGTTGTGTGTGTGTATGTATGTGTGTGTGTGTGTGTGTGTGTGTGTCGGGTTGTGTGTATGTGTGTGTCAATGTCAGTGTGTGTGTATGAAAACTGGATTTTTTTGTTGTTATTCTGTCTCTCACTGTTCAAATAAACCTACCATTAAAATTATAGACTGATCATGTCTTTGTCAGTGGGCAAACGTACAAATTCAGCAGGGGATCAAATACTTTTTTCCCTCACTGTATGCACTCACTAACTGTAAGTCGCTCTGGATAAGAGCGTCTGCTAAATGACTAAAATGTAAAATGTGTGTGTGTCGGGTTGTGTGTGTGTTTGTGTCGGGTTGTGTGTGTTGGTATGTGTGTAAGTGTGTGTTTGGGTGTGTCGTGTGTGTCAGTGTCAGTGTCTGTGTGCGAGCGTGTGTGTGACAGCTGAGGCAGTCTTTCCAGATAGCACTGACATGAAATCATCCCATCACCTGCTACAGGCCTGGCCCAGCAAGACACACACCCACACGACAAGACACAACACACGCTCCAAGGCATGTTGTTTTCACCAGTCCCCCCCCCCCAGCCCGAACTGACTGCTGAACCAACATGGGCCACGGCACTTAACCCCGTCAGGCGGAAGCAAGCAGGGCACAACTGGAGGGTGTGTTTGTGTTTGTGTGTGTGTGTGTGTCTGTGTGTGTGTTTGTGTGTGTGTCTGTCTGTGTGTGTGTCTGTCTGTGTGTGTGTCTGTGTGTGTGTTTGTGTGTGTGTTTGTGTGTGTGTGCACTGCAGGGGAGAATGGTATGTGGTTAGGCATACACACACTCACTCATGTGACCTCCCCCTCCCCTCCCTTCCTTCATCCACAAACACACAAATGATCATTTACATCAATTATGATGATTTGTATTCGCAGAAATTCATGGTATGGCAATGCCTAATACACTGACTTTAACCACACAACATGAATATGTGACATGAGAAGTCTCAAATTTGAGAAAAAATATTACAATTATAAAATAATACAAGAACATACAGTATGTTGATTGTTTACTTCCTGACTCAGTGAATGCATGCCATGCCATAATCTATCATTCTACAAAACATGTGCATGCTTGCTTTGGCTCAGCACCAAATTGAAGCCTCTTCCAGTACATATAACATCTGACAGCTCGGAACGAGAATGTGGGCAAAGAGGGAACGTTTTAGCCTAATGCCTTTATGCCGAGGTGGGCAAAGACAAGGGCACGTGACGTGAACGCTACCACCGCCTGGCTTAACAAACAGATTACACATCTAATGTTGGGCATTTTTACGAGAGAGAGAGAGAGAGAGAGAGAGAGAGAGAGAGAGAGAGAGAGAGAGAGAGAGAGAGAGAGAGAGATCTCCAACATGGGAGTTTTTGTTCAGTGAGACATGGCCTAAGTGATTTCATGTGCAAATGCAATGGGCCCGGCGCTGCCTCCCTCCGCCGGGGACTAGCAGCACCAGTCTCATTAGAAGCTCTAATTGGCTTGTCTTGAGAAAGGAAAACCCTGAATGGGGCCATTAAACCCACCATCAAAGAGGTGTGGCTCTCATCCCTTCTTTTCTCTCCTCCTTTTCTCTTCTTTTTGGTTTTGTTTTAACGCTCAACGAAATGTACCTGGGGTTCGTATTAAGAAGACGGAAATTATATGAAATATAAAAAAGCTGAATGGAATTATCATTTTTTGGGGGTGTAATGATCAACCAAATGTACCGGGGTTTGTAGAAAAAAAATCTGATATGAAATAAAGTGTTATTATTTTAGGAATTCCATTTTAGTTGCCATATGTCTGTGTGTTCTGTCTTTGCTGAGTCATGTGTTATTGGGTTTGCGGTAGCAGATAGGTCCCAATTAAAATTTTAATTGCATTTGTTGCTAAAAACAGCAGGTGCGTTGGTTGGACATGGAACAAACTTTCAATTTCTAATGGCAACCTTTCTACTTTCGCCAAATGTCCGCCTGAATTGAGTTTGTGTTTATACTGTGTGAAACACTATGTCCCCTGTATTAAATGAATTACTGTGGGACGTTCATTATGCTCCTGTATAGTGTAAAGCAGGGCTGCCCAACCCTCTTCCTGGAGATCTACTGTCCTGTAGGTTTTCAGTCCAACCCTCTTCCTGGAGATCTACTGTCCTGTAGGTTTTCAGACCAACCCTCTTCCTGGAGATCTACTGTCCTGTAGGTTTTCAGTCCAACCCTCTTCCTGGAGATCTACTGTCCTGTAGGTTTTCAGTCCAACCCTCTTCCTGGAGATCTACTGTCCTTAGGTTTTCAGTCCAACCCTCTTCCTGGAGATCTACTGTCCTGTAGGTTTTCAGTCCAACCCTCTTCCTGGAGATCTACTGTCCTGTGGGTTTCAGTCCAACCCTCTTCCTGGAGATCTACTGTCCTGTAGGTTTCAGTCCAACACTTTCCCTGAGATCTGAGCGACGACCCACAGACTAGATCTCCAGCAAGAGGGTTGGACTAAAACCAGGTAGACTCCAGGTGTGTTAAAGAGGGTTGGACTGAAAACCCACAGGACGCAGATCTCCAGGAAGAGGGTTGGTCTGAAAACCCACAGGACGGTAGATCTCCAGGAAGAGGGTTGGACAGCCCTAGTGTAAGGCTTATATCATTTATATTGTTAAATGTCATATTATTAATTTGCCATAATACTTGACATACTGCATAAGTCACCACCTGGCATGTATCACATTCAAGTTTACCCTCTATTTTCTATCTAGAGAATCAGTACCACTTTACATGAAGTTGATCTCATACTTGTAAGTAGTAACACTGCTATTACACTAGTAGCAACATGCTGTATGTAGTAACACTGCTATTACACTAGTAACAACATGCCACGATTTAGTAACACTGCTATTACACTACTAACAACATGCCGCATTTAGTAACACTGCTATTACACTAGTAACAACATGCCGCATTTAGTAACACTGCTATTACACTAGTAACAACATGCTGCATGTAGTAACACTGCTATTACACTAGTAACAACATGCTGCATTGTACATTAGTCAATTGCATTTCCATCGCATGGCAATAGTCGATTGTTTTTTGCCATTACACAAGGAATAGGGACTGCTCTGTATTCCTGTTGTGTAGGTAATAGTAATGTGTCAAAACGCCACCAGAGGGCAATGTGTCCAATGTATTTAACCTGATGTCACGTACTGAGAGGTTTTTTAAGAGTCGTCCATCAAACTCAACCGCACAAGAAAAATGTGTGCGTGTGCATGTGTGTGGTCCTTAATAGCGTATTAACATCTCCATCATCCGCAAAACAATTAATTAAAACATTATAATATTGTTACTGTAGTAATTACAGTGTTCAAATCCAATATCCAGCCTCATATCCACCTTCATCTAATAGTCTGTTCCTTTAGTTTCATAAGCAGCCCAGAACCACTAAAACAGGACCACCAGGACCTTCTCTCCATGTCCAAAGGAGAGTATAGAGACAGGGAGTCCTAATGCCTAGTACTGTAGCCCCAGTGTGGTATAACTGCTATCTCCATTTCATCATTGAAAAAGTATTGCGTTAATTTCCCCTCACATAGAGGAGAGAGCTTACCTCCTCATCTCGCTCTCTCTGTCTACACTGAACAAAAAATATAAACGCAACATGTATTGGTCCCATGTTTCATGAGCTGAAATAAAAGATCTCAGAAATGTTCTGTACGCACAAAAAGCTTATTACTCTCAAATGATGTGCACAAATTTGTTTACATCCCTGTTAGTGAGCATTTCTCCTTTCCCAAGGTAATCCATCCACCTGACAGGTGTGGCATATCAAGAAGCTGACTAAACAGCACGATCATTACAAAGGTGCACCTTGTGCTGGGGACAATAAAAGGCCACTCTAAAATGTGCAGTTTGTCACTCAACACAATGCCACAGATGTCTCAAGTTTTGAGGGAGAGTGCAATTGGCATGCTGACTGCATGAATGTCCACCAGAGCTGTCGCCAGAGAATTTAATGCTAATTTTTAGAGAATTTGGCAGTACGTCCAAACGGCCTCACAACCGAAGACCACGTGTAACAACACCAGCCCAAGACCCCCACATCCGGCTTCTTCACCTGGGGGACCCTCTGAAACCAGCCACCCTGACAGCTGATGAAACTGTGGATTTGCACAACTGAAGAATTTCTACACAAGCTGTCAGAAACTGTCTCAGGGAATCTCATCTGCATTTTTGTTGTCCTCACCAGGGTCTTGACCTGACTGCAGTTCCGCGTCGTAACTGACTTCAGTGGGCAAATGCTCACCTTCGACAGCCACTGGCACGCTGGAGAAGTGTGCTGTTCACAGATGAATACCGGTTTCAACTGTACTGGGCAGATGGCAGACAGCGTGTGTGGCATCCTGTGGGCGAGTGGTTTGCTGATGTCAACGTCGTGAACAGAGTGCCCCATGGTTGTGGTGGGGTTATGGTATGGACAGGCATAAGCTATGGACAACAAACATAATTGCATCTTATCGATGGTAATTTGAATGCACAGAGATACTGTGACTGAGATCTTGAGGCCCATTGTTATGCAATTCATCCGCCATCACCTCATGTTTCAGCATGGTAATGCATGGCCTCATGTCGCAAGGATCTGTACACAAATCCTGGAAGCTGAAAATGTCCCAGTTCTTCCATGGCCTACATACTCACCAAACATGTCATCCATTGAGCATGTTTGGGATGCTCTGGATCGACGTGTACGACAGCGTGTTCCAGTTCCCGCCAAAATAACCAGCAACTTCGCACAGCCATTGAAGAGGAGTGGGACAACATTCCACAGGCCTACCTTTTTTAAAGTATTTGTGACCAACAGATGCATATCTGTATTCCCAGTCATGTGAAATCCATAGATTAGGGCCTAATGAATTTATTTCAATTGACTGATCTTCTTATATGAGCTGTAACACAGTCAAATCTTTGAAATTGTTGCATGTTGCATTTATATTTTTGTTCAGTATATCTCTCTCTCTTTCCCTTCCTCCCCCCTTCTCTCTCTCTCTCTCTCTCTCTCTCTCTCTCTCTCTATCCTATCCCTCCTGTAGGATCATGGGAATTGTGCGAGGTAGCGTGGTGTTCCCCGCTCTGCCCGTGGCGTGTGGTAATGATCTGCTCCTCGCTTGCCATCATCGCCCCTCACAATTAATTCCCACTTCGCCTCGCGCCTCGCCTGGCGCGCTCCAAAGAGGGGAGAGGGAGGTCTTCTCATTAGAGCACTGTGATGTGCGGCGGTGAGCGTGAGCAGCAAGTGAGTCTCTCCTTCATTTTGCCCATGTTTGTTTTATGGTCTGGGCTGCTTCAGAGATGCTTCATCCATCTATGATTTTGAGGGGAGAAGTGTGTATGTGTGTGTGTGTGTGTGTGTGTGTGTGTGTGTGTGTATGTGCTATGACAGGGTGGTGTGTGTGGATCATCTACTCTCACCAATGCAGACTGACTGACTGACACCTCAGAGCCAGAGGTGCAGTTTCCACCCAGCTGGCCTAGTTGAGATGTTTGTGTTTTTGAACTTTTGGATGCGTGGAGATGATTACTTATTTACTGTTGATAGCTACCTGTTTGATGTTGTTCTTTAATGCTAGTCCCAGGCCAAAACCCCCAACACACACACACACACACACACACACACACACACACACACACACACACACACACACACAGGTGATATGTAAGTTGCAGCAATAATGAAATATAAGCACAATTTGAATGTAATGTTTTCGCAATTAGTTGATTAGTTTATGACTGACAACAAGGTCTCAAAGGCTTCTACACTTTTGCTACAAACTCAATCCAACAAATAGAGTGACACTTTTTTAGAAATTGTTATCTTTTAAATCATTTCAACAATGTCCTCTCTAATTCTAGATGGGATTCTCCATCAACCACGAACCATGAGTAAATGATGACTGGCAGTCCTCTAGCGTGTAGGCCTAGTTGCATTCACTTCCTACGTAAAAAATGGGACAATATCACAATAAAGTCCCCAACCTCAAACTCCCAGATGCATCTGAATCCACAGAAAACAGTGAATAAAATGACATCACTACCTCGGAAGCTGACAACGTGCAGAGATGAACTGCATCTCAGAGAACACTGCTGCTCAGACATGCTATGCAGGTTACAGCAGTGGCAGTAAATTGCGTCTCTCGGATGCCCACTCATTGTAGTGGCGGTGCCGTTAGACTGTTTTCCTCTATTACGTTGATTCTTTTTTTTCTCTCTCACCATTATGCTCGGTACCGATTATACTGAGTCTGCCATTGTCGACTTTGTCAAAGAGCCGAGGATGCTCGTCTGTCTGAGTCTTCGATGCAGGGATCCAGTCAGATAAATAGAAGCTAGTTATGGTTGAAAGTTCTGACGGGGAGGAATCCAAAGTTGTATTCATGTTGCTTGATGTTGATGTAAGATGATGATTCAGTGTGTGTGCAGGTGTGCGTGTGTAAAAGTGTGTGTGTGCTACATTTTTTGACTGATCCAGAATATTTGGGTCTCGGCTCCTGCAGCCTGTAGAGCACTCATATCGTTTTATGTGTACATTTCCAACCCTCTCTTTGAACCTCTTCCTGATCTAGTTGGCAGGCTTTTTATGATGATCTGTTTTCTCCATTTTATGGAAGACACCGTTGACCCGACGTCTGGTTGGACAGCATGATGGAATATTGCTAGCCTGTCCATCTTTATGACATAACATGATGGACAGACACAGATGGACATCAAATGTTTTGACAGTACTCTATTGTTACCTAAGTGTAAAACATTGTCAATTTTTGCACAGCATGAGATGAACTGCTCTTCTCACCAAATATTTCTTTCCATGCACTTTACAAATAGGCCAGTGTTCAGGTAGTGCCTTTCCTGTCTTAAACTACCTGCAGCAGACCTTCAGGTTAAATCATCAGACATCACACTACACCACAGCCTCTCTATCCCTCCACATCTCTGACAGAGCACAGAAAGACACTTCTGTACAGATGTGAAACATAACATAGTGGTGGATAGTAAGAAAACACTGTGTGTAAATACTTCCTGAGAGCAGAAGGTGTGTAACATATTTACACGTTTGAAGCTTTGTCCTGAGCCACATTCTGAATGTGACTGGTTGGCTTAGCAGTGCGTCTCCAAAGTCCTTGTATTTGCCCAGGCTGCTTTCCCACCTGCTTCCTCAAATGAGCACGATGCCTCTGAGTTTGCTGATATTGGCACAGAAGCAAAGCCGAGACTACTTGTCTCTCATTCTCCCGCGGTGTGTTCACTAGAACCAAACAGGAACCAAATGGAACGAAACAGGGAGGGATCTAGGCTGAATTTGTCAACCGGAGAAACCTAATTTCCGCCGCAAAACCCGCTTCGGACTAATGACTACGCCCTGTTCTACTGCAAAGAGGGACACTTTAGGCCTTTCGCGAGCAACTTTCTGTGTCGGAAAGTATTCAGACCTGTCACGCCCGGCTCTGGGGACTTTGATATGCTGAGCCAGTGTTGGTTTCAATGGTTTAGTGTTCTATGTTGTTGTTCTAGTTCATGTGTTTCTATGTTGGTTCTGGTGGTTCCCAATCAGAGGCAGCTGGGGCTTGGTGTCTCTGATTGGGAACCACCTTGGGCAGCTGTTTGGCACTTGTCATTTGTGGGATCTTGTTCTGTATAGGTTTGTGAAGAGTGAAACTTTGACTTATAACACTAGCAACAACAATAATAATAATTGCTATTTAGCAGACGCTTTTTATCCAAAGCGACTTACAGTCATGCGTGCATACATTTTTTTTTTTGTGTATGGGTGGTCCCGGGGATCGAACCCACTACCGGCGTTACAAGCGCCGTGCTCTACCAGCTGAGCTACAGAGGACCACTTCATGTATCGTTTTGTTGTTTTGTTGCATTGAAATAAGTACTCATTAAAAGATGTACGCCTATCACGCTGCGCCTTGGTCCGCTCATTACGACGATCGTGACAGACTCCTTGACTTTTTCCACATTTTCTTTTTTACATAACAGCCTTATTCTAAAATGGATTAAATATTTGTTTGCAAATTTATTTAAAAAAATAAAAACAGAAATACCTTATTTACATAAGTATTCAGACCCTTTGCTATGAGACTCGAAATTGAGGTCAGGTACATCCTGTTTCCATTGATTATCCTTGAGATGTTCCTACAATTTGATTGGAGTCCGCCTTTGGTAAATTAAATTGATTGGGCATGATTTGGAAAGGCACACACCTGTCGATATAAGGTCCCACAGTTGACAGTGTATGTCAGAGCAAAAACCAAGCCATGAGGTCGAAGGAATTGTCTGTAGAGCTCCGAGACAGGACTGTGTCGAGGCACAGATCTGGGAAGGGTACCAAAATATTTCTGCAGCATTGAAGGTCCCCAAGAACACAGTGGCCTCCAACATTCTTAAATGGAAGAAGTTTGGAACCACCAAGACTCTTCCTAGAGCTGGCCGCCCGGCCAAACTGAGCAATCGGGGGAGAAGGGCCTTGGTCAGGGAGGTGACCAAGAACCTGATGGTCACTCTGACAGAGCTCTAGAGTTCCTCTGTGGAGATGGGAGAACCTTCCAGAAGGACAACCATCTCTAAAGCTCTCCACCAAAGCACTCCACCAATATTTGGAGAAACTCCCCAAATACAGGTGTGCCAAGCTTGTAACGTCATACCCAAGAAGACTCGGTGCTGTAATCACTGCCTAAGGTGCTTCAACAAAGTACTGAGTAAAGGGTCTGAATACTTATGTAAATGTCATATTTATTTTTTTATTTTTTAATAAATTAGCAAAATTTTCTAAAAACCTGTTTTTGCTTTGTTATTATGGGGTATTGTGTGTAGACGAATGAGGGGGGAAAAAACAATGTAATCAATTTTAGAATAAGGCTGTAACGTAACAGAATGTGGAAAAAGTCAAGGGGTCTGAATACTTTCCAAAGGTACTGTATTTAATGGTCCGTGCTAGTTGGGATCCTTGGGACGTCCCTACCCCATTGAAGTTGAAATGTAAAATGGTATGGGTTAGGTAAGTGTTATGTTTAGGGTAGGGACGTCCCAAGGAACCTGGATAGCACTGACCCTTGTTCAATGAAGTCAGACGTTGTTGTTTGAGAGAGGGTCTTGGTTTGAGGTGGATGTCTATACAATGCCAAATGCCAACAGCTGGCACTTGTAAGAAAAGGATTGGGTAAAGTGATAGCACAACTCCTAGCGTGAGGATATTTCAATACACTGATGTTAGTAAAGGATAGACAGGTAAACTGTTGCATAATACTAGTTTAGTGACATTTGGATCAGATGACAGTAAGCATGTAACAGATATTGTCCAAATATCTCATCTACACAGAGGAGCACCTACTCATCAAGTAAAATTTGTAATTACGATATCTCTTGTGAATGTGATTTCAGAGTCAGGTTGTAAAATAACGTTTTTAGACTTATTTTTGCTGCCAGCAAAAATACATATTTCACTGATTGTATGGACCAGATAACAACCAAAATATTACTAACTGTTTTGATGACATCGCCAAAAAAAGGAGTTTCGGTTGTACTATGGTTAACTGACGCCTTTACAATCCCCAAAACCAGTTTTGAACCGAAAATGACGCCATTATCGCCTATGCCAAATTCCGCCCACTGTGTAATAAATAAATAACATGCCACTTAGCAGATGCTTTTATCCAAGCGACTTACAGCCATGCGCGCATACATTTTTGTGTATGGGTGGTCCCGAGGGATCGAACCCACTACCTTGGCGTTACAAAGCCCGCCTCTACCAAGCTGAGCTACAGAGGACCACCCATGTGTAATGTGCGCGTGAAGTTTCCAAACCTGGCATTGGTCTGGACCCCCTCACCCTTCTTCATGTAAACACATCCAACCCTTTCTACCACAATCAAGCTTCTTGTTTATTGTCTTTGGTCAGGTTAATCACTTTTCTGGCGCCTAAGGAAGCTCATCGCTGTTGCATTGTCCTATTGTTTACATCTGGTAATGTGTTGTTTTTGTTTACACACTAACCCTCCAGCAAACGTACTTTCCAACCACTGGCTGCCTTGAGGTTAGATGGAGCCAACGCCTTCCATACAGACTACGGCCGCGTCTCAATCCACAAGGATGATGTCTTTTGAGGTATAAATAGCAACTTTAAAGTCCCATTTCCAAGGGTATCTTAAAATGCTGCTCTGGATTGAGACACAGCCCACGTGTACAGGAGTCATAGTTGGTTGGTCACGGTGTCACTGTCAGCAAAGCTGCATGCTCTGTACACTCCAATTAACCAGCAATGGTAGAGCTGTGTGTGTGTGTGTGTGTGTGTGTGTGTGTGTGTGTGTGTGTGTGTGTGTGTGTGTGTTCGTGTGTTTGGCCCCAGTATATCAGAGAGAGATAGCCAGGGTGAATACAGCTGATCTGCATCATGTTGCCACAGATGGAGGGCTAATGTGCGTGAGGTGAGACAGCGCTATACATTACCTCAGAGAGGAGGAGGAAGGGAGGAGGGGGAGGAAATGAGGCAGGTTTCTAACCAAACACCAGCCAGGGTCGCTGGCGTGCTGGGAGAGGAGGCGCACACTCCACGCCACTGCCGTGCCGTACATCTCCCACACTGTTTATTCCTTTTCCCTGCCTGCAGTCAGTCGCTCTCTCTCTCTCTCTCTCCACATCTCTCACATTTTTTCGCTCTCAACATTCTCTTTCTCTCACACATTCTCTCTCTCTCCTCACATTCTCTCGCGCTCACATTCTCTCTCTCTCACATTCTCTCGCCCTATCTTTTTACTCTACACTTTCTCTGTCTCATCCCTCTTTCTCTCTCCCCTTTTCTATCTCCCCTCTCTCTTTCTACCCCTCTCTCTCCTCATGCTCTAGGGGGCTCAGAGGGAAGCTAGTGTCCGTAACAGGCAAACTGGATGAGCCCATCAGACGCACCCTTTTCATCATTCCACTGAGAAACAGCTCCAATGAGAAGACTGTGCCATTCTATTTCTATATAATTAATTTTCCAATATTATGAACAAATATCCTGTATAACTGATATTGGGAATAATTTCACATGTATTGTTTGACCTGGAGTGTAATTTATGTCCATAGTTTGATGATTTTGTTTAATTGCCATTAAGATAAATGTTTGTAACAGTTAAAGGGGCTCTGACAACAGATAAAGGGACTCTGACAACAAGTTAAAGGGGGCTGTGACAACAGATATGAGGACTTGGAGAACAAGAAAGATGATGCTTTCTCTTTTCTCTCTCATACACACACACACTCCCAGATCAGTGGAGAGACAAGGAGAGCAAGTAGACGATCAATATACACACCACTGCACCTCCACACCCCCAGCTCACATGGCCCAGCCGCCCGCCTTATCTCACCTCCACACCCCCGGCCCCGTGTCTCACCTCCACACACCCAGCCCCTGGCCCAGCCACCCATGCCTCACCTCCACACCCCCCGGCCCTGGCCAGCCACCCATGTCTCACCTTCACACCAGCCCCTGGCCCAGCCACCCATGTCTCACCTCACACCCCCAGCCCCTGCCCAGCCAACCCATGTCTCACCTTCACACCCCCCACCCCTGGCCCAGCCGCCCTGACCACATACCATGACCCTACTCCTCCTGGATCCTATTCCCACCGACTAAACGCTGTCTACACTTCAAATCTGGCATCGCCGCTATTAATGACTCCTTGGAGTTCACGTAAAACCCTGGAGGAGGAGGAGGAGGAGTGGGTGTGTGTGGGGGAGTTTGGGGCACACGGCCAGGAACAAAGGCCTGCCACATGGGGCCCATTCCTCCCACAACCAGCCAGAGACCCAGCCGCCTCTAGCCGGACCCTGCTTCCTAACGCCCTGTGTGGCTTAGCAAGACAGAGGGTAGGACCACCTAGGCAGATTTCCTAGGGGGATGTGGACGCTCGTAAGATGAAATGATTTTCAGTCGGTGATGGTTAGGCTACTGAGACACAGATGTGATGTGCAAACCGGCAGTGGACTTATACTGATAGTTACAAGCAAAGAACGTTTACCAAGAAATGCTTCCAAAAGGACTAAGGGCTCTATTCAATCCATAACTGAAGATCCGCTTTTAAGGTGATTGACAATAATGGCAATGGTTCCCGCAGTCTCGAGAATGCATTCAATCACGGCAAACACTGCATGTGTCGGCTCAATCAGAAATTACCTTTAATTGTACCGCTTATCTTCCACGATACTGGGCAATATGGATTGAATCCAGCCCCAATTGGAGGCAGAAATAAGAGTATAGCAGGTAATGTTGAGGAGTGAGAAGCTAACCACCACATGGTTTCACTGTCTCTAATGACAACGACTGCTGTGGTTTCTGTTAGTAATAGTTCGTGGGGGAATCTCTCATGTAAGCTCATAGTAGGATGCATGACTTGGCAACTTTAATATATGTATCATTAAAGATTATTTTGAGAATAGGCTGCGTGGTTTTCTGTGTAGGCTAAAGGCAACGGCTACACTGCCATCAATACAATGTTGTTGGTTTAGTGTAATTACAGCATATTAGCCTACTACACAAATATAAATCAACTTAATGTAAAGTGTTACCCGAGATAATATTAGTCTACTTCTAAATCAAACTACAAACTGAGAGATAGGTCTTGTTAAATGAAATGCCAATTTGGCTATGTCCCTACACGCGAGTGCCAACACTATCAAATTCAAATAATGGCAAACCATTATACCTGTCACCTTTTATAGAAGAGGCCAAGCACTGGCATCCCACCGCTCAAGCAGACAATATAAATTCAGGAGCGCTGATCTAGGATCAGATCCACGCTGTCCATACAATCATATTCATTATGATCTAAAAGGAAAAACTGATCTTAGAATAGCACTCCTCCTCTGAGACGTTCATTGAACATGGGCCAATGTATTTTTAGACCGTTTTTGGTACACTACATGACCAAAAGTATGTGGACACATGCTCGTTGAACATCTCATTTCAAAATCATGGGCATTAATATGGAGTTGGTACCCTTTGCTATAACAGCCTCCACTCTTCTGGGAAGATATTCTAGATGATCGAACATGTAGCTGCGACTTGCTTCCATTCAGCCACAAGATCATTAGTGAGGTCGAGCACTGATGTTGGCGATTAGGCCTGGCTCGCAGTCGGCTTTCCAATTCATCCGGAAGGTGTTAGATGGGGTTGAGGTCAGGGCTCTGCAGGCCAATCAACTTCTTCCACACCAACCTCGACAAACAATTTCCGTATGGACTCGCTTTGTGCATGGGGGGCACTGTCACGATGAAACAGGGAAAGAGCCTTCCCCAAACTGTTGCAACAAAGTTGGAAGCACAGAATTGTCTAGAATGTCATTGTATGCTTTAGCGTAGGTTTCCCTTCACGAAACTAAGGGGCCTAGCCCAAACCATAAAAAAACAGCCACAGACCATTATTCTCTTCCACCAAACTTTACGGTTGGCACTATGCATTGGGGCAGGTAAGCGTCCTGGCATCCGCCAAACCCAGATTTGTCCGTCGGACTGCCAGATGGTGAAGCATGATTCATCACTCCAGAGAACACGTTTCCACTGCTCCAGAGTCCAATGGCGGTGAGCTTTACAGCACTCCAGCCGACGCTTGGCATTGCACATGGTGATATTAGGCTTGCGTGTGGCTGCTCAGCCATGGAAACCCATTTCATGAAGCTCCCGACTAACAGTTCTTGTGCTGATGTTGTTCCATAGGCAGTTTGGAACTCGATGTTGAGTGTTGCAACCGAGGACAGACGAGCTATGCGCTCCAGCACTCAAGGCGGTCCTGCTTCTGAGCTTGTGTAGCCACCACTTCGCGGCTGAGCTGTTGATGCTCCTCGAAGTTTACACTTCACAAACAATAGCACTTACAGCTGACCGGGCAGCTCTAGCAGGGTAGAAATATGAGGAACTGGTGTGGCTGAAATAGCCGAATCCACTATTGCTCAAGGGGTGTCCACATACTTTTGTATATATAGCATATAATTGTGAAGGGGAGTCCTTTTCAATGGAATCAATTAATATTTTTAAAGAGTATTTAATGTGTTTGATTTTAAAACTATAGATCATTATGAAGTATGTGTATACAATTATGTACGTAATTTACCCATTCAATCATTCTCCATAATCAGTGCTTACTATTGCCACATAAAAACTTGGGAACTCTGAAAAAAATTATGACTGGGAGAAATCGGATGAATGGTCATCCAACCAAAATTCCAAATCGGGAACACGGGAATCGGCCTCTCTAGAGCGACTTTCCGGCCTGAAGATCACTGACATCATGATTTGACCTCGTATTCTTCGAGTTCCTAGTTGTTTTGAATCGTGCACAGATAGCTCCAGGCGTTCTGTTAATTGAGCCGCTCACTGTCTTGGCTGATTGGCGGGAGTGGCGAATTGCCACACAGGTGCCTGTCATTTGTAATCAGGGGTGTGTGTGTTGCTGCCGGTTTGGGAGCCATTGTTTTAATAATAATAATAATGCTACTTAGCAGACGCTTTTATCCAAAGCGACTTACAGTCATGCGTGCAAACATTTTTGTGTATGGGTGGTCCCGGGGATCGAACCCACTACCCTGGCGTTACAAGCGCCGTTCTTACCAGCTGAGCTAAACAGAGGACCACCAACGCCATTTTTACTTTAAAGTTTGCCGTTTTAAAATAGGCTACTTATTTCAGCTTTTTCCCCCAAGACATTTTTAAATTAACAAGTTATCTGCCAGCTTTGTCACTAATTATAACTAAAGGTACATTTCGGTCAAATTGGGATGAACTTCTTCTATTTGGGGCATATAGCCCAGATTATTGAAATCGCATTGTGTTGGCACTTTTCATGAATAGTGTATTCATGAACTGTATTATCTTATCCCTGGAGATTTAGAGCGATGTTTAAACAATTTGGCTATTCTACACACCAATTGCAAATCTATAGGCCTAATCTGTGTTGGTTGAACGATTGGCTCGGTAATTGATTGGCGCCATACTTTCATTACATGACCATATACGTGTGCATTAGCCAGAAATTATATTCCATAACATTGTGAATGGAGTGCATCCCACATGGGCACATAGAATAAATGTGCCGTGCATCCATGTGTTTCTACCCCGGGGTGCATTTGTGGCTATCGGGAAGGATTTATAGCCCGACCGTGATGAATTTCCGCGGTGGCACGCGCAGGTCTTCGTAACTATGGCGGTCGTTCTAATGGAGGGGGAGAGAGGAAAAAACACCCTGGGTAGGAGGCATTTTATCTTCACCACTGGACCGCCCGACTGCCAACTAATTTGACAAGATTTCTACGCGAAGCGCAAACCCTATTAAAAGACGCATACTGTAAATGACAACCTCTAAACGCCTCGCGTGTCCGAATGAAATAGAAGAGGAGAGAATGGGAACGACAAAAGGTTAAGACGCAGCTTCCGCAGAGTTATTTCGGCAGAGCGCCCTAAGCCACAGTCAGTGGCCCTAAACAGCCCCTCCCGTTCTTGTTAGTAATTCAACCAATGATCAGTAGGTGTCCACATCCTAGCTTCCTCACCTCAGCACCAATCAGCCAACACAGAGACAGGGACCGAGCCAACCAGGCAGCCAGCACACGATACACCTCGGACCAAGCAGAGGAAACACCTAAAACGCACCGTTATTTCCCGCACGGCGCCATGGTTTTATAATAATAAACCGCTGGTTTTTTTTCCCTCTGAAAGCTCGATAGGCTATCACTTGGAGTTTGCAATTTTTTCTACTTTTCTCAAGCCAGGAAAATAAGTCTGTAAAAATGCTCCTTTTAATTTGAGCGCAGTTTTTCAGTGTGTGCCTGTGCTCTTCCCACATCCTCGCGTTATTTTTTTCTCCATCGCGCCTTGCCGTAATGTGCCGCTCTGTGTTGGCAGCAGACTGCTAGGCGTCTGGAATTTCTTCTCGCCAGGAACCTGGTAGGTAGGTGATGCTCTTCCATTTTCTCAGTCCAGGCAGCGCCGTGATATTTTGCATGCTTTTTCTCCCAGACTGCCCCCCGATTTACGTCGGCTAAAGCTGGCGGTAAAGTGGATCCAGGCGCTGTCGGATTAATTGTTATGGTTTATTTGCACTGTCCAGACCCCCTACGGATTGTTCTGCATGACCTTTTGGTCTCCGAGTGTCTCGGACAGACCAGACTAGCGATAATTAATGGCACCACAGAGCAGGCAGGCAGCCACACAATAGCTCGCCGGCCGTCATCGGACGTACAGTACCGTGGTCCTCTTTTTTTTTTTCTCTCTGGTTTTTTCCTCTACTCTCTCTCTCTTTTTCTCGCCCTCTCTCCTTCTCTAAGTACGAACATTTCTGTCTCGAAAGTTTGTTTACAGGTTGAGAATCGATAGCTGTGACTTGATTGCCTTTGGGCTAGCGTATTTTGTCCTGGGGTGAATTGATTAGGTAATAATGACTACGAGCAGGGCCGATCATTGAGGCATGGACGGTTTTGTTTACTGGTGGTGGTGGGGTGCTTTTGGGATGGCACACCAGGATTTTTTTGTTTCCCACCTACCATAATATATATATATATATATATATATATATATATATATATTAATGTATTTGTATGGATAATATTGGCTTCAAATGACGTAGGCTATGATTTAAATGATTATAAAAAGGAAAATTAGTGCTTTGTCCTTTAGTTGAATATTAATAAAACAAAATGGTTAATCCATTATTTGGCATGGATTTCACCATTCAGTCAATTTCATTTCATTTTTGTGGTAGAGCAGATATAAGCAAAAAATACTACTTTCTGGGTAATTGTATTGAGATTGGGCATGTGCTTTACTAGTCTGGCTGTGCTGTAAGGGCCACCCAATATGTTCTCTCTCTGTGGCTCCACCGCTCCAGTGTGGATATTTATCATTCATTTTGGGAGATGGCTGTTGGGTTGTACCACGGAAATGACTGGAAATGCTTTAGTGTTTCAATGGATCGGGCTTTGCAATTAAACAAAGAAAGAAAGAGCCTGAAAAGTTAATGGAGGGAGGGAGAGAGAGATGTGTCTAATGGGGCTTTTATCAGTGGAAACCAATTCCAGGCAGACTGAGGGAGAGGAGAGAGGGAGGGAGGGGAGAGAGGAAATGGAGTCTCCCCCCCAGGCAGCTGAGCACTATGGTTGTCAGTGGAGGTCTGTCTGTGGCTTGATGGGTTGGATTGAAATTCACCAGTGGTGGTCTCTCTTCGCTGTCATTGAGTTAATGTAATAGAACCTGGGATCCATGAATGAATACCAGTTGCTATTAAGAGACCCAACCGTGGGTTTAATGGAAGAGACGTGAATACATTAGAAAAACATCAGTGGTGGTGAGAAAGAATGTAAAACGTTTCTGTCGTGAGGTGTACTATGTGCATAATGTTTTGGGGACTGTATAGCATCAGGATAACATCAGGGATTTGGAAAATAGGTTTGTTTTCTGTTGGTGTTCCAGAGGAGTTTGCTACATCAGTGAGCATGATGAGACTTTTTTGTGAATATTGTGCTTATATTATTTGAGTGACTGGTCTCATTTATATATATATAGATATAGATAGATATATTTGTTTATCCATTGCCAGAATATACCATCAAATACATAATTGATAAGACTTATTTCAAAATATCCAGAATGACAACCGCAATTAAACATCTCTGAAAGTCCCTCTGACACGGAGCTAGCTCTGTCTTCTCCAGCATGCTAATTCCTGTATTATTATGACATGTTGGTGTGTCACAGCTATCATGTTATTGCCAACAGATATGGATGTGCTGGAATAGTTTGAGATAACGTTTGATTATAATATAGTCTGAAAGAAGAAAATTAACGACATGCCAGCTGATTCCTCAGACGCCTTTTATCAACTTTCATCTCAGGCAAAAAAACTTGAGGAGAGAGGGAATGGAAATTGATTAGGCTGAGGATGTTGTTTTCCTGTTGTATCTGTAATTGTTTGTTCTTTGTGTTCTAGTACTGGAGGAGACAGAAGCAGGATGGTAACATATTGTTGGTGGTAACCAGCAGCTTCTAGTTTGACGGGCTACCCTGGACGCGACCAGACTCTTCCGTGAACCGCCAACCGCCCCCGCAGCCATGTCCAATATAAACAATGCTTCTGCATTGAGAACGGACAGAACGCAGACTTGTCCCTCTTACAAAAGGATAACCTTCAGAACCTTCAGAACCTGCAGAACTTGCAGAACCTCCAGGATGGTGGATTAAGCCGGCTTTTGGATTATAACGCGAGATGGACGCACCGCTCTTTGCAAACTTTTACAAAACCAACGTGCGCGGTCGGGCCAGACGGCCAAGATCGCCCAAAACATCACGACGGCCCATTTTCCCCAGCGCCCGGATCGCATGTCCCCGTGAACTGCGATAACGCCTGCTTGGGGATCGCGCAATAAACCCTAATAGGACCAGCATGCACAGAATGACTCCCAGAGGCCGGGAAGCATGGCGCGCCGCCAGAAACGCTACAGCAAATGGGCAACAACACTTTCCTCTCTAGCTTATCCCCCCGAACACTGCAGACTTTAGCAGGAGAATGCATGAACAAGCTGAAGCGGCGCCGGCGAAGTAGAGATAATAATTCCAGGAACGTGTCGGAACTTTTTCCCGCCATTCCAGCTTTAGGGGGCATCTCATTACCTCCCGTCACGCCATGCACAGCCCCTCACTCCCCCGCAGTCGCAGCCGCTAGCAGACAGTGCCTTCAAATTGCCAATCTGGCAGACTGCCCACAGAATACCTCCCCGGCATCCGCGGGAACCCCTGGAAGAAGAAAAGGAAAGTGTGGGGTGTGCGCGCGCTAGGCGAGCTAATCAACTGCGGCGCGAGCAGTTGTCGGCCCGAGACGGGCCACCGGATCTGCAAGTCCAGGAAATGGAGGAGCTGAAAAAGAAACCCGGCTCGCCGCTGGAGGTGAGAAAATAGAACCCGGCTTTCACCCCCCCTTTCCTTTCTTTTTGTTAGTATCCCTCTATCCTTTTTTTTCCAGACTCCAAGATAACCTTTTTCATCCAGTCACGTTTCTAAGCTCTTGAAAATTGTTTCCATGCCCACCCATGCCTGAACATCCCCCGGCTTCTCCAATCTGACTACCCGCCCAGCCTAATGGCAGTAATTAGGGTGTGTTTGTGAGGAGCAGCAAGAGCTTGGCCCAGACACCCGTAATTGCTGCCATCAGGCTAGGGGCTGGAACGCATCCGAACAACCCCGGGCTTGGCTTGCCCAAGCCAGAGCTGGGAAATGGTTTTCAGCAGTAGAGAGCGAGAGGGGGTGAGAGAGTCATCCTCTCTGCACCCCGGTCATTTTGAAACCAACAGAGACCGCCTCTGGACGGCGAGGTCGATTACCCACAAAGCACCAGGGCCGAGCAGGCCGCCCACCGCGTGGTGATGGCAGGGCCCGCTGATGGCGCCCGTCTTTTTAACACACCCTAGTTTAACACGAGGGGGGTGTAATGAAAAAGAACCCACCCAGACACACTGTTCGTGATCTATAGGGAATTGGATTGAGGATAAGCGGGTTATTTGAGGTGAAATTATTTTCTATTCTATTTGAGGCCATTATGGACCGAATGTGGAATCGATTTTAGGGTGATCTTCACATTTGTTTTCGTAATGGTGGGCACTAGAAAACAATTGTGATGCAAAGATGTCTGGAAAGTTTTTGGCGATGCACGTACAGTGAATGGGATGGGGAAAACTCAATGACAGCTATTGAGATACTTTAGTTTCAGTGCCCTCTACACTGAGAGGGCAGGGGTGTTTTTTAATTACTGTATTTAAATTGATTTATTTGGACCTGCATATAGTATTAGAAAGGATGTGGAGCAATACAAGGATAGTTGTAAAATGTTTTGGCTTCTCTGACACAACACAGCTTATATTGTGGTAACCACCACAACACACTATGGTGCACTAGGCCAGTATGACCAGTGATTGGTTCAATAGTTAGAGGTGGGTAGGTAGAGCTGAGTTTAAGGGGTCCTAATATAATATCACTTGGTTTAATGGTGAATAACTTTGTGCACAGTACTTCTCCCTTCAGAGAGCTTACTAGTCTTGGTCTACTTTTTTTCCCAGTAAATTGTTCGAATTGGTCGTATCTATGAATGTGTATGAAAGCTTGCTGTTCTTTGGAGATAGATATACACTGAGTGTACAAAAGCATTAGGGAAACACCTGCTCTTTCAAGACACAGGCTGGACCAGGAAAGCTATGATCCTTATTGATGTCACGCTAAATCCACTTCAATCAGTGTAGATGAAGGGGAAGACGGTTAAGGGAAGGACTTAAAGCCTTGAGACAATGGTGTTGAAGTGTGTTGTTAGACTGGAGACCTTAGCTTAGGTTTTCGTATTGCCGAATTGCTGGACTTGATGCTTCTGCCTACCTTATAGAAAACAATGGGAAGCATTGATTCATAACTCCAAATAATGCACAGATCTGAGTGAATACGCAGATGGATGCATGTTGTGGATCTAGTGAAGTGCATGGGCCAGCACATATTTGTATTATTGATTCATCATAATGACCAATTTGTTCAGGGGATTTTTTTGGTCAACAGACCGTATATAAGAAAGTGAGAATATTTGATGGTTCCATGCTTCAGACTGAATGTTATCATGGAATTAGCCACGATATTGTCCTGAATGACTTTGGGTCCGCTTTGAAAGGGATTGTGTTTACCGGTGGTTCTGTGTTAAAGGTACACTATGGAAGTTTTTAGTTTGTATTTGTTTCCCCCACAATTTTGGATTCAGTTTTGACTGTATGGTACACGCATACACTCCTCGACATATTTATTTGGACAGTGAAGCTAAACATTTGAATTTGGCTCTGATACTCCAGTATTTTGGATTTGAGATCAAATATTTTATGAGGAACAGTATATAATGTCACCTGTTTATTTGGTGGTATTTTTATATCTGTTTTACCATTTTAGAAGTGAAAGCATTTATGTATTGCTGAAGGTGTCATATTTTGATTAATTTATAGTGTATCAATTAGTCAAAAGCCAAGTGTTGTTCTTCCCATATTTCTAGAGTGCAATGACTTCATCAAGCTTAGATTCAGTGTTGACTGTATGGTGCATGTGATAAAATATTGATCACTTTCCTACCTAATAAACCACACAACCTTGTTACCCGTACAGGAGTAGGTCCGTGTTTTCCTAGACTGGTCCCTGATCTGTGACAAAGACCTTAGGGCGTTGGCTATACGCCTGGGACCAGGTATGTTGTTGATATTTGCTTGATTACCAGTACATCAAACATCAGCTTTACGTCATATAACTCCTTTAACCACAAGAGACACATTCTCTCTGTACGCCTCTGAAACCTGAGCGTTTAAAGTCCCACCCAGTCCTCACTTCATTTAACACCCGCTTCACTAACAAACGGCACATCTCAATAGGTGGTCCTGGGGGCTCTCCTTTTTGTTCTCTATTGTTCTCAAGCAAGGGGGAGGCTGATGATATCACAGTCACCATCAGACCAACTCTTTGAATTCTACCCTTGGGCAAGTTTACGATAGCTGTTAAAAAACACTATTTCGCTTTTCAAAGGAAAAGTTAAACAAAGACTGTAGACGCTGTTAAATGCTGGGGGGTTACAGGTGAACCATAGAGAGCTCATTTGATGCTGACTCCACATCCCAGGTCCTAACAGGTGCTCCCAAACAGGTGTTCAGGAAGAAGGCCTTTCATGCCTAATGGCCGGTTGACTGGGCTCGAGCAAAACATCAATTTGCCAACTAAGACGCTGGAATTACATGGACGGAAGGGAGGGTGTGGAAAACAAAAACGAATCCAAACTTGCTTTTGAAAGAGAAATAGGTATTTGAGCTCGCGAGTTCTGTCATGTCAGATTATGGGGGTTCTCTTCTACTGGTAACGGTAATGATTATTTTCGCCTCGGCACACTGTAATTATAGAATCAGGCTGAACCGAGGAGGCTGTTTTTCAAAGGCATCGTGAGAAGGTGCGAAGTTATCCACACACACTTGATTTGGATATATTTTTGATATGTTCGGACTCGGCCATTTTCACCACATTATCTCGTGTAGCTGGGAACAATCGTGGGTGGTTCATGTTGAGACTCAAACGTAGGGAAAATGAGCGGCACTGGGGAGCTTGAATAGGGACTTTTCAGCCCACACACACAGTCACCACCGCCGCACAGTCACACCGCATGCACGCACAGTCACACACGCACGCACAGTCACAAGCACGCGCACGCACGACACACACACACACAACAAGTCACATACACACACAGTCACTCACACACACAGTATTACACATACACACACTCACCCACACACACAGTCACACATTTCACAACACACGAAAGCGGTACTCTCACAGTCCCCAACCCTCTCCCCATAATAATACACACACACACATAAACATTAGCATGCTTGTACCTCTCACCTAATACGAGGAAGCGAGATAGCCAGCAGCAGAAGCCAGTTAGATTTGCTTACAGTGTTTTCCACATGAGAATCACCCTGAACTAATTAGATCTGAAGTAGCGGTGGATAAAAATGCAAATCAGAATTTTACTCACACCCTGAAATCAAGCCACTTTAATCTAATACCCTTTTAATTTAGCGCACTAATGCAAGACCCTGGGAGTGATTGCCCCGTGTCACCGCTGTGTTGTTCTGTTCTGCAGCAGTCTGTCTGCTTTTCTCTCTCTTTCTTAAACTGAACCCCCCACTCTCAATCTGTCTTTTTTTTTCTCTGTGTTTGTGTCTCTCTCTCTCTCTCCTTTTTCTTTGTTTTCTGTTTTTTAGCCTTTCTGTGGCTTGTTCTGTAGCGCTTTCTCCCTTTCTCTTTTCTATCTCTCTCTGTGTGTGAGTCCTCTCTCTCTTCTCTTTCTCTTGTCTTCTATTTTCTTTCTCTCTGTGCGTCTCTCTCTGTGGTCTCTCTGTCTCTCTCTATCTTCTCTCTCTGTCCCTCTTTTTGTGTGTCTCTTCTGTGTCTCTTTTTCTCTCTCTCCCCTCCGTTCTTTTTTATTCTTTGCTTCGCTTCTCTCTCTCTCTCTCTCTTATTTCTGTGTCTCTCTCTCTTTCTCTCTCTCTCTCTCAGGCCTTTGTTCTCTGACCCCGTAATGGACTAGTGTGGTGCAGAGAGAGGCATCTCATCCAACCTAACATTTCCCAGCAGCTAACTGCCTGGTGTGGACCCCGTGGTTCCAGGGTTCAAGCCGTAGTCTGAGAAACCTACAGGCGCCTTTTTATTTCAACAGGGGAGTCCCATAGAGACCAAGGCCTTTTTCGTAAGGCGGAGCTCCTAGCATCTTACAATTACACACAATGATATTGTGCCTGGCACTGCAGGCCAGGTCTCACCGGGGCTGTGAATCACACCAAGCGAATGAGTGTGTCCGAAATGCTTGTGTCCTGTTGAACACATACAGTACTGGTCTGGAAATGTGTTAATGAAGTCTTTATGAGGGTACTGAAGTGTAATTTCTTTCTTGCTTTTACTTCAGTTTTACTACTTAATTTGTAGAGCGCTATCATACGGTTACAGTATAGTTGATTTAGGGAAGGACTCAGAGACCAGGAGTAATGTGGATCCATTTCTCTACCAGCCCAATTCGGAGGAGGTTGTATTCATAAACAGTTTAAAAGTGTGAGAGAGATGCAGCTTAAATGCACCATGAATTATTGAAACATCGCTAGGGGCTGTCAGAGGGAATGAGTTTCTCTATTACCCCACGTGCTAAAGCTACTATTCCTCATTGAGCGATCTTTACAAATTCATACAAATACATGACTTAAGACAACGATAAACTGTAATTATGGATGGTTGGATTGATCGTTTGAAAGATGGCTGCTGTGTTGTGCACTGAGAAGTAAGCCATTGTGCATGACTCTTTCCCCCCGAATGAGTTGGTGTATCAAAGTGCTTTGTGATGTCAGACCAGAGAAATGTTCAACAGCATCTTTATATTCAATACAGGGTGAGGCACTAAGACACCATTTAGATTGTAGTTCTTGATACAGACCTATAGCATGTCCTTTTAAGTAAAACAAATTTGGAGGCCGACTGTCTGCTACATTGTCCTTTATTCACAGTTTCTCTGCTAGTTCTTCACTTTACTTGACAAATGTGTAATCTATCGTACACTCTTAGCTCCTCTTTACTATCTTGCCAACAAATAAATATTATCCCATTAGATTGATTCAATACATCTGAGACGTGTACACAAGATGTTATAAGGCTCACGGTTACTGCAAGATATCAACAACAAGAGCATGTCTTCCTAGCCTGCTTGAGAGACAAGGGGACAATTCCTCAGACATTTCAAGTAATATCTTATTGATTGTGTTTCTGACTCTTCCAATGTATCCTTGTGTCTTGTAAACATAACCACTGTTCACCGCTACACAATGTACTGAAAAGAGATGATTAGCTAGCCATTTGCTGAGAGAGAGAGAGAGAGAGAGAGAGAGAGAGGGCGAGCGAGAGAGAGAGAGAGGAGAGAGAGAGAGAGAGAGAGAGAGAGAGAGAGAGAGAGAGAGAGAGAGAGAGAGAGAGAGAGAGAGAGAGAGAGAGAGAGAGAGAGAGAGAGAGAGAGAGAGAGAGAGAGAGAGAGATCTCCCATTGAACAGAAAACCGCTTCTCAATTAGTGAATGTGAAAGGCCATGGCATCGGCCCCGGGGAAAAACAGAGTGCCACGGAAAATGGTGTGCAACGCTCTCTCTCATCCTCTTTCTCTCTCTTTGTGGCATGTTGATGTGAAATACATGAAACGGTGGCGGTTAGCGGTGGCACGACGTCCTCTGGCAAAAATAATAAAAAAACTAATAAATTGTGATAACACACCCCAAAATGGTGGGAGGCAGCGAGGCAGGACCTTCAAGAAAATAAAGCCAGGGATCCATCTGTAGTCTCTTAATGAGAGCGAGGCCGAGCCAAATACTCGACGAACACGTCGGAGGGACTGCGCCCCGAGTCTAATTTGTTTTAGGTGTGCTCAGAATAGATAAGGACCAATCTGTGGCCTTTTCTCCCCCACCCCCAACCTTTGCCTCCCTGGAGATAATGCAGAGTCGCTCCCCTCCCAGCACCCCTCCCTCCCCTCCCACCCCCTCCCCCTCCCAGCCAATCTCTTCAGGCAGAGAGTAGCAAGGTAGAGTGGAGGGTGGCGAGAATAAAAGAATAACCCTGAGGGACAGACGGCCTTTTAGATCAGCGGATCTTCTAATTTACTTGATTTATTTGAGCTTTAAAACCACAGATTAATTTGACGGAGGTCTAAGTGAGGAAAAAAAGACGGAAGAAAACGACGGCCTCACGCCTCCTCCCCGCACCTCCTCCCTGCACCTCCTCACAAACGCATGGTCTCAACCTAAAGGGCAACCTTAAGCTCCTGTCAAGACAATAGGATTTTGCCATCCAAGCTGATCGCTTAATTATACATATCTAGCCTCCCCTCTCCTTCCTCCTGCATTCCTGCATGCTACCTTCTACCCTGGGCTACTCATGAGAAGCCAGGGTCTCTATCTTTGTTCCCTTCTTGTGTTTATTTTATTTTTTATCAAGATTTGTCTTGCAGCAGCGGTGGCTCTGTCAGCTTTCATTTGCAACACCACTAGGCTGCTAGGCTATGCTCCCAGTCCTGTCTGGCTGGCTAGCTGGGGAAGCTTCACAACAGCCAGCAGCTAGCGCAAAAGCTCTTAAAGAATTGATCGTTTTGCCACAGCCACCAATTAAAGTCTGGGGCGTAATCTGAGGCGCCCCGGCCGGTGCCCTTACAGCCCGCGGCCCGTCGCCTCCCCCTGCCCCCGCTTGATTTCACATCCCACGGCTCGGTGGAGAGAGGGAACTCATTGTCATTGGCCTGTATAATAGGAGGGGAGGGGATGAAGGTGGGGGAGGGAGCGCAACGGAGCGTGGAGGGTGGACAGCGTGAAAGTGCAGGTGCTGACGACGTTAATGTGTGGCACCTTAAATTTTAAACAGATGCTAAATTATTGATGGTCGGCTCTGGCAGGAAGTTAAAAGGTATCTCGTCCTTACTGGGAACCTGTGTGAGGGGGAAAAGAGCGAGGAAGAGAGGATGTTAGTAAGCCACTGCGTCAACCAAGGCAGTTTTGGTCTTAGCACATGGCTTGACAATAAGGATATTCTTCTAACCGTAATATAGGGGTTCTCGGCTATCGTTGCAGTTAGCTAATCATTTAGAATATGGTAGGCGCAAGGATGTGTCGTCCGTTGTTTTCAGGAAGATTCAGGAGAAAACGGTTGATATTGTCTGGGTCTGAAATGGCATCCTATTCTCAATGTAGTGCACTATAATTGACCCCTATTTCTTATTTACCAGTAGGGCACTATATACTGTAGAGGATAGGGTGCCATTTCAAACACAGCCATTGACAGAACACTTTACAATATTTCTCTGCCTCTCTCTCATCCAAGGGACTTGACAAGGAAGTGAGTTTCTGA
Organism: Coregonus clupeaformis; assembly: GCF_020615455.1. Taxonomy (NCBI): domain Eukaryota; kingdom Metazoa; phylum Chordata; class Actinopteri; order Salmoniformes; family Salmonidae; genus Coregonus; species Coregonus clupeaformis. Next base: position 179,438 of record NW_025533766.1, on the reverse strand, counting down.
CTGACATCTATCTGTGGTGGATATAGAAATCGGTCAGTGCGGTTAAAACGTCTCAGTTTCTGCAAGTCAAATCCACACCTCCCTTTATACCGGGTCTGCTTTCAAATATGAATATTTCATGCCTAGCCTCTGATACCGTGTGCAGCGAGATATTTGAATACTGTTTTTATTTTTATAGACCCCCTCAGGGTTAGAGAATGTCACTAGAGGAGTGAAGTCAATCTCTGCCCCCCCCGAGCAAAGAGGATAGAATTTATGATGCCTCTGTTGATGACATCAGGTTGCATATTTTCCATTCACAAACCAGGAAGTAGAGAGCCGTTGGCACTTTTGCTGTTTACATTCCATGAAAAATGAATTGTACATCTTTGGTTGTAGTTGTCACCATATAACTAGAATTCACCATACAACTATAGAATGTTGTTCACATTCTAAAAGGAAGTAGTAGTTGTCACCATAGAACTAGAATCCACCCTAGAACTATAGAATGAATTCTTCTTCTGTGGTTGTCACTCTGAGTGATCTAGTTGGAGGAATTCCACTGTTAAGAGCAGTGGGAGGATCTGTATCTGTTGGGAGTAGCTGGTTTATTTTGACCTGCTGTGACCAGTTTCTGTGTCTGATCAGTGGGGAGCTGGATGACCAAGCAGGGGGTCGTCTGCTTAGATTAGCTCTGTTTTAAACCCTTTACTTTTAAAGTATCACGTTGCACCGTTGGCTGGCTACTGTGACTGTGTCTGTCTTCTGTTTTAGTACTTTTAGTCCATCTTGGTGTCAATCAAATGTGTCCGTTTGAACCGCTTCTCCTTTAGTATAACGTTTGTATATCACCTTGTCTTGTCGGCTGGCTACACTGTATATGTGTATGTATATAGTTTGAATATTTTTACTCTCTAGTAGCCTAAGGTCCAATCAAATGTCTCCACGGGGGGTCAGTATGAAAAATAATGTATACACTCACTAACTGTAAGTCGCTCTGGATAAGAGCGTCTGCTAAATGACTAAAATGTTAAAATGTAAAATGATAGGCTGCAAGACCTATTGTGTTTATTTAACATAGCCTACAACCTTCAAACTCAACCCTGGACCTCGAAGCCAGTTCCACTACTTTTTTTAATTGTTCCCTTATAATCAGGGACTGATTTAGACCTGGGACACCAGGTGGGTGCAATTCATTATCAGGTAGAACAGAAAACCAGCAGGCTCCGGACCTCGTTGGGTAAGAGTTGAGTTCCCCTGGTCTATACTGTAGTCGACGGTCCAATCAAATGTCTTCTGGTTTCAGCCTTGAATTTGATCATGTGTATCAATATATTAACACTATTCATTAATTAAACATAATGAATGATTACGTGTTAATTAGCCATGGGCTATACTAATAGTGACGCGTGTTAGACACGTGTTGGGTTACCATACATGTGTTAATGCTTGTTAGGTCAAATGTTGTTGTCGCTTTTGTATGGTCATAGTGTCTGCTAACTAGTAGTAATAGTTGAACACATAATTGAGAGGTAATGGATATCGCAATAAATGGCTTTTCTTTTGGGCTTATTTTGGTTAATTGTCTAATTTTAATTGGTTAATTGTCCCAGAATATAACTCAGCTCTGTGTGGTGTTACATTACCTGGTTCTACAATATAATTCAGATCTCAACTACAGTGATGAGGCTATTCAGCAGTCCTTTATTGATGAAACTGTCTGCCCATAGCCTTCATCAGGGTTTTCTGATGAAATTGTCTGCCCATAGCCTTCATCAGGGTTTTATGATGAAACTGTCTGCCCATAGCCTTCATCAGGGTTTTCTCAACTAAAACTCTACTGTTTGGGATGCGGTATGCTTTATAATATGTAGATTTTTCCATAAATATCCCTGCCTCCTAATTTAGCTCCCCCCCCCCTCCCCAGTACAGACGTGTATGTTGGAGCCAGTCCTCCTCCTCTGATGGATGCTGTGGAGAATCTGCTCAGAAGAGCTGCTCTCACTCAACACACACACACACACACACACACACACATTCACACACAGCTCTCCTGCTTTGCATTTTGATGTAACATTTCAGAGGAGCTGGCAATATGTTGCCTCCCTTAGCCCCTCTTTCCACCAGCTACACATGGCTTCTTCTGGCCGCCACGCCAACAGGCGCTCACTGACATCGCTCGTTCAAAGGGCTGGAAGTTTCCTATACTCCAGATCCCTCAGGTACCCTGCGCTGCACACTTGACGTGTGTCCCAGCATTTGGTTTTCGGTCCCCTTCCCATCTAACCTCCCCCTGCTTGCTTGCTTGCTGTCTCTCTCTCTCCTCTCTCTCTCTCTCTCTCTCTCTCTCTCTCTCTCTCTCTCTCTCTCTCTCTCTCTCTCTCTCTCTCTCTCTCTCTCTCTCTCTCTCTCTCTCTCTCTCTCTCTCTCTCTCTCTCTCTGTCTCTGTCTCTCTCTCTGTGTCTCTCTCTGTGTCTCTGTGTGTGTTTTCCCATTTTAGAGCACCACTGACTTGGCTCTGTGTCTTTGTTTTGTTTTCTGGAAACCTCTGTCGCCCCAGAGTACCCAATCTAGGGTTTTGCTCCCAGTGTAGAGTTAGTCAGCGCTAGCTCTGTGCAGAAAGGCTGGGTCGGACTGCTAGTTTCACAAGGGGAATTAGGTGAGGCTCATTCTAAATGGAGTCCTGTGCTGCTGTATGACAGGGTCGTGGTCAGTAGTACAAAGTATCAAACGTTTTGTAATGTAAAACGAAAATGTGAGTTTCTTATTGGACAATTTCAGACTCGCACCTCCCTGTTTGACTCTGTTTCCAAATGTTTTCTCCTTACTGAACACAGCCAATGTGATCTTGTCTGCTGGAGGGCTGCAGACGTAAAGGTCTGACTGACCCAGGGGCCTAACCCCCCGCTTCCCCTCTGTAGTAGGGTCTCAGCCCCCTCTGACTGTGTGGGTTTGGATTTACCATCCATGATAAATGGGGGTGGTTGTCTAAGCAGCGTTCGAGAGCAACAGGGACTTTTTCCTTTTTAACCTAAATATCTTTCAAATGTATTACAGACGGTGAGTGCCTTTTTAGACAGTGTATCCCTAAGTGTTTCACAAAATGTGGAAGAAGTATGATTCAGTGTGATTCGTTCTTTCTTTGTCTGGGAGGCTGAATAGTGAGTACTTTTTATATTGAATTAGTTTCTTTACAGTGCTCAAAATAATAACAAATTCTTCACACTAAAAAGGAATCAAATATGTACAAATCCTGCTTTCAAAGGTCTCTGTCCCTTCATTGTATTGGATTTTGATGACGAGTGGTGTTTAGGTTGATACAACTCAATATATATATACAACTGTGTTTTGTATTTATTTTTACACTAGGCTATTTTCATTAGAAATAATGAATAACTATTTTGATATTACCGACGTTGACACACATTATGGCAGTGAAGTGTGACTGACTATAGTATTGACAGAAGAGCTATAGTGTGAATATATTGCATAAAGAATAGGCCTATATTACCATGTTTAGACCAGGTTTTACTCTTACTAGGTCACTTGTTGACCCTGTCACCCCCATAGACATAGTCCCTAGAATGGTCAAAACCCCTTTAGACCATGGCAATTTGACTGGTACCTCCATTCCATTGCCAGCCCAATGCTGAACTGGATAAAACTGTACATTTCTGCTACACTCGTCCCCCAAGACGACAGAAGTCCCAATGGCCATCTCAATATAAATCTGCTCCTACAGTGGCGCCGTAAAGTAGAGCTCCTATAGGAATACTGTAGTGTAATTACGTTCCCCCACATTAGCATACGGTGGCCCAGGAGAGTCAAACTGAGCAGGGCCTCCGGCGGCACTTTGCCATATGGTCGTCTGGGTCTCTCAGGGCGATATTTGGCAAGGCTCTCACAGAAGGTCAAATATGAAGTCGGAGGACTGCGCCAGTATTGCATCTATGCTAATTGCCCTCCTTCTCTAGCTCTCCCTCTCTCCCCTTCTGTTTCTCATACTCTCTTCCTTCTCACAATCTCTTTTTATCTGCTCTCTCTCTCTCTCTCTACCTCTCTCTCTCTCTCTCTCTCTCTACCTTCTCCTCCTCAATCCCTCTCCTGTGACCACTCCTCCCCCCCCCGAGCACCAGCTCTCTTAAGCACGCCAACATACACCCCACCCCTCCACTCCGTATCGCACACTCAGCAAAAACCTCCAAAATTCCTCATTACTCACGAACATCCGCAATACACTTAGCTTGATTTGCTCCGAGGACGCGTGATCGGTTGGAGCATGGGACGTGCGCGCTCGCTCGGTGCACGCCGGGGCACATTTGGCCCACTGCTATACTATTAGAGGAGGAACTTGGGGAACGTAGGTTCTCCGTCTGTTCGTATTAGTACAGTGTAGCAGATTGAGATGTGGTTGGATTGGTTGGTTGATGTGTTTGAGGTGGTGTCTGTCATGCGTTCTCATTGGAAGGCAGATGGTGTGGAGGAAAGATCTGGCTCAGGTGAAAATAAGATGGTTTATTTAAACGTTTACTTCCTGTACAGACCGCTTTGTGATAGGCCTATTCAAGTGTTTGACACTTACATGGCAGTAACTTATTAATATGCTATTAATGTCTAGCTTTGCAGTTTAGTATTGTAATCATCTTTATCAGCTGTTAATAAGAGGCTAAAGTCATTTCAAGGACATTTATGAGACACTTCTATCAAAACGCTTGTTAAAGGTGTCCTATAGGGGCTTGGCTATAGCACTTACTGAATCATTCTGGAATGACATCGTTACATAACAGCGTGTGTGTTTACCACCTGTACTGTCTGCAGCCATTTTAAGACTCGCATATAGGCTTTAAATCTCAACTGCATCACGTTCAAGAGCTCTTAATTGTTTGTTTAAATATTCATCACCTATTATTATTTAGTCTTTATGAACATTTATTTAGCATTTGATTTATTTATTTGATTGAAATAAAGATCTTAAAAGGCTTGTGTTACTCGGACGATATATTCAATCTGACTGATCTTTACCATTGTATTGCTACTCTTGGTCATCATGGGTGTTGAGGAAATACGGGTGTTGATATCCTGATAGCTATCTGTACTGATAGGCCTAGGACTCATGGCTACTCCACAGAGAAGAGTTCATCTATAGGATTGGCCCCACGTTTTCGTTCCCATAGCTGGGCTGCACTCGACAAGGATTTGACTGCCCTTAGTAGTAGATGGGTTAGGAGAAACATGCAACTCTTAAAATTAAGAATGTTATTATAGGATAAATCATGCTGGTTTTGTTAAATTACATGTTAGAGCATTATTTACATATGGATTTTCATAGATTGGTAAGTGGAACTGTCTTTGATAAACATGGCAGAATGTTGCTGCTGCACTGTGACTTTAAATTCCTAGCCGTTCTGGCTAACACTAGTTCATCTGTTACACTGTGAAATGTGTGTGTCTAGTGCAGTGGAGCGAACAGGCTCGGGCATAAACCAAACTGCTAATCCACGAGGAAGAGATGCATCAGCATCTGATACTGGAGAGGAAGAGGATGATTTCATCTCAGTGCTAATGGTTTATTCCCTTTGCTAGGTCTCAGCTACCCCTCCCCCCTTTAACTTATCTCCAGCAGTACCAACGGACCAACCCAACGCTTTTCGATCATTATCGTTGCATAGGTAATATTCTCTCTGGCTGAAGATAGATGTAGAAGGGGGTGTTTGCGTTATGGCTGACGTTTGATGCAGGGAAGGCGGCCGAGGTGTGTGTGGGTTGGGAGGGGAGCGTTGTCGTGTGGGTGAATAGATGAGTGGTCTGTCCGTGATGGCGGCCTTGGATGGAGGGAGGAGGAGGAGGAGGAGGGGTGAGGGTTATAAGCAGGTGTTGGGTGGCTGGAATATTGGCTATAAGCTCCGAGATGAGATCTCAACCTCACGCACGCACGTAAACACACACACGCACTCACACACGTCTCACTCACACACCCACACCCCTCAGAGTGCAGGTGGTGATGGATTGCCGTACCTTCCAGGTGTGAGACCCTGCAACGCCCCAATATTCCCTCAGAATGACGTGACAGGCAATATATAACCCATCAGTTAAGGCTGACTGCACCGCTGCTGAAACCTTTTATTTCTCCTTTTTCCAGGCCGGGAGAACTGGGCTCTGTCCCAAATGCAACCTATTCCCTACTTGGTGCGCTACTTTTGACTAGAGGCCAATTGGCCCTGTTCATAAGCGGTGTACTATACAGGGAATAGGTTACCATTTGGGACAGAGCCCTGGAGAGTGGCCCTGAATCTTTGTCTGGCTCTCCTACCTAGGCTACACTCCTTTGGTTGGTTCTGACACTTTTTAGTTTTTTTTCTGTTTTTTTTTTCTCTACCTTTTGTCTGCCTCCACTTAAGGAAGAGTGTAAAGAAATTCATCAAGGTTTTTTTTTTTCTTCTTCCTTTTAACCGTTTCATTTCAAGATGCTATGAAATGATGATGGGGGCCTATTTAGAGAGTAGCAGCCTGCTTTGCCTTGGTGCGGCGTTGCTGTGTTTTGTGGCAGCAGGACGTTAGGGGAGAAAAAAGAAAACCCGTTGGTTGACCTTAGCTTGTACTTGGGTTGCAGTTGTTACGGCGTGTGGAATGTGTTTGTAATTCCAGTTGAGAGGGAGCGCGTTGGCAGAGACTGCTAGCCTAGTGTCAATGAGAGGGTGCGTGTGTGTGTGTCCCCATGTATGTGTGTCTAGAGCTGTGTGTGTGTGTGTGTGTTATGTATTTTATTACCAGAACACCAGGGCTGTCAGGTTTGACTCCTCCAAAGGATTGCAGCAGTTGTTGGAAGGTGGCCTGGAACCCAGTCAGTCTAGCCGTTAATAAATAATGGCTGTGTCAGAGTACCGTATGGATGGGGCTGTGTGTTATAATGAGGCGTTCTGGAGCAGAGCACATCAGGCAGCCTAGCTGAACACCACTCTCCCCAGACTGCTATTCACTTCAGTTCAGCCTCCCCAGGTGAGAGTGTGGAGGGGAAGGAGGTCTGCCCAGTGACAATGAACTATGTGTGCATGTCTCCTGAGAAGCTTCTCTCTCTCTCTGTGTGTGTCTGTCTCTGATTGTATCTCTCTCTCTCTCTCTCTCTCTCTCTCTCTCTCTCTCTCTCTGTGTCTCTCTCTCTCTCGCTGTGTGTGTCTCTCTCCTTTTCTTTCTCTCTCTCAATGCTCTGATTTTTCAGACACTTCACACATTTTTCCAGCCTCTTTTTTCATCCCTAGTGCAGCTTTTTCTTTGAGGGAGGGAGAGAAATAAGTAAAGTTCCTTGAATATTCTGTTCAGTCAGAAGCATAAAGAGAGAGTGTGTGGCTGAGCAGGGAGTTAGTACTGGTCAGAAATTGTCTGGCGTAATTACGGCGTAATTAAAAGTTTCATGACCGTGGCGGTGGGGAAAAGTGTGTGTGTGTGTGTGTGTGTGTGTGTGTGTGTGTGTGTGTGTGTGTGTGTGTGTGTGTGTGTGTGTGTGTGTGGAGAAAGGAAGGGGAGATTGTAAGAGAAGGTTAGTGCCAGACATGTCTCAAGGGAACCAGGGCACATTTGCAATCACCCCAAGTTCAAAAGGGTAATTTATTCACAGTCTGTGGTTAAAGTTGGGCTGCTCTGAATGCCAGTGGGATTTCTCCTCCTGGAAGCAGCCGCCGCTGCTGAGAGAGGGAGGGAGAGACAGAACAGACAGTATTTTCATTTTCTCTCCATCTTCTTTTCCCCCCCTCTGTTCCCCTCTCCTCCTCCATGTTGTTGTTTCAAGCCTGGCCCTGTGTGGCATCTTTTAGCTCACGCCGGCAAGCATATTTCACTTTTACGCTCATTCGCATTGACGTGCGGGCGTTGATTGAATTTGAGGTGCTGCGGCGTGGCCCATTATCGTCCTCACCGTCTTGAGTGGTTTATCTCTGGACCCTACCAATGCTACGCTCTGCTCTGTGTGACGCCCGCCTGCCTCGGGGAAGGGGGGGGTGCATTAGACTGTGAATGTGTGAGAGAAAGGGAGGAGGGAGGTGTTTGGGGGGTGTGTTATCACAACAGCCCTGACAGACTATCAGATCAGGGGGGTTGAATATGAGTCAGCAGCCCTCTCCTCCTCCTCCTCCCTCCTTTTCCCCCTCTCACCCCTTCTCCTCCCCCTCTCACCCCTCCTTCACCTCCCCCTCTCACCCCTCCTCCCCTCCTCCTCCTCTCACCCCTCCTCCACCCTCTTCTCAATCAGGACACACCAGACCCCCGCCATTACCTACACTGCCATGGCCAATCAGCATCAGCTGTCGTCAGGACCTCACTGCATCCTTCTAGGAAAGGAAGACCAGACCAAATGGTATTGGTCGCATACACATATTGATCAAATGTTATTGCGAGTTTAGCGAAACGCTTGTGTTCCTTGCTCGAACAGTTCAGTAATATTTAACAATACACACAAATCAAAAAATGTAAATAATGGAATTAAGAAATAAAGAAATATTAGGACGAGTCCGGAGTATAAATATATTTATACCACATCATTGTTGAATACTAGTTTCTGATTGGCTAGAAGGGCATTCTAGAATGGGCATTAAAACCAGATATCGGCACAGTTGGAAAATAAATCGGGACACCTTGCAATCATGATGCAATATGCGCCTACACATGCAGACCGTACTTGCTACAAAGTTACAGAAGCTAAACCAACAACTACACAAACTTAAATTGGATACATTGTAAACTCAGGTTCAACAAGGAAAATACGTAGCTAGCTAGCATTGATTTGTTTTTGCAGAGACCGTTTTTGGAGCATCTGATGACCTAACGTGGTGAGTGTCATCCTCCCACATGTTTCTAGTTTGACCAGCTGTTTTCAGCAACTGATATTTTTTTATTTGATTGTCATATTGGCAAGTTTGCTAACAACTATTTAGCTAGCTTCTAGCGTAGTGTTTGATATCCAATACAATCTCCTCATAATTAACAGCCAGTGTTGACGAGTGTCCTGACGAGAAGGCTAACTTTTCTAGCTATGCCAGGCAAAATCGGGCATTATCAGCTCATTGTTATGGATGTATCCAAATGAATGTCAATAGAAAACAGTTACTTTGCTGTTATTCTGGCTGCAGAGGTCGTGGCTGTGTAGCCGTAGCTAGTTGGCTAGTTAGCAGCAAGCAAGGGATAGGAACGTTGCCACTGAGCATGGCAACGGAACATAAACAATGAACGACTGGGTCCCATATGTAAATATCGAAGTAATCGAACAAACGAATGACTGGATCGCATATGTAAATATCGAACTAGTCGAACAAAAGATGAGAAGGTATGAATTTGTATTTCTACCGGTGATGTAATTTAAAGGTAAATGTGTGCTTTCATATTGTTTTCTTTGGCAATGTGGTATACTGTAAGCAGGATAAACGCCTTCCTACTGTACATTACCTTAGAAAAATGAACTCCGCAAAGGGGATAGGCGCTTGCTTCGTCCATTATTTCCAAAGTAATGTACAGAACTGCAGCGTTTATCCCTTACATACAGTGCATTCGGAAAGTATTCAGACCCCTTGACTTTTTCAACATTTTGTTACGTTACAGCCTTATTCTAAAATGGATTAAATCTTTTTTTCCCTCATCAATGTACACACAATACCCCATAATGACAAAGTGGTAGATTCAATTGATTGGACATGATTTGGAAAGGCACACACCTGTGTATAAGGTCCCACAGTTGACAGTGCATGTCAATTGTCCGGCCAAACTGAGCAATCGGGGGAGAAGGGCCTTGGTCAGGGAGGTGACCAAGAACGCAATGGTCACTCTGACAGAGCTCCAGAGTTCCTCTGTGGAGATGGGAGAACCTTCCAGAAGGACAACCATCTCTGCAGCACTCCACCAATCAGGCCTTTATGGTAGAGTGGCCAGACAGAAGCCACTCCTCAGTAAAAGGCACATGACAGCCCACTTGGAGTTTGCCAAAAGGCACCTAAAGGACTCTGACCATGAGAAACAAGATTCTCTGGTCTGATGAAACCAAGATTGAACTCTTTGGCCTGAATGCCAAGCGTCACGTCTGGAGAGAACCTGGCACCATCCCTACGGTGAAGCATGGTGGTGGCAGCATCATGCTGTGGTCATGTTTTTCAGCGGCAGGGACTGGGAGACTAGTCAGGATCGAGGGAAAGATGAACGGAGCAAAGTACAGAGAGTTCCAGAGTGCTCAGGACCTCAGACTGAGGCAAAGGTTCACCTTCCAACAGAACAACGACCCTAAGCACACAGCCAAGGCAACACAGGAGTGGCTTCTGGACAAGTCTCTGAAGATCCTTGAGTGGCCCAGCCAGAGCCTAGACTCGAACCCGATCGAACATCTCAAATCAAATAAAATAAAATTTTATTTGCCACATGCGCTGAATACAACAGGTGTAGACATTACAGTGAAATGCTTACTTAGGAGCCCTTAACCAACAATGCAGTTTTTTAAAGAAAAAGGTTAAGTAACAAATAGATAAGTATAAAATAAAAGCAAATAACTAAAGAGCAGCAGTAAAATAAAATAACAGTAGGGAGGCTATATACAGGGGGTTACCGGTACAGAGTCAATGTGCGGGGGCACCAGCTAGTCAAGGTAATTGAGGTAATATGTACATGTGGGTAGAGTTAAAGTGACTAGCAGCAGCGTAAAAGAGGGGGAGGTGGGGTGGGGGGGCAGTGCAAATAGTCCGGGTAGCCATGATTAGCCGTTCAGGAGTCTTATGGCTTGGGGGTAGAAGCTGTTAAGAAGCCTTTTGGACCTAGATCTTTTTTTGCGCTCCGGTACCACCTGCTGTGCGGTAGCAGAGAGAACAGTCTATGACTATGGTGGCTGGAGTCTTTGACAATTTTTAGGGCCATCCTCTGACACCGCCTGGTATAGAGGTCCTGGATGGCAGGAAGCTTGGCCCCAGTGATGTACTGGGCCGTACACACTACCCTCTGTAGTGCCTTGCGGTCGGAGGCTGAGCAGTTGCCATACGAGGCGGTGATGCAACCAGTCAGGATGCTCTCGATGGTGCAGCTGTAGAACGTTTTGAGGATCTGAGGACCCATGCCAAATCTTTTCAGTCTCCTGAGGGGGAATAGTCATTGTTGTGCCCTCTTTACGACTGTTTTGGTGTGTTTGGACCATGATAGTTCGTTGGTGATGTGGACACCAAGGAACTTGAAGCTCTCAACCTGTTCCACTACAGCCCCGTCGATGAGAATGGGGGCGTGCTCGGTCCTCTTTTTTTCCCTGTAGTCCACAATCATCTCCTTTGTCTTGATCACGTTGAGGGAGACGTTGTTATCCTGGCACCACACGGCCAGGTCTCTGACCTCCTCCCTATAGGCTGTCTCATCGTTGTCGGTGATCAGGCCTACCACTGTTGTGTTGTCGGCAAACTTAATGATGGTGTTGGAGTCGTGCCTGGCCATGCAGTCATGGGTGAACAGGGAGTACAGGACGGGACTGAGCACGCATACATCAATTGCAGTGGTTCTAGGGTGTCGGGTAACATGGAGGTGATATGATCCTTAACTAGCCTCTCAAAGCACTTCATGATGACAGTGAGTGTGACGGGGCAATAGTAATTTAGTTCAGTTACCTTCACTTTCTTAGGTACAGGAACAATGGTGGACATCTTGAGGCAAGTGGGGACAGCAGACTGGGATAAGGAGAGATTGAATATGTCTGTAAAAACTCCAGCCAGCTGGTCTGCGCATGCTCTGAGGACAAGGCTAGGGATGCCATCTGGGCCGGCAGCCTTGCGAGGGTTAACACACTTAAATGTCTTACTCACGTCAGCCACGGAGAACGAGAGCTCACAGTCTTCGGGGGTGGCAGTGACCCGCGTCGGCGGCACTGTGTTTTCCTCGAAGTGTGTGAAGGCGTTTAGCTTGTCTGGGAGCAAGACGTCGGTGTCCGCGACGTGGCTGGTTTTCCCTTTAGAATCCGGGATTGTCTGGAGTCCCTGCCACATGCGTCTCATTTCTGAGTTGTTGAATTGCGACTCCACTTTGTCTCTGTACTGACGTTTTGCCTGTTTGATTGCCTTATGAAGGGCATAACTGGAATGTTTGTACTCAACCATATTCCCAGTCACCTTGCCGTGGTCAGTGTTATTCTCAGAGGCAACCCGGGAACAAATCCCAGTCCGTGTCATCAAAACACACACCACACACACACACACTCTGCACGCTGTTTGTCTCACTACTAGTGCCACCAACCACATCTCTGACTTCCTGTTTCCACCATGGCCCTTTTTAAAGATTTTTCCCCTGAACTCAGTGACTCTGTTTAAATGTCAGGGCCTTTCCAGTTTGGGGGTTTGGAGTCATTTGGATTTTTCAGGGGGTTTTGAGTTTCTTCACTTGGTGAAACTCCAGCCCAGTACTGACTTGCATTGCATTGCGTTCCTTACCTGTGTGCGTGTGTGTGTTTCTCTGTGTGTGTCTCTGTAGCCAGGTAGTTATGTATGCTCAGCTGGCGGCTTCAGAGAGCCAGTGGTGTTGACGTGAGGCTGAGCCGCGCCATTACCCTGTCTTGATGAGGTGAAACCTCAGTGTTGCTCCCCTGTCCCTGGCGTAACACTATCAGCTCTTCTCACCCTCCTTTTCCCTTTCCCTCGCTCTCTCTCGCTCTCTCTCGCTCTGCTCTCTCACACGCTGTCATTCTGTTTTGTCTCTCCATCTCTTTCTCTCCCTCCCTCATCTTATTTCTCTTATCTTTCTCCATTTATCTACTCTCCCTCTCTCTCTCTCTCTCTCTCTGCCTCCTCTCTCTCCTTTCTCTCTGGCGGTGGGTTGATGGAGTGATTTCGATGGGCCGCTGCGGAGGCAGGCGGGGAAGCGAGGAGACGTGGAGCTGTGCTAATTGAGCTGCCTTTGTGCCTGGTCACTGCAGTGAGCCAAGGCAAGGGCCTTGGGAGGAGGAGGGAATCTGAGCGTGCAAGCGTGCACAGACACACACACGGTCTCACACACACAATGCAAGCAGCACTCAAGAGTCCCCACCGTTAAATAGATCAATAGCACAGGACTTAACAAAACCGAGACATGGCGAGCGCCCACGTCAGGGTCATTACTGTGGAGAGAGGAGTGTCACACGTCCATCCAGGGACTGATCAATGACAGAGTATATGGATCAACAGAAACATCTTTCCTCTCTCCCACCACCTCAGCCTTTTACCCAACAAACTGTCATGTTTCTGGACTAGGGAAGCTTAAACCTTTTGCACACAATCGTGCCGACCCAAAGCAAACTGTGTTGGCTCGATCATTTATTTTTAGCAGTGTCTTTTTTTTAGCATGGTTCGAGCGACTTTGGTGTGTGTGTAACCAGGCTAGCTTAGTACAGCGTGGTTTGGCATGGCTCGTTGGGCTCAGTCGTGTGAAATGCCCTCTTAAAGTATCATGTTTTAGGAGTGTGGTTGTGGAGCGAGCTCAGGATAGGGTTCCATGTTTATTGGGTTTGCTCTTAGAATGTAGATCCTGGTTATTGGACTAATACAGTGCGGCACTCCCATCTATTTCTTTCAAGTTTTCTTTTTTGGGTTTCATTTGAAGGATTTGCTCCTGGTGGAGGCTCTTTCCCATGGCTGGGCCGCTTCTTAATTACGTGCGAACATGGAAATGTGTCTCATACTGCAGATTAGTTTTAGGCTCCTCTCCCACTCTCTCTCACTCACTCACTCTCTCACACACACACACACACACACACACACACACACACTTTAACTCTTTCTGTTGCCAAGAATCTCTTTCTCCATTTTTCACTCTTTCAGTTTGTATTAGCCAACATTCTGACACTCGCCATCATTCATAGATAGACATTTGTGGAACCATGTGTTTGTAACCTACACAACTGTTCTATATTCTCTTTCAATATGTCGCTATAACAAATATTGAAGTATGACAATATCTACCTCTGTACCTGGTCCATTCTCCTGGATTCTGCTCTGTCACGTCTTGACTTCCATTCCTCAAAGCTTCTCCTCTGGATGGCATTCAGTCATTTCCATGTTGTGATGTCCATTATTTCATTGAGCCTTTGTATAGCCAACTGGCAACAGTAGCGGTAGCTTGCTAGAACAGAGATAGTGGGACGTAGATGTGGGGAATGGGTTTCTGTAAGTGTAGGGTTATCCTGCGTTTTAGCCCACTTGAAATAATGATAAACAGAGCTCTCAACCAAAGAGCAGCGAAAAAAAACATCTAAAAAGCGTGTTAATTAAATGGAATAAATAAATACATGGTTGTGTTGAACCTTACTAATTGAATAATGTTGCCATAAGTTGTAGTGTAAATGCTTTCCTGGTTGGTTGACGGTTCACTTACACTGAGGGGGTGGTTGTCTGTAAATTCCATTAACTGGGCCTGTAAATTAACCTACATTACTAAAGTGGTAAAGTGGCATTTTTCAATTAGCCAGCTAAATACTGTAGGAATTTGTAGGAATAAAATATGTATTTTACTGTAGGAAAGTGGTGTCTCACGATGAATGTATGAATGCTTTCTGTCTAATTAGTTGAGACATTACTGTGTTCATGTGGGTTTTGTAGAGTGGAAAGGGGCAGGTGACATATCAGACCAGAGAGGTAATGATAAACCATTGTGCAGTTGTAAACCATTTTGATTGCCTTGGTTGCTCTAGTATTAGCATTTACAGGCCGTCATTCATCCTGTTATTGTGGCTTCTAAGACAATGTACTGTATTAGTCTGCTTTTCTCCTAATATATTAGAAGCTGTTATACTGTGTAGGTGATTGTATTGTAATTCCATAGTTGGAGGAGTAGGCCTGTATTCAGTGACATTAGTGTTGGTCGTATTGATATAACTGTAGCCTCCCTCTCTCTGTCTCATTGGTTCACTGGTACATCAATTAGTTGGTCTTTGTTACACAAGTGCTTAGCAGTATGCTTGGCCCCTAACCCATCACCTGGTCCACTAACACAATGCTGGATCTCTACCCATATTCACTCTTGATGTCCACGGTCTGTGTGACTTTCTATTGAAACGCGTGTTTTGTGGTGGGAACATGTGCAATATAATGTTGTATTGTTGCAATATGTTGTATTGTTGCAATATAATGTTGTATTGTTGCATAATGTTGTATTGTTGCAATATATTGTTGCATAATGTTGTATTGTTGTATTGTTGCAATATATTGTTGCATAATGTTGTATTGTTGCAATATATTGTTGCATAATGTTGTATTGTTGTATTGTTGCAATATATTGTTGCATAATGTTGTATTGTTGCAATATATTGTTGCATAATGTTGTATTGTTGCAATATATTGTTGCATAATGTTGTATTGTTGCAATATATTGTTGCATAATGTTGTATTGTTGTATTGTTGCAATATATTGTTGCATAATGTTGTATTGTTGCTGGATCTCTTGTTATACAGTGGGGGAAAAAAGTATTTAGTCAGCCACCAATTGTGCAAGTTCTCCCACTTAAAAAGATGAGAGTGGCCTGTAATTTTCATCATAGGTACACGTCAACTATGACAGACAAATTGAGAAAAAAAAATCCAGAAAATCACATTGTAGGATTTTTAATGATTTTATTTGCAAATTATGGTGGAAAATAAGTATTTGGTCACCTACAAACAAGCAAGATTTCTGGCTCTCACAGACCTGTAACTTCTTCTTTAAGAGGCTCCTCTGTCCTCCACTCGTTACCTGTATTAATGGCACCTGTTTGAACTTGTTATCAGTATAAAAGACACCTGTCCACAACCTCAAACAGTCACACTCCAAACTCCACTATGGCCAAGACCAAAGAGCTGTCAAAGGACACCAGAAACAAAATTGTAGACCTGCACCAGGCTGGGAAGACTGAATCTGCAATAGGTGAGCAGCTTGGTTTGAAGAAATCAACTGTGGGAGCAATTATTAGGAAATGGAAGACATACAAGACCACTGATAATCTCCTTAGATCTGGGGCTCCACGCAAGATCTCACCCCGTGGGGTAAAAATTATCACAAGAACGGTGAGCAAAAATCCCAGAACCACACGGGGGGACCTAGTGAATGACCTGCAGAGAGCTGGGACCAAAGTAACAAAGCCTACCATCAGTAACACACTACGCCGCCAGGGACTCAAATCCTGCAGTGCCAGACGTGTCCCCCTGCTTAAGCCAGTACATGTCCAGGCCCGTCTGAAGTTTGCTAGAGTGCATTTGGATGATCCAGAAGAGGATTGGGAGAATGTCATATGGTCAGATGAAACCAAAATAGAACTTTTTGGTAAAACTCAACTCGTCGTGTTTGGAGGACAAAGAATGCTGAGTTGCATCCAAAGAACACCATACCTACTGTGAAGCATGGGGGGTGGAAACATCATGCTTTGGGGCTGTTTTTTCTGCAAAGGGACCAGGGACGACTGATCCGTGTAAAGGAAAGAATGAATGGGGCCATGTATCGTGAGATTTTGAGCGAAAACCTCCTTCCATCAGCAAGGGCATTGAAGATGAAACGTGGCTGGGTCTTTCAGCATGACAATGATCCCAAACACACCGCCCCGGGCAACGAAGGAGTGGCTTCGTAAGAAGCATTTCAAGGTCCTGGAGTGGCTTAGCCAGTCTCCAGATCTCAACCCCATAGAAAATCTTTGGAGGGAGTTGAAAGTCTGTGTTGCCCAGCGACAGCCCCCAAAACATCACTGCTCTAGAGGAGATCTGCATGGAGGAAGGGCCAAAATACCAGCAACAGTGTGTGAAAACCTTGTGAAGACTTACAGAAAACGTTTGACCTGTGTCATTGCCAACAAAGGGTATATAACAAAGTATTGAGAAACTTTTGTTATTGACCAAATACTTATTTTCCACCATAATTTGCAAATAAATTCATAAAAAATCCTACAATGTGATTTTCTGGAGAAAAATATCTCATTTTGTCTGTCATAGTTGACGTGTACCTATGATGAAAATTACAGGCCCTCTCATCTTTTTTAAGTGGGAGAACTTGCACAATTGGTGGCTGACTAAATACTTTTTTTCCCCACTGTATACATGAATGGGTGAATGAATGAATACATCATTTGTGTAACACATTTTTTAAGCTCATCCCACGTAGGATTATAAACCATACTGTATCATAGCACCAGAATTGGCTAGCTACCTGTTTTTAATGCAGCCCACATCTTGGTTATACCAGAGTACCTAGCCCTAAGACACTCATCCACCTCCTCTGTGAAGAGTCAGTGATTACACTCATATTGAAATATCACATTTCCCCTCCTCTCCCTTCCACTCCTCTCCTCAGAGTAAAGTGATTTTTGGTTTCAATCAGGCACCACCGTTTCCCTGTCAACAGCTGAAAAATAAATAAAAAAACATAACTAATTGGTTATGGGGATTTCCGGGGACTTCAGTATTTTTAGTGTTGTGACTTATATTATAGGGCTTCCAAAAAGGAAGTGTCTGTCACTCCAGTGTAGTGGGGTTGGCTGGCTGGTTGGCTGGCTGGTTGGCTGGCGCGGGCCCA
This sequence comes from Coregonus clupeaformis, assembly GCF_020615455.1. NCBI lineage: Eukaryota > Metazoa > Chordata > Actinopteri > Salmoniformes > Salmonidae > Coregonus > Coregonus clupeaformis. The sequence continues at coordinate 161,957 of NW_025533766.1, read as the reverse complement.
AATTGAAATGACGTGCTGGTTCCCCCTCGCTGCAGCTGGAGCGTCCCGTAATTAAACGCCTCATTGTTGCATCATGGGAATTTTGTTGTGAATATTTCATCATGGTGTAATGATTATTTGGGTGTGGGTGGGTATTTGGTAGGGAGGTGGGTGGCAGGCACTGGTGGTGTCTTTTAACCTTGGGATGCTCTTAGAGGAAATTAGACGTGGGGATAACTAAGGTATGTTTGGGTTGAAGTGAGTGGTTTGACTGCTCAGCTGTTGTGGGCTTTTACAAACAAAGTGTTCTTTTGTGAGAGGAAATAAAGATTCTAAGGGGAAACTTCGGGCCACCTTAGACATTGGCCTCTTGGTGGCCTTGTATACTGTACTCATATTTTTTTCTTCTTCTTGGTTTTAAAGTGCTCAAGAGAAGAAAAAGAGAAATGTAGCACTTTTTCTTTCACCTTGGTAACTGTTGCTAACCGTTTGCCTTTGCTCTTTTCGTTTCTCCTACAGAGGACACCAGTCAACAATGGCGAGGCATTCCGGTGGTTCTTTTAGAGCGCCCGACCTCGGTGACATCATCATGCAGTATGAGGTCAGAGGTCCAGATAGAACTCTGATGACATCACTGCAGGAAGCACTTGTGGGGGCTCAAAGAACCCAAACAACTCAAAACACCCCCCAGTTTTTAAACGAGGAGGAAGAAACTCTAAAAAGATGAAACGATAAACATTATGGTGTTGGTTTAACTCTGTAATTTCCTTTCCTGTGTAATTATTGTACCTTTTGACAGTATCATAATGTCTATTTTCGGTGTATATGAATGTGTTTCAGTGTCGTTTGGCTGTAAAGTTTACAGTCAATCTTATGTAAAGGACTCAATAGACAATCATCACCAATCCTTCAACAACAAAGATGGCCGCGCTGGGATTGATCATGTGATCGACACACAACCTTTCTTGATCTGGAGCAATAATCTTTAACGCTGATTATTCTGCTTGAATTTTCTCTTATTTCATTTCTGTTTTATGACTTTTTCAAATCATATCAAAGCTGAATAACTTTATTCAATTTGTCATTTTTGTTTAATTCTTGCATTCCCTGTTTGTGTGTGGCCTCTGACTGAGGGAAACTATAAGGTCCTCTTTAGTAAATGTGATGTATCATATAAGTGACACAATGTCAGAGAGAACGACAGTATTATTCTGGTTATTTAGATGGTTCTATTTGGGGTTTCTTTCAGTTTTGGTCCAGCACGTTACGAAACAGGGCACATTGTCTTGTGTAGCGAGTTGTACTTTTTTGGAAAAGAAAGAGGAGCATCGTCATGTTAGTTACTGCACAAAATGGTGGTTGCGAGCCAGACTGTTTCTCTGCGGTTTTGATACGTTTCAAAGGTGGTGTTATGATGAGCTTTTTCATGTAACTGTTTGGCCTCCTCCTGAGCATCTTTTGTTTTTTGTTTGAAATACAAAATGTTATTTTATAGGTAACACTATACTTATATCCTGCAGGTATAATGCTTCATTACTTGTTATTAGCAGATAATGCTTCATTACTTGTTATTAGCAGATAATGCTTCATTACTTGTTATTAGCATGTAATAACAGATAATGTCTTATGAGGTTTATGATATGTACTTGCAGACTTTAAGTAAAGTGTTACCGGTTATTACACCCAACCTGTCTAAAAGGTAGTTATTAATAATACTAGTAAAGAAATTGAGGTTAAATTAACATTCAAATTGAATATTAAGTCAACAGTACAGTTTACATATCTGACAACGGTTGTATACAATATAACTGATATATATATATATATATATATACACACACAGTGAACATATCTGACGACAGTTATTCTGGATCTAAGGTACTTTCCATACCTTTCTCCTGCAGAGACCACAATAACAACAAATGCAGTAGTCTGTTGAGCCGACGCAAAAAGTGAACACATTCCAAAAACGACAAATTATTCAATAAGTTACTCATTGTCTTCAAAACCCTACTGTTGCATGTGTAAATGTGTTTTGGTTTTAAAGATTACTAAGAATTTGTATATTGTTGTTGTGATGCTTTGTGTTAAAATAAAAAAAGGACAAAAAAAAAAGAATAATTTGATGTCGACGAATAACGGACATTTTTTTATCCTCACATTGTACAATTAAACATTGATTATGATTCACCTGCAATTTTTCTCCCGATCTCATTTGCTGCTGCGAAGCATCACTCAAACAACAGCGAGGAGGAGAGGATATATAAACGGCATCGGTTGCATCCCTAGTCGCGTCTCCCCCGGAATACTAAAATGTCGCATGGTGGAAGAGAGTCGTTCCCAGAGGCAGCAGGCTTTAAAGAACTAGTGAAATCCCATGTGGTTTGTCACTCTGGCAAGAGGGGGGGGGGGGGGGGAGAGAGGGCCTGAGATGGCTTGTGCAGCCCGAATGATTTCCAGGTCTGGGGGGTTTAGCGAGAGTAGTGAGTGGGGACAGTGGAGGAGGGGATTGAGGGGTACATTTGGGTTTGCTGTGGATTAGCGGGGGTCGCTGAGGAGACGGAGGATGAGGAGGAAGATGAAATCATCCGGGACCGACTTTTTCCTCCTCGGTAACGAAGCCCACGCAGCCGTAACCTCCGTTTTGAGCTGCTGGCGGCATAAGGCCTGAGAGAGGAGAGCTGCATAGGAAATCGTTCTGTGTGCATTCAGCGGCGGATGCGTCTGTGTGGCAAATCCCCGCCGCCACCGGTGATGGGAAGGTGATAAATAACGTGCATCGGGAGCGCCGGCGTTTGCTTGGCCGCTGAGATTAAACCATATCAGAGATTGGCTTCTTCTAATCCCCCCTCTTCTCCTCCCTCTCCTCCTCCTCTCCTGGATCAGTCTGGAAACGGGGATTTAAAGTCCTCAGGCCCCTGTGGTAACGTTTTCCCCCTCCTGCACAGAGCTCCTGCACAGAGAGTGGGAGGAAGGGAGGGAGAGGGTGAAGGAGAAAAAAAAGTTAAAGTAAACGGGGATGAAGATGTATGGGCTGAGTATTCTCCCATGAAATGTGTGCAGCGCTCATCTCGTCTTGATGGAGATGGGAATGGAGCTGGGGATGGGGACTTGGTGCGGCTGGCTGTGCTAGGAATACTCTATACAGCACGGGTGGGCAATAATTATATCATCGGAGGGCCGCACAGATTTTCTTCCAGACCGGTTTGTTTGTCAAAAGCAATTTGCGGGTCAGAAAAAGTGCAGTTATATAAAAATATATAGGTTGATTTATAAGTTCTACATACTTTCTATCTGGTTTTAGATGTTCAAAATCATTTCCACATGACCAATACAATTTGATTTGTACACTTATGATTAGTGAGTTACTGTGTGATGCTCATAGAAACAGAATCCATAGAACGGGCTTCTCCATTGAAATCCATGATGGCATAATGAGTGGATGTTCCAAGCCCTTTCTATGGATTATATTTCTATGGTGATGCCATCCAGGGGGAATACATCCAGGAGATTAGGTGACGTTTACCCCCAGCCATGCCCTTCACCGAGATTTGGAGTCCTTGTGGTCCTCCTGGTAATCCCTTTAGGGATTTCTGACTGCAGGGGAGGGAGGGATGCTCACACCTTTATGGAGTTATCCCTGGCACACAGGACTAGCACAGGGAAAACCCACAGTCACTTTCTTGGAATTAATGAATACTGAAACGCTGCTCAGGGAATGGGAATGTTGTTGATGGGAAATATGGAGTTTCCAGTTGGGGAGAAGTGATGAGTCAGTATCCTGACGGTGCAGGTTTTTTCATCCTTTAAAGCTGCAATATGTAACTTTTTGGGCGACCCGACCAAATTCACATAGAAATGTGAGTTATAGATCTGTCCTTCTCATTAAAAGCATGTCTAAGAAGCGGTAGATCTGTTCTATTGCGTTATTTCTATGCTTCCGTTAAGATACATTTTTGCATCTTTTACTTTCGGTTTTGTACACCAGCTTCAAACAGCTGAAAATACAATATTTTGGTTATAGAAAATATATTTCACAGCGGTTTAAATGGCACAATGATTCTCTACACTATACTTACTTTTGTCACATAAACTGAAATTAGGCGAACTATTACAATCTTAGCAACCAGGAAATGGCGTAGTGATTTCTGCATAGTGCATCTTTAACTGCCACCTCATCTGAAGAATTAACGGTGTAAAATAATGTTTAGGTTTAGGGCCAGGTGTTTTTCCTCATCACGTGATCTGACCATACATTTGTTTATTACTATAGGCTGTGGTTTAGGGCCCAGAGTATTTCCTGATCAGGTCATGTGGTCAGGAACTCCTGGCCCTAATTCTAATGTACTGTATGTACATGGATGGGCCTAGCTAGCTATTCATGTAAAAGTATACAGCTGCTGTCTTTTCTATCAGTTTGATGTTAGTCCTAATGTGTATTCTAAATGGGCTCTTTCTCCAAACAAAACCCATCAAATATACACCCTCACATCCAACTCCATCTGTGAGGCGATCATTCATGTATGCACAGTGCACACACACGAGCGCGCCCATCCCCAGTGCACGACATAACACTTGGCCACTCTGGGTGAGTCACAGGGAGAGGAAAGCGAGAAGGAGAGAAAAGAGATGGCGAAAAGAGAGGGAGGCTCGACCTGTCGCTCTCCCACCCACCCTCCCTCTCTCTCCTCCTCTTTCATTATTTATTTACTGTCTGCAGTTTTTCCGTCGTACGCATATTGATGCGGAGAAAGCAGGGTGTGAGTGCGTGTCAGAATCATTCCCTGACGAGGGAGACAAGGTGGAAGTAATCAAGCGGAGCGCTGATGCTATATGACAGGCTTAGAGCCGCCGGTACACATTTAAGAGCAGGTAGGAGAGGAGGAGGAGGAAGAGAGAGAAAACACATCTGAAAGAAGGTTGTAGTTTAGTCTTCAGGGTGAGAAGTGTTTTTTAAGGAAGTTCAAAACGTTTTTTGGGGGGAGGAAAAATCACCTGGGCTCATATTGTCTGAGGTTATGAAGTCTCCTCAAGACAAGGTTCAGCTACCCCCTATGCAGGTGTAACAGGAAGGTCAAGCCTTTATGTACCAGATAGGACTTTCGAAGGCAAAGTTAATTTCCTGCTTACCCTAGTGATTGTAATCAGACACTTGGAGAGACTACTTACTTTGGGTCCTACCCGTGTGCCTGAATGTTTGAGCTTTTGAATGTAGGCCTCAAAATTCTTTAATGTTTTATAGCCCACACACATAAATGCATGAACATTTCCAGTTATTTGTAGCTGTGAATAAATGCCAGCTTCTATATTACTGTACAGGACATAGGTGGAGAGAGTTTGGCCGAAACAGACAAATGGATTCTACGGTGTTGGTGAGTACTATATTCAATCAGTACCGATATCTAGATGTTTGCGGGGGAGACCATTCAGTTCTCTTTCCAAGCTGTGTGATTGATTGATTGAATTAATATTCAGTTCACTATTTGCTGCTCACAATAAACATGATTTGATCAATTAAATTAATCTGATGTGTACTCATGCAGCGTAAGAAGAAATGTTGTTTTGTTTTAACCTCTGAACGCTCCCATTCTGTTTTGATTTAATAAACTCTTTAGACGCTGAGTGAATCTCAAAAGTCTTGCCTCAATTCCTTGCATTCTCTCTCCTCTCCTTCTAACACATTGGAGAAAATTAGGGAGGAACCGCAGACCTTCTCCTCCAAATGCGTTTTGAGAAGGATGCAAGGAATCCTATTTTCACCCCCTTTCTGAAGAATGGGCAGGCACCTCCTTGGCTTGCTCTCTGCTCATCGGGTCTCCCTGTTCTCCTCCTGCTCTCTCAGGCAGGTAGATTGATTAGTTATCCTGCAGCCTCCTGAGTGAGTGTACTGAACCCTGCTGTCTCTCGCTCGCTCGCTCACGCACACACCATCTGCTCATCCCTCTGACTGACTCCAGTTTCCAGGGTAATTGATGAATGGGGAAAGTTAATATGTTTAGGGTATGTCCCCCACCATCTCTCCACACACACACACAACCACCACAGGGGTATCAGGCCAGCCTGATTGATTGATCAGGGTGGTGAGCCTCTGACGTCCACTGACATTTCTCCACATCATTTAAACCTTCCTTTCCCCCGGTGCAGGCCCCAGACCGACCACTGAGGAATTAGCCAATCAAAGTCACTCACTGGAGGTGTATTTCAGGGTGGCAGCACTGAGGCTCACTATGCAGACGGGGGCTGTGTTCCAATGACCACTGTTTAGAATGCATCTCTGATACATGGTTTCATTCTAAGTGGTATGTTAGTGTGGCCTGTGGATATTGGAATAGAGCCTGGGACTGGACATCATAGAAGATAGGAAAGGAGCCTTGGATGATGCAAAGAATGTATTTATGTTTCTTCTGTATTATTGAATGTCCTGTAGTTAGTAAAGGAACTGCTCATATAGCAATCATATTGTATCTTGTAGACAAGACAAAGTGTTGCTTTGGTTGCTTGCTTGAGGTTGAACATAGTTTTGATTTTCAGATTTTTACCAAATATAAGCTTACATAATAGGAAGGCAGGTGTTATGTAGATTAACGTTACATGTGCGTGTTCTAAAACAATATCATTTGAAACCATTGTGTTGCTTCCAATCTTTTTAAGCCTCCTAGGGTAATCAAATTGACGTGTGTCAAAAAGGACACAGAATGATGTCAACAGGCAACGCTACCAAGGCTCAGAGCTAATGGAGGGATTGGCAGAGTGACAAGTCGCATATCTACACTGATCAAATATGAAAAATTCTCCACGTAACGCATTCAATTATTTACAGCAATCTTTTAAAACGTGCCGATAGTTGTTGTGGATGTGGATCCGACTATTTTAAAATAATGAAATCGGATCCCGCACAGCTCCCACACACACACCTCAAACCTCTATGTTAATCTGAATGTGTTGACTTGTTGTGGCATGACACAGCTGTGCTTGTGGGGGAGACCGTACGCTAGTTTGTGACAGCAGCCTATACTGATAATCTCGCCAGCTGGATCAAATGTAAATTTCAAGTCATCACATTTTTCATTTCCAAAAGCCCATATGCATCATCCTTCACAGAGCGTTGTCACTGTGACTGATTTACCAAGATATACGTCCATCCATCTGCATCCACCCACCCATGCATCCACTCGTTTATCATCCACCCATCTATATGTCTGTCTATCTATATTATCCAACCTTTCTTGGATATTCAGAACATTATCAACGTCTATTATGGCTATGGCCTAGCAGCCATTTTTGACTGGATAGAATAAGTTGTTGTTAGAATACTATAAATTGGATTCAATAAATTGGAATTTGAATGACGTAATTGTCCACATGTGAAAATGTGCCTTTGGCTTCACAACATGGTTGAGATAAAAACATAGCCCATTTAAAGAATGATCAGGAACAATATAGCCAAAACACTGGTCTCCCTCTTAGAAACATGGTGGTGGTATGTGGGGGAGGGGAGGGGGGGGACAGAGTGGCGCGGGGGTCGATGTGTCACATCCCATTGAGATCACGGGATGGCAGATACATTTACCAAAGCAAGCGGCCAGGAGGAGCGGAGTACTTCACCTGTCCCTGTAGATTAGGTCATCGCCTCGTCCGCCCAGCCCGTCACATTTAGAGCCACCACTCACGATTCAAAATTAATAAAACCACCAGAAACTAGGGTGGTATGAAATGTTAAAGTCCTGTAGATTGCATGTTTTAGTACACTTCCAGTAAGCATGGGGTCGCTCCATGTGAAAACATTACATATGACGACTTTAAGACTTTTCAGAATGTCCATAAAATTGTCACTGACATTAAATTAAACTGACATTTAAGTACTTCAATAGCTAGGTTTCCATCTGATTGGCGACAGATTTTCATGTGAATATTCTAGAATCCGCATAAAGAAAATATGCAAATCTCCCCACCAAATGGACTTGTTGCGGATACAAATCGGTGTGCGATGAGATGTAGTGCACACGAAATGTGCTTTTTCGCTTAAGTTTTCATGTTCCGAATCAAAATCTAAAGTTCAATGTGTTTCCATCACATTTTAAACTCTAGTTTTGTCACAAAAACTGTTGGTTTAAATACCAAATGTGGCTACTCTGGTCTTGGCACATGAGCTCTAGCCAACAGCTGGTGGATACAGTGCGGGAAGGCTGTGCAGGTAGGCTAGTCTACATGATGAGATTATTATGGAGAAGAATATTTGTATTTGTCAAACGGCAGTCAAGCATCTATCATCATGTTACCAGAATAAGACCCTCAATATTTATTGGAAAGGAGCATCAAGATCACTGTGCACTTTCACCACCCTGTGAAGTTCATCATAAATGATTTAATCTGTAGGCTAATAAACTGCATGGTTTTCTGAGTCATAGTGGGAGGACCACACACCATTATCATTGTGTGACTAAGTTTACTTCGATACGATGGTTATTATATCAATATTTGCGCATAAAGGAATTTCCACCACCACTTCTCACATAATTCATTTTACCGACACTAAAAGATCCCAACATGTCGAAAAAAAAATGTATCTGTCAACATACAGTGAGGGAAAAAAGTATTTGATCCCCTGCAGATTTTTGTACGTTTGCCCACTGACAAAGAAATTCACTCTATAATGTTAATGGTAGGTTTATTTGAACAGTGAGAGACAGAATAACAACAAAAATCCAGAAAACGCATGTCAAAAATGTTATAAATTGATTTGCATTTTAATGAGGGAAATAAGTATTTAACCCCTCTCAATCAGAAAGATTTCTGGCTCCCATATGTCTTTTATACAGGTAACAAACTGAGATTAGGAGCACACTTAAAGGGAGTGCTCCTAATCTCAGTTTGTTACCTGTATAAAAGACACCTGTCCACAGAAGCAATCAATCAATCAGATTCCAAACTCTCCACCATGGCCAAGACCAAAGAGCTCTCCAAGGATGTCAGGGACAAGATTGGAATGGGACCATCGCCAAGCAGCTTGGTGAGAAGGTGACAACAGTTAGTGCGATTATTCGCAAAATGGGAAGAAACACAAAAGAACTGTCAATCTCCCTCGGCCTGGGGCTCCATGCAAGATCTCACCTCGTGGAGTTGCAATGATCATGAGAACGGTGAGAATCAGCCCAGAACTACACGGGAGGATCTTGTCAATGATCTCAAGGCAGCTGGGACCATAGTCACCGCAAGAAAACAATTGGTAACACACTACGCCGTGAAGGACTGAAATCCTGCAGTGCCCGCAAAGGTCCCCCTGCTCAAGAAAGCACATATACAGGCCCGTCTGAAGTTTGCCAATGAACATCCTGAATGATTCAGGGGAGAACTGGGTGAAAGTGTTGTGGTCAGATGAGACCAAAATGGAGCTCTTTGGCATCAACTCAACTCGCCGTGTTTTGAGGAAGAGGAATGCTGCCTATGACCCCAAGAACACCATCCCCCATCGTCAAACATGAAGGTGGAAACATTATGCTTTGGGGGGTGTTTTTCTGCTAAGGGGACAGGACAACTTCACAGCATCAAAGGGACGATGGACCGTCAAATCTTGGGTGAGAACCTCCTTCCCTCAGCCAGGGCATTGACAATGGGTCGTGGATGGGTATTCCAGCATGACAATGATCCAAAACACACGGCCAAGGCAACAAAGGAGTGGCTCAAGAAGAAGCACATTAAGGTCCTGGAGTGGTCTAGCCAGTCTCCAGACCTTAATCCCATAGAAAATCTGGAGGGAGCTGAAGGTTTGAGTTGCCAAACGTCAGCCTCGAAACCTTAATGACTTGGAGAAGATCTGCAAAGAGGAGTGGGACAAAATCCCTCCTGAGATGTGTGCAAACCTGGTGGCCAACTACAAGAAACGTCTGACCTCTGTGATTGCCAACAAGGGTTTTGCCACCAAGTACTAAGTCATGTTTTGCAGAGGGGTCAAATATTTATTTCCCTCATTAAAATGCAAATCAATTTATAACATTTTTTTGACATCCGTTTTTCTGGAATCTTTTTGTTGTTATTCTGTCTCTGTCTGTTCAAATAAACCCACCATTAAATTATAGACTGATCATTTCTTTGTCAGTGGGCAAACGTACAAAATCAGCAGGGGATCAAATACTTTTTTCCCCTCACTGTATATACAATTGTACCGAAACTTCCTGTTTCCATCACGGCTGTCGTGATTCTCTTTTAGTACGGGTATGACTTTACTCGCATAAAACTGTGGATGGAAACGTGGTTAATGGTAAAAGAAACAAGACGCAGGAGTTCCAGTAGACACTATACCCTAGGTAGAGATCCACCCCTATAGAGAGGAGCACAGTGGGCCTCTCTCTCTCTTCACCAGCATGATTAATAACCCTGGTGCCCTGTAATCGCTCCATCATCTATCTATGTAAATAACCCCCAGAACGCTGCGCCGCTTTGACTGATGGCTGCTCCACTGGGCTGTGTGTGCGAATGTGTGTGTGCGTGTATGCGTGTGTGTGTGTGTGCATGCGTGTGTCTCTGTGTGTGTGTATGGGAAAGACTCATCTGACCCAGATGTCCTTTTCCAGAAGAGGGTATCGGCATCCCATTAAATTTTGATTGGAGGTGGAAGGCTGCTGAATTCCTGATATGTGGGAAGGAGAGGGGGAGAAGAGGGAGAGGCAGAGAGGGGGAGGGGGGAGGAAGACAGGGGGAGAGGGAGGAAGAGAGGGGGGAGGACGAGAGGGGAGGAAGTGAGGGGAGGGAGGAAGACAGGGGGAGAGGGAGGAAGAGAGGGGGGAGGGAGGAAGACAGGGGGAGAGGGAGGAAGAGAGGGGGAGAGGGAGGAAGAGAGGGGGAGGGGAGGAAGACAGGGGGAGAGGGAGGAATACGGGGAGGACGAGAGGGGGAGAGTGATGATCCAGAAGAGAGCGATGCTTTACGCCAGTGAACCGTAGGGTCCCCAGGGGCATGAGGGCAACAAAAAAGGAACAAGAAAGAAAGGGGGAATAAAAAGAGGGGGGGTGCAAAGGTCACAGTCACATTGTCTTAACGCGCAATTGGCTGGATGACAGCGTATTAAAATAAGCAAAATAACATGGAGAATGAAGGAACATCCCAACATTGGGTAAAATATTAAATATATAATATTTAGTAGATGCCCTTATCCATAGCGACTCAGTTAATACGTTTAGGCCGGTAGTTAATCCGATTGCCTCTTTTAGGCTGTGCACCTTTTAAAGGCAACGTTCGTGAAGACCACATTCATGGTAAACACTGCATATGTCAGCTCAATCTGTAATTACCTTTAAATGTCAAGCGTGCCAATACCGGATCAAATCGGCCTTATTCCATATTCAGTTGTGGCATCTTGAGGGGTGTGAGGATAGGGAAGTGCCTCTCACACCCTCCTTAGCCACTGTTTGGGAGAATTGGGACGTAGCCAGGGGGTGTGGTTTTCTGTTGCACTAGCCATCTCATTGACTGCAGCTGTGGAGCCCTCACACCTGGCGGCAATCAAGGGTTGCCAACGCAAGAGTGGAACTGCTAGTAAGAGCCCTAGTGGGTGCTATTGCTGTGAGCTATGTTTTGAAGACTCCTGTCCCAGTAGCCACAAACAGCTTTACAGGGGTTGGAGGTTAGTATAACGAACATCACTGTGCTTAGCGAGTACCACTTCCTCCTGATTGGGCTCACACCAAGGCTCGAACCCAGGACCTCTGCTTTACTAGCACATGTGACCGCCCTCCCGAAGCGTCTTACCAGTTGCGCCATGCGTAAAGCTAGCTATTTGGCTAAGTGGGGACACTTCAGGCTGAGGTGTAAGTTTCACACATCCCCATGTGCTACGTTAGCTCCCCCTGAGTAGAAGACTGTCTGGGGTAAGAGGGAGCTCCCCTAGTTTCCCCAGAGTTGTCGTTTTCTAAATGCATTTTCCCGTTTGTGTTACTCCTTGTAATCATTTAAATTGTTATTAAAGTAAAATGTTTATTGCTAAACCCCGGTCTGTCTCATGCTGTTGCAGTACCACACACTTGACAAGCCCCTCCACCTGCGGGCATGCCACACAGTAAGCCTTGTTCTGTCACAGGGGGTATCTACCCTAAGATGGCTGCCATGGTAAAGACTACATTGCCCATAACCCAGTGCTCTACAGGTCACCTGGCCTGAGTGGTCTCATTATGGTTTAAATTAGCAGCACCTGGGCTGCATTGGGGGGGTTCCACACAGAGAGCAGCAGGAGATGCTGAAGACTATCCAAACTCCATGGTTACAGAAGGGACTTGGGTTCACTGATGTCCTGTGTGGCTCAGTTGGTAGAGCATGGTGCTAGCAACACCACAGTTCCCACGGGGGACCAGTACGAAAATGTATTCACTCACTACTGTAAGTCGCTCTGGATAAGAGCGTCTGGTAAATGACAAATGTAGTAATGCTGGGCATACACTACACGAATATCTAAAATCTTAACTTGCTCACATTTCCAGATTTCCTTGTCCCAAATCTATCATTCCGTCCATCCTCAACCCCAGGACGTGGGTGCTCAGATTACACCATGATTCTCTAGTTGATCCTGCCCTGCGTTTGAAATCGGTTATCTTATGAAAAAAATGTTGACACGCAAACAGCGAGCTGCTTTATTAGTGTGTACATTATTATGTGCAGAAATATTATTTTTTAAAGAGACAGAGGCGCAGAATATGGACCGACAAATGGCTGGGCAGACGTAGACAATATGGACCCACAAATGGCTGGGCAAACGTAGACAATATGGACCCACAAATGGCTGGGCAGACATAGACAATATGGACCCACAAATGGCTGGGCAAACGTAGACAATATGGACCCACAAATGGCTGGGCAGACGTAGACAATATGGACCCACAAATGGCTGGGCAGACGTGAGACAATATGGACCCACAAATGGCTGGGCAAACGTAGACAATATGGACCCACAAATGGCTGGGCAAACGTAGACAATATGCAGTTTCTATTCTACAGAGGGAGTTGGAGGTAATATAAAAAGCCCCGTTCTCTCCACAGCTCCACCAATCTGTCTCCCATCACCTCAGTTCACATGGTGCGTATTGCTTTTTCTTAGCCGTTGTCACGGATTCAGCCGAGGCTGCCCCTCCTCCTTGCTCGGGCAGGCTTCGGCGTTCGTCGTCACCGGAGTTCTAGCTGCCACCGATCTATGTTTCTGTGTTCTACTTGTTTTGTCTTTATTGTACACACCTGGTTCCCATTATGTCCATGATTTGTTCCCTATTTAACCCTCTGGCTCCCACTGTGTTGTGTGCGTGTTTGTTCTATGTTTGGTGTCATCGACTGGTGAGCGGGATTGTCCTCCCTGCGTGGAGATTATGTTCATTTATATTTACGAGTAAAGTACGTTGTCTACTAGCTCTGTGTCCTGCGCCTGACTCCGTCCTACCGCTACACACTGACGCCTGACAGCCGTCAATGTTTTGGTCTCACACCTGAGTGCTTATTGGCTATTGGCAGTAGTCCATTAGGAAAACACATACTACCACAGATTAATAGAGTCCCACAGTGGAGGTGTCAAAATACCCATAAAACCTAACTGTCAAACAGGGAAATGGTTCCCATCATTTTTCCACAATTCATTTTTCCCCATAGGGGATTTTATTATTTATTTCAGCAATTACATTTACTTTTGATACTTAAGTACATTTAAAACCAAATACTTTTACTCAAGTAGTATTTTACTGGGTGACTTTTACTTGAGTAATTTTATATTAAGGTATCTTAACTTTTACTCAAGTATGAAAATTGGGTACTTTTTCCACCATTTGCTTTTATCAAAATATTCAACTATTTACTCTGATTCTAAAATGCTAATTAGCGTCAACGTAGACATCAGGCAAACACACAAAGCAGAGGTACAGTTACCATCTCTATCTTGGCTGTAGTTTCCTTCTGGCTCCCACACCTTTATTGAGTAGGTTCAATTGAAAGCTACATTGCTAATAAATCAAGAACGTCACTTGCAGCTTGTGCTCAGCAGCAAGGCACTGTGGGAAGTGGAGTCTTTAAAATAATAAAAACAAATTATTTGAACAACAGTGCAGAAAGTGTGGTTTCAGATTAACAAAATAGTGTGCCTTCAACAGAATTTGACCTCATACCCTCACTGTTCCACAGTTCCCTACTCTACCTGCTAAGCTACTGGTCAGGTGAAACTTTAAGTACAAAATCTTAACTATATTTGTAAGTACGGTGTCCGGTAGATGTCGGTGTTTGAAAGCAGCTTGGAATATAAGAACGCACTGGAACCACAGCGGAATCAGTGTGATCTCGCGCTTTGCAGCACACGGTTTGAAAAAGCACATGAAAAAATGAAGCTTTAGAGGTAATTGATGACGTACCTGTGATAAAGTGATACACGCATTGGCACACTACTCGGGTTACACTCGATCACACCGACCCGCTCGTTGCGTTTTGGTACACCAGAAGTACATTCATTTCCAATGGAACGCTGCATTTGCCTTGCAGCATTGCGTTGCAGAGGCAGTTGCAGTGCGTTCTGTGTGGCACATAGTTTGGATTTATCGCAAGTATGCGTCAAACTGTATGCGTAGACGGCTTGACAGAAATGGTAGCAGAAGGTGAATGTTGAGCTTTTGATGCACACATATCCAGATGATGCTGCGTTCCATTTTGTGCAATAACGCTGTTGTTGTGATATAGAGTTAGCTGCTTAGCGATTTCGATGCATGCCTCGGAGCTCCGGTATCAAATGTAGCATCACTAATGAACAGGAAGGAACCCAGGGCACAAACAGGAAGGAACACTCAGAGAGACAAAGGGAGAAGACAAGAACTAGAGACTTAAATAACTGAAATAAAAGGGGTATTGGTAAGATAGCAATACACATAAGTAGTGATGGGACGATTAATACCGGAGCTCCGATACTCCGATGCAGTTTTCAAAGCAATACTTATCTGACACAATGTACCGATGCTCGTTTCAAAGTAACATTATCACGTGATCAATGATGCGCAAAACTTCATTTGATCACTTGGTTTTTCAAACCGTGGGTTGAAAATGTGAGATCCCACTGCTTTCACAGTGCTTCTGGAGATTTCTTGGATTCCAAGTTGCTTTCAAACACAGACAAATGTAGTTAGGATTTTTTCATGTAGCAATTTTTATGAATATTGTTGAAATCAAATATTCAAACGCTGCTTTTTATTGCTGACCAGCAGATGTCACTAATGTGCGTTGTGTTAAAAGCTTAGAGTAATTAACATTTTTTCGCCAAATTTGGTGAAAGCCCCAAAGGCTTCAGAAAGCCTCGGTTTCCCATCACTATTCATAAGGCAAACACAATTTAACAGCTCTATCTTGGCTGCATGTCCATGGGGACGATCTCAATTGCATACTCCCTCGCGTCCTTTCTCCTCATCTCCTTCTCAAAACCCATTGGAGGAGAAGGTCAGAGGGGCGGGACCTATGGCTTTCTCATCAAATTGGTTTTGAGAAGACGACAAGGAAAGAGGACGCGAGTAATATGCAATTGAAATCTTCCCCATCTCTGGTTGCGTGGCTATCACACCTGTATCGAGTCTTCCTGATTTTAAAGCCACGCACCCAATCAGCAATGCCTTATGGGGATTGGAGTTATTTGGCTTAGTATTTAGGAGGCGATGGCTATAGACACACCAAACTAAAGTTCCTGATGATGAAACAGAAGTCTACTAACAATGACACATTACGCCAAAATAAGTCATCATAAAACTAAGGCCTCAGTAAGCAGATTATTTCTAACTGTAGTCGTTTTGTTGGTTTCTCGCAGGCATAGACCAATTTACAATCATAAATAATTATCAAATAGTAAAATCTTAAACTAGCAAAACACTTGAAAGATAATACGATGTTAAAATATGCAATGTATACACAAAACAACAATACAAGGTTTGGAGTGGCAGCTTTAGAAAATACATCTTTAGGAAGGCATTTCTACAGCCCCTGGGCTATATGGCTGGTGCATTGATCCGTTTAGGGAAGTATGGAATGGGAGGGTTCTGATAGTGACATGGGCGTGTCATGGGGGTGTTCAGTTTGTGGCTGTTGCAGGTTGCCCATCCAGTAATCTGCTGTCTGGTTGAATGGAGCCGTTGCCCATCCAGTAATCTGCTGTCTGGTAGGGGGAGCCAGTCTGCAAACTGGGAGTTCTGCAGGGATTTAGCTGTTTCACCTTTTGTTTCAGTTCAACATCTATCTCTAATAATTTTATGTTAATCACTTTTGTGAAAAGCTTAAAGATAGCAATTTCTTCACAAATAATTCATAAAAAATCTAACATTTGAACAACAAGCACTTACTTATGTTTCACGTCCTGACTAAAAGGTATGTCCTTGATGAACTCTTTGATGCGAATGAGAAGACTCCCCATTTGGAATTCTCTTTTAAATGGCAGCTGTCTGCTTTGAATCACAATCAATTACTCCCCAAAGGTGCCTTATGAGTTTTCCATTGTGGTATATGTACGATAATGATCAAAATACCTTCTGCTATGTTAGCGTTGAGGAACTAAGAAATCTTGACCTAAATCTCGCTTTAAAGCCACAATCCTGAGTCTGTTAAGTAGGCAGTCCAACGGCAGCCAAGCCACTTGGTTCATATCATTAATTGAGATAACCATTGCAGGAAATCTTCACAATATACATTTACATTTTAGTCATTTAGCAGACGCTCTTATCCAGAGCGACTTACAGTTAGTGAGTGCATACATTATTTTTATATATTTTTTTATACTGGCCCCCCGTGGGAAACGAACCCACAACCCTGGCGTTGCAAATGCCATGCTCTACCAACTGAGCTACATCCCTGCCGACCATTCCCTCCCCTACCCTGGACGACGCTGGGCCAATTGTGCGCCGCCCCATGGGTCTCTCGGTCACTGCCGGCTACGACAAAGCCTGGATATATATACCAGATTGTGCCTTTACCGCCAAGGGGTAGACGCGATCCCATTGGCTAATTATAACGGTAACTCAATCTTGTAATTGATAATTATGGTGGCCTGACTGTCAGATAATTACAATGCAACTGAAATGAAAACAGACATGTATTGATTACATGCCAGAGCCTATTTAGCACCCCCATTCTATCAGCTAGCTGTTGATGCTACAACACGACTAGGCCAATAGTTTTGAGAATAACATGGTGGAACACAAGTTACTTCCTGGAGGAAGGTTTTTGACAGAACACCTATAGTAGGAAGAGATGGGCCCTGTCCAGAAACAGCAGCTTATTTAGAATTCCCATAGGCACTTCCTGTAGGTCTGAAATCATTGGGTAGGTATGGTAATAGCAGAGACGGAAGAGGAAGTGAGACATCCCACTCCCTCATTTTTTCTGGTTCATATACAGTCAATGAACTAAGCAGGCCAGACCCAGTTGCTAATGCGTTGGTGACTATGAGAGAACCATTGAAGCAGACCGAACCGACTCATTGTTTTCAATGGGAAACGGCCTCATTGGGACATCTTCATTTATCCACCATATTTGGTAATAGCTCCATCTTGTCTTCTGATAGGCTAGGTGAAGATTTTGCCATATTGTTTACATTTATCCAATTCTTTTAGATCTAGTGTCTAGGTGAGTATAGGGTCTAGCTGTTGTTTCTGGACAGGGCCATGGCTATCTGGCAACAGCTTCATTACAGTGTACCACAGGGGCAGGACAATCATGACTTCCTGTTTCCTCTTAGAGGAAGAGCCAATCAATGCTACCATGTTGATAAGGGAGCTCAATCTCTACCCCACCATGAGGTAATTGTTGATAGAAATTCTAGAATTTTCTCAAAGTGAGATTTTCCCTCCAAAAACACAAAACGTCAGCGACACCAGCTGAATAGATGATGATAATTGCCATGCACGCGAGTAAAGCGAAGGACATCGAATCACGTAGCCTCGTCAAGTCGTCGCTGTGTGTTTACAAGCAGCGGGAGGGGGCAATTACCAAGCCAGCCAGAAGCTCATCTTGGGGAGAGTGAAAAAACAACACAACAAAAACACAGTTTCACAACCCTTTCCCATCCTCCATCCATTTACTGAGTGTCTCTGTACTCGGGAATATACCCTCCCTCCTTTCGTACCCTCACTCCCCTCATCTGCTCTCCACAGAGCTTTTTCAGAGAGCCGCCTGCCTGTCCCTCGCTGCCTCCTGAACTGCTTCTGAGGGAGCCATGTTGTTAATAATTAATGCCATGGCTGGAGGCACGGGGAGGCTAAACTTCCTTTAACAAGTGGCGTATGGGTCTCCCTGGCAGGCTCTCTTTGCCTGGCTCTCTATTCTCTTCTCTTCTCTTCTCTTCTCTTCTCTTCTCTTCTCTTCTCTTCTCTTCTCTTCTCTTCTCTTCTCTTCTCTTCTCTTCTCTCTCTCTTCTCTTCTCTTCTCTTCTCTTCTCTTCTCTTCTCTTCTCTCTCTCTCTCTCTCTCTCTCTCTCTCTCTCTCTCTCTCTCTCTCTCTCTCTCTCTCTCCTCTCTCTCTCTCTCTCTCTCTCTCTCTCTCTCTCTCTCTCTCTCTCTCTACCTGCAGACTTGTGCCGTTAACACACGTCCGTAGCCAGGGTGAAAACCTCCCATTGAAATTGCCACAGAAAAATAAATCACATTCCTAATGCTCAGCCGCAATCCGTTAATTATGAGCGTGGCCACGGTACCCTCCAAATTGAGTTAAGTATTTAGGATTGATTCTTTCACATTGCAAGGGGAAATATGGGCCAATAGGTGACTGTATGGATTTTTGGAATAGAGATCTCTGAATGGGCTGCTTAATGTGAATTATTTCACTGGTAAATAAAATAAAATAATTTAAAGGTCCCGCACAGTCATCTTATTTCCCAAGTAAAAAGTGCCTTTGAATGACCAAAACATCACCCATAATATTTGTACACTATTAAAATGCTCAGAATTGAAGAAATCCCTAACTCTCAGAAAGCCTGAAAGAACAGGCTGAGTGGGCGGGGAGCTTAAATTAATGAGCTCGCCTTGACTGACAGCTCTTTGAAACACCCTTGTGGTCATTACCAGGTAACAAGGTAAACAATGGGCCACATGTCATTCAGAGCCTAAGTAATATGCCTCAACCCATTTTCTCTGCAGAATGCTCTCATGGTCAACAGAGCTGAACATGGACTGTTGGATATCAGACAAACAGCAATACACAATTGCACTGTTCTACAGTGTGCAGGACCCCATTCAATCGTACAATTTCTAACACTCATCTCCTGTCCGAATGCTTGAAAAAAAACAATACAAAGTAAGAAAGTGATATCATATCACGTAAAAGGGAATTACTTATGCTTTAGGAAATACAACCAACTACAGAGACTGATGGGGAGGGGAGGGGAGCGGAGGGGGACCCATGTACCCCGCTTCAATCAAGCAGTTTTCAGTCACCCACTTGGCTTCAGTCACCCCCAAGATTGAAGCGGAGACCAATCCAGCTATGGCCTCCTCCTTGTAAGCCTCTCACCCTGGGCAGACAGCGGTCCTGGGATGGATAGCTGGCACAGCTTCCCCACAGAAGGTGCTGGATCAAGGGTGACCTCATTGAAGAGGAGATCCAGGAGCCTGTCTACGTAGCCTGTAATGTTTTTGTTAAGGGAAATGTTTGTTAAATGAGTAGTGAATTGAATTTCCTTTACTGTTCTGAGTTATGATGCTATCAATTGCTGTAGTGATCTACAATGTGTTTTCTGGTGTTTTTGAAGTACTCAATTTGAAACATACAATATTTGGTTGTAACTTTTCAATGTTCGTATTTAGAATTGTGTGCCCGAAATGCTCAATTGTTTTAAAATGAATAACTAGGTCTGTCTTCACAGGCTTCACAGCATATGCACCCATTGAATGTTCTCCCCAATTGGTAAAGCAACTTCGCTCCAAATGTGTACTACACTTTCGTGTGACATCACTGTGATTTTCGCTGCAGCCCTGTTCATTCTCCCCCTAACAAAACAAGTTTGCAGTATTGAAGGTGCAGTAAAAGTGCAGTAACTGCAGTCGACTGTGGTATTTTGGATGCAGCAATTGCAAAAATAACTGCAGCGTACTTCAGTTGAACTGCAGTTATACTGCAGAATTACTGCAGAAAGAAAACTGTTATTTTGGACGCAGTATTTGCAGCATACTGCAGTTATAATGCACTCTAACTGCAGTTGTACTGTATTCTGATTGTAATAGTGTAATGTTAAATCAACACTATGGCATCCAGTCACAACACAGTGTGCTTTTCCGGCATGCTGGTAGGTAGTCTGCTAGCTAAACGTCAAAACACAGATGAAGGGGTTAGTTACCAGTATCGTTCTGACACATTCTGCTTCAGCTATCTTATGGTTTGTAAACAAAGCCATATGATGCGCACATGTGATGACGGTTTTAAGGCGTTACATATTTTATTTAGTCACGATTATAAGAAGCTTTACGTGATGTTGCATAAAGACGGAAGTAAAGCCTGCCTCCTGAATCGAAGCGTTTGACATGGGGGGAGGGGACCAGTAACTTTATGATCAACTTTGTCAGTCTACCAGCTACAGTCGTTTTTCATACTTCGGTCAACCTACTATGATTTGATGAAAAACATGATTGTCAGTGTTCGGGACCTTTGACACTTTAAAGCTAATTATTAGAGGTCCACTAATGGATACAGGGGATCTAAGTCCAGTTTTGGCCCAAATTAGGGCAGTTGTTGGCCCTTGATCTGTAAATAGTATTTTCTATATATTTGTTTTAACTTGTCTGCTTTGCTGTACGGAATCATTAAATAAAGGCAATAAATAAATTCTTACTTTATAATTTCAACAAATCAGTCTTCTCAAGCATTTCTCTTACGGTAGTCTTAACTTGTATAACGTTACTGTAAATGCCAGTTTTGTTCAAATACCACTTTATCTAATAATCTAATCTGTTCCTGATTGATTGTCAGTTTCCTCATTATGTCACCAGGGTTAAAAGGCCTGTCTGCTCTAGTAACTGTAGTAATGGCAGAAGCCTGGGAACCCCAGTCAGTCTGGCACTTGTCATGTCCAAGTCATAAACAACCACCATTAATGAATTACCGCAGCCCATTAGGGACAATTCAAGTTGATTCCATCCCACAGTGATATATTCTTGGAGTAAGACAGAATCTGGATGTCCCTCTCAATGTTATACTATTCCCTATAAGAAAACCAAATCTCTTTAATTCCAGAGAGTACATGTAGGCTACTTCAAGTTTTGAAGACAGAAGAAACAGTTTTGCTGAAACACATCTGATAAACATAACACAGCCTTGCTCAACTAGCAACAAGCTAGTTTCCAGAAATACTAATCATTTGGCCATACCCGAGTGGCAAACCGTTATTTGTGCAGTCGACCAACCACCTCGCTCCCTTTCCTTCCTCCCTAAAACCACTCTCTTTTTTCAGGAGGGAAAAAAACAAATCTTGTTTTGATGCTAGTGGTGCTGTCAGGGGCTGGCCAGGGAGGGTAGTAAACACTGCCTTTCCACAGAGCATTTCAAATCAATTCCTCTGCCACCACACTCCTGGCTGGCTCCATCTCTTCCCCTCTCTCTCTCTCTCTCGCTCTCGCTCTCGCTCTCGCTCTCGCTCTCGCTCTCGCTCTCGCTCTCGCTCTCGCTCTCTCTTTAGATATCACATACACAGTATCTCTCCCTCCCTTTCTCTCCCCCTCTCTATCTCTTTACCTCCTCTCTCCCTCTCTCTATCTCTTTACCCCCTCTATCCCCCTCTCTTTCTCTCTCCCTCTCCTTATTTCTCTCTCTCTTCTATCTCGATCTCCCTCTCTCTCCCAGTAATATGTTTACAGCCTCCTTTTAAATAGGGAGGCTGCACTTTGAACCCGAAGCGCAGAAAGCCTCTGATTCGGTAACAACGGCTCCGAGGTTTATTATCATAGCGAGACGGCGGCGGCACACACACAAGCCGCTGATGAGCAAATAATCGTTTCATTACCATCAGCACACATTTAGGTGATAGCTTGTTTGGAGAATTGCCCAGGCTTCTATACCTTGGTATCATGATTGGGATAGACACTAGATGATTAGCATTGAGTCACCGCGGCGATGTGCGATGTGTGTTATTGCTTGATTGAGGCAACTCCTTTTAGTGTTGAAAGGCAACTCCTATGCTATGACCAATGGGAATCGTCGGATGAGTGTTCTTTGAGGAGATGCTGTGTAAAGGGTGGTAGCGAAAGATAATTGGCTATCATCTCTCATGATTACAATGTGGTAATACTGACAGGCAGGCAATCACTTTTTAGGGACTTTGTTGATCCGTCTCTAAGTTATCCATCCAAGCGGAAAGTGAAGCGCAGCCAAAATCTGAATGCTATACAGTTCAGACTATTCATGCTAGCTGAGCTGTTCCGCGAGCCATCATGCATCTCCACACATAATGACAGGATGAATTTCCTAAACAGTTCAGCTGTTGCTTCATCTTAATGTGCGTGGTTCTTTTGAAATAGCTGTGCTGGAGGCCAAGCTTTCTTTTCTCTGGCTATTGAGAGCTTGTTGGAATGTGACCCTGGTAATAGTAACATGAACCAGGTCCATACAGAAAGACAGACAGTCTCTGTCTTTCTCTGTCTGTCTCGCTCTCTCTCCAAACCTCTCCTCTCTCTCTCTGTGTCTCTCTCTCTCTCTCTCTCTCTCTCCAGCTCTGGGCCAGCCACAGTGAGCATTGTCTGTTTCTCACTCCACCTCCTCTCCTCCCTCCATCCACCTCATTCAATTACATAACTGGGGGGAACGACGACAGAGCCCTGTTTCACACTAATACTCCACCCTGTGTATTCTATATCCTCAAATGGGTCTCGTGACACTTTCCTCTCCTCTCTCTTTCCCTCTCTCTCTTCTTTCTCTCTCTCTCGCTCTCTCTCTCTCCCTCCCTCCTCCTCCACCTCTTTCTCTCAGGGTGAAAACCGACAAACTAATTGGAAAGTGTCACGGCCGTGGGACTAGGCGGCGGGCGGCGAGCGTGCACAGCAACGGCACTCGAGGCGCTGGCAGGGGCGCCCGGCAACAAAGCAGCCTGACCTATCAAATCACATTAGGAGGCCACAAGGTTAAAACGCTGACGCCTTCAATATCTACCAAAAGGGATGAGAGGCGTAAATCACCAAGTTAGGCACCACACACTCCAACTCATTGGCTGTGTCCCAAATGGTACCCTATTCCCTTTATAGTGCACTACTTTAGACCAGGGCCCTACGGGACTCAGCCCTTCGCTCTTTAAGTAATCACTCCCCCTGTCAAAAAATAAAAAAAGAAGATATATACATTAAAGGTCCAATGCAACTGTTTTTATATCATTATCAAATCATTTCTGCATCACAATTAAGTACCTTACTGTGATTGTTTTAGATTAAAATGGTCAAAAAGAAACAAAAATAGCTTCTTAGCAAAGAGCAATTTCTCAAGCAAGAATTTTGCAAGGACTGTCTGGGAGTGGTTTGAGTGGGGAGGGGAAAACTGAAAACTAGTTATTATTGACAGAGCGTTTGGAACTCTCTTTCTTATTGGTCTATTAACTAATTTACCACCTGGTGATGTCACCAGGCAGGCAAAAACTCCATCCCACCACAACAGGCTGAAATTTCAGGTGTTCTTTTCAAACAGCACTTACACTAAAAGGGCATTCTCATTATTTTCACAATTTCACATTATTATTCCAACCTCGTAGTGTGGAAATATATATATAAAACACAGAAAATCACATTTTTGACTGCACTGGGCCTTTAAGAAAATACATGATCTAGGATTGGCTGGGTAGGCAGCTGGAGGGTGGCTGCTGCTGTCCCCAACTAGCTCTCACAGTCTCACGTCAGAATTAGACGTTCATCCATGTTTCTCAAATGTCAAATTTCAAAGTTGTTCCAAAAGTCAAATTTCGAAGTGTTTAAGGTTACGTTTAGGCATTAACTCTGAAATCTTAAGGTTAGGCATTAACTCCGAATGGTTAAGGTAAGGGTTAAGGTGTGGGATAGGCTTAAAACAAAAATCTAAAAAACAACTTTCTATCGCTGGATTCGAACATGCAACTTTTTGCACCAGAGGCAGATGCTTATGCCCTAGCAAAACCGAAACCTGCTTGAAGGTAGCAGTGCTCACTGTTGCCCCTAGTGGCTGGTTTTTACATCATCTCCCGACGTTCTCAGACATGGATAGATGTCTAATTCTGACTTGTATCACGGTTGACCTGGCTGCCGTCCAACGTTCTCACCAGCCGTCCATCCTCTGCCTGCCCTGAAAATCTAAATGGTCTTTCTGCTTATCGACTGACTGGCTGGGGGGGGAGGAGGAGAAGGATGGTGAGGTTGGCTTTATCCAAGACGACCAGTGAAGGCTTTGAGCTCGGAGCAAGGCACTGCTGCTCTGCACTGCCAGTATCCACATTACTTCAGATAGGGTCTGGGAGGAAGTTTGGGAGGTGGGGGGAATAGCTGGATGCAGGGCTGTGGGTGAGGAGGGGAGGGGGTGGGTTCTGATGGAAACAGCCATCAAAGGCAGGAGTGTTTCATGCAGGCGACAGAAGCTGTGGCAAGGCGCAGGGCTTTTATTGTTCACGCACAGCCTCGCCTCCATCGCCTCGTCTCGTGCCCCCAAGGACCATCAATGCCAAGACAGCAGAGAGAGAGAGAGCGACCACACCGACCAAGGTGACGAAGACAATCAAAGCATTATAATATCCAGTAGAAACACCCACCCAAACACCAGTATCTATCAAATACAAGATGGTAGGACGGATAAACAGCATTCCATATAGAAATGTATATTTTTAGGAATAGTTGGATCCAGGTATCTTTTTCACATATTACAATGATGTTTAGAAGTTTTGAGGCTATGTGGGACATTTATAAATTTAAGCTATATAAAAACAAGATTACGATGGCAGACTCAAATTAACTGATGTGCATTCTTGAGATGTAGAAAATGCTAAAGAAAATGTCAAATGAACCATATTGCTTACAAATCTTGCACAATATTATCTGGTTGACTCTGTGGCAACATTCAAAATCCTATGTGAGACTATGCATTGCATACTGTGTATCAAAAACGGCAAAGGTGTGTGAGGGAGTGCATGTGAACGGGTAATTTCAAACGCCTCAACCGAGAGATTTTCCAAGGTAGCTACAGTACGGCATAGCACGGCTAGCGCTTGTTAATTCAATTGTAGACACCTGCTTATGCTGAGAATCATGGCGAGTTGAGATGAGGTTGCATCCCAACATAAATGCCCGTATTCAAATGTCCGTGAAATATAGAATTCTCTGTTTTCATGCATGGCTTCTGTTAGCTGTGTAGTGTGGAGAGGCCGGGGTGAAGAATGCTGTTTCTAGGCAACAGGCATAACAATGACACAGGTGCTCACTCCTCTCTCTTTCGTCAAATGTGGGAGGGTTTTTCATCCTTGCCTCTCTTCCTCTCTCTTCCTCTCTCTTCCTCTCTCTTTCCCTCTCTATCTCTCTCTTTCCAAAGTTAAAAGGGTGCCGTTTAAGTTAAACTTTTCTGAAACATTCAGAAAAAGAAACCCTCTTGATTTTTCCCCACAATAAAATATTATATAGGATAATGGGAATTCCAGGGTGTGTCGAAGGTGTTCTGTATAATAACCATATTATGTGTTCATATTCTAATAAAGATGCTCATCATCGGCTAAGAATAAAGGTCTTCAAGTCATTCAGTCTAGGCCATTTTCCCATTGCAATAATTCGAAATAAATACAAAGGATTTACTGTGTTATATTTTTTCAGAAAGGATTTTATTTATTTTAAAAGCATGGACTAATCCTTGCTAAAAAAATGGTCACCAAGTCACAAAAAAGGTTGATGAAAAAAGGAATAGAGAAGAAGAAAGACAAGGGCCTAGCAGGCTGTGAACACAGGCCAGCACAACCTCCATGCCTCTGTCTCTTCTTCAGAGATGGCAGGCTTTGAGCTCGGTTAAATTGTCCCCCCAAGCCCCCCCCTTCTCCCTCATCCTTCCCCCACCTCCCTCAGCCGGCAGTCTTTCACCCTTAATCAGAAGGCTGCGCTCCCCGGCGCACCCCCTCCCCTCCCCCTCCCTTTTTCCGCCACCAGCTCTCTCTCTCTTTTTCTCTCCCTCCCTCCCCCCACCTCTCGCTCCCTCTACACCCCTGCAGTTAGCGTCTGCCAAAGGCCGCTTCTGTTCATCACTCAGCCGTGCACTTAGCAACAAAAGATGTGTGGTAATTTCCCCCGTGCTGCCTGGCCCTCTGGGGGCCCCGAGCCACTCACCTAGCCGCCCGCCGCCGCTGACCCCCATGTCACGCATGATCGGTGCGGCAAGAGTGGCGGACTGCCGCAGCCTGAGTGGCAGGCCGGGGACCGGGGGGGTGAGGGGAGGAGGGGAGAGGAGAGGGGGAGGAAGGGAGAGGGGGAGAGGGGGAGGAAGGGAGAGAGAGAGGGATGGAGAAGGCTGTCACTAACCCTGGGTAGCCCCAGTGCATTTGTTAAAATGACTTCCTGTGGTATTGTCAGGCTGGATCCTGGGCTGCACCTGCTGTCATCTCTCCTCATCCTTGTCTGGAGCTCTCTCTCTTTCGGTCTCTCTGTCTCTTTCAGTCTCTCCCTCTCTCTTTCGGTCTCTCTCTCTCTTTCTGTCTCTCTCTCTCTCTCTCTCTCTCTCTCTCTTTCTGTCATCGTCACACACACGCTCAAATACACACCTGTAAACATAATACATACATGTTCACTTTGGGCACACGATCTGCACACACACACACACACACACACACACACACACGCAAACCCACACAAACCCACACAAACCCACACTTATACAGCTAGCCAGCCTACAGTGCCAGCTCACACTTCTCACACACATCAAGGCCACACACAGGGAAGAGGCATATTATCGGAATTCTCGGAGGTAGAGGCTAAGTGAGGGGGGTAGGAGCGGGTGCAGGTGCGAGGACACCTCCATCCAATCTGATCAATGGCAATATTAATCTGAGCGCCAGTCAGCCCCGCCGCCCCGGCATTTGATTAAAACAGGGAAGAAATATGACGTAACCAATAAATCTGTTTGTCAAAACGACGCGTGGCATGAGAGCGAGGGAAATACGGGCAGAGATAAGGCTGTGAGAGGAGAGAGAGAGAGAGGGATGGAGGAGGAGAGTGAGAGGGAAGGATGGAGCCGAGGAGGGAGAGGGGGGATAGAAACTGACCTCCGCAGCATTTCCGCCGCATGAGCGGAGCCTCAGGCGGAACAAAATCTTCACCTCCTTATTCCTGTGTCTCCTCTCTCTCTCTCTCTCTCTCTCTCTCTCTCTCTCTCTCTCTCTCTCTCTCTCTCTCTCTCTCTCTCTCTCTCTCTCTCTCTCTCTCTCTCTCTCTCTCTCTCTCTCTCTCTCTCTCTCTCTCTCTCTCTCTCTCTCTCTCTCTCTCTCTCTCTCCTCTTTCTCTCTCTCTCTCTCTCTCTCTCTCCTCCCGCTGTGTCTCCTGCCAGCAGCACCAGTAGATAGCAGAGTAATCCTATACAGCTCCAAGAGCCTCAGAGTGTGTGTGTGTGTGTGTGTGTGTGTGTGTGTGTGTTATGTGTGTGTGTGTGTGTGTGGCTGTCAGAATTCAATTACCCCAGAGAGGAGGAGTTATCCTAGAGAGGAGGAGTTACCCTAGAGAGGAGGAGTTCATAGCCATCAGTTACACACAGAGCAGGTAGACACAACACAAGGTATAGCCAGCTAGGACCAGTATGTCCACAATACAAACACATGCAGAGGCTTCACATAGTTCAATTTGAGTCCAAGTGAAAACATCATCCAAACACACAGCCATGCACTCACACTATAGAAATATAATTAGTAGAACAAGTTAAAGGGACATTTCACAAAAATGGTTAAATGACCCTTTAAGCCCCTCAGACCACAGCAATTTGACTGATTACCTGAGGGGGTAGTTATATTTCTATGGCTCCCACCTCAGGTACAAATACAGACATACCAACACAAAGACTTGATTACTGATACCTGGTTTCATACATTAGGTATGAACTTACACTGAAATCAGTGGCTGCCCGTGCCGTTTAAGATGAGGGAGGACGATAATTTTTTTATGACCATGGCCTTATTTCTATTACAGCCTGTTGAATGACTGTCATTCATATTCCATTAACCAGCTCAATGTAACATTGATAGGTTGTAGGTGCACAGATTGAGAGAATTTTGAGTAATCAAGTTGACAGACATTGACACATTCAATACCGCCTTGCACACTCTTGCCTGCATCTAGCTGATCTAGGGTGTCCAACAGTTGCAAACAAAAGTTTCAATTGGACAAATTCAGGTATGTTTATCCCTGTTTCGTTCCGTTTGCTTCCGTTTAAGAAACGTTTTTCACCAGAATCGGTGGAACGAATACAACCCTGAACACACTTAAACACAGTTCACTTTCATAGCAGCCACATATAGACAGCATGATCCCTTTGATCATTAGATAATTCCTTCTCACATCTATGCGCTCTCCTCCTCTCACCTTTCCCTTCGCTTGTGGACTTCAGTGCACAACACATCAGCTGTCTGTGACCAGGCAAAAAAAACCTTTCCAAGCCAAACCTTCATATCATGACTGCTATAACCACTACACACAGCCTACATCGTACAGTCGTGGTCAAAAGTTTTGAGAATGACACAAATATTAATTTTCACAAAGTCTGCTGCCTCAGTATTTATGATGGCAATTTGCATATACTCCAGAATGTTATGAAGAGTGATCAGATGAATTGCAATTAATTGCAAAGTCCCTCTTTGCTATGAAAATGAACTTAATCCCCCAAAAATTCCACTGCATTTCAGCCCTGCCACAAAAGGACCAGCTGACATCATTTACATGTTAGTAAACCCGCTACAATCATGCAGTACAGTTTACCACTTACACCGGCGGGCCCCGGTAGCAATACATTTATAAAACCAAAAGCTTATCTTGACTTAGAAGAGTTCCAGTGTTGGATAGCCATAGTCAGCTAGGTAACATAGCATCTCTCTCTGTTTGATCCGGGTGTTTGAGTAGGATAAACTTTCTCTTGCTTCTCCTTCATTTTTGAATAAATTAATTTGTTAAAAACTGTTCACCTATTGTCTTTCTCTCTTTTGAGTCAACTACTCACCACATTTTATACACTGCAGTGCTAGCTAGCTGTAGCTTATGCTTGAAGTACTAGATTCATTCTCTGATCCTTTGATTGGGTGGACAACTTGTCAGTTCATGCTGCAAGAGCTCTGATAGGTTGGAGGACGTCCCTCCGGAAGTTATGATAATTACTGTGTAAGTCTATGGAAGGTGTTGAGAACTATGAGCCTCTTAGGTTTTGTATTGAAGTCAATGTACCCAGAGGAGGATGGAAACTAGCTGTCCTCCGGCTACACTATGGTGCAACTCCTACAGAGTGCTGTTGAGGCTACTGTAGACCTTCATTGCAAAACACTCTGTTTTAATTAATTGTGATCTGAATATATTTAGTATAGTTTTATCTAAAAAGGATAACTTCGTTAATGTTTGACTATTTTTATTTTTATGAAATTCACTGAGGAGGATGGTCCTCCCCTTCCTCTTCCACTAACTGAAATTAGCTAACAGGCTACATCTATATCTACATGCATTATACACACAAACAGACACACACATTTCCCAAATGTGTTTAGAGGCTTCACTGCCACAGTTGTGTGTGTGTGTGTGTGTGTGTGTGGCTCTCTGATCTGTAAGCCCGTTCTGTCTCATTCAGGCAGCAGAAGGAGAACAATATGACCACAGAATCATGCTTGAGATTGTTGCACAAGACTGTGTTGCGCTATCTCCTCTCAATGAAGTTACATACAAACCACAGACAGACAGGACACAAATATGCTCTTTAAGTGTTAGGTCAGGCCTCTTCACACAACTGTAAACACACACGCATGCATAAACATTATACTGTAACAGTGGAGGCTGCTGAGGGGAGGACGGCTCATAATAATGGCTGAACGGAGCAATGGAATGGCATCAAACCATGTGTTTGATGTATTTGATACCCTTCCAACAATTCCGCTCCAGCCGCTACCACGAGACCGTCCTCCCCAATTAAGGTGCCACCGACCTCCTGTGCACTATACCATCACACAATGTAGTCTATATAATATGGTATGGTATTTTCAAACGACTGCAGGTACAATGCCATTGGTTTTTGAATATTGTTTACCGGTTTGGAACAGAATGGTTGTGTAAGGGGGTGGTGGCAACAAGCCCAGTCCGTCCTCTAAAAAGTCCCCCCGTCCCCCGTCCCCTGTCCTCTGTCCCTATTTAGCTTGGATGGCACCTTACCCCGGGTCAGATTAAGCGCCGCACCCTGTTCCCTCTTCCTGCTCCTTATGTGGCAAATATTGATTTAACTGAGCTTTATTTAATCCAATCACCTGCCAAATGCCCATGAAACTCTTTTTTCATTTTTCTAAAATGTATTCTGATACATTTAGCTTAGAGAAATGTTCCAGTGGCCTGCTATAGAGGTGCATTTAAAAAACTCTTGTGTCATTTCTCTCCAATGTAAAGAGTAACGATAACAGTACTGTAACTGCTCAGCGTTAGCTTTGCTAGCCATTTAGCAATTCATCCAATTCATCCATTGTGTCCTTTTCAAAAGTGTGCTCTCTTTCTTTCTCTCTCTTTCTCTCTCTCTCTCTCTCTCTCTCTCTACTCTCTCTCTACTCTCTCTCTCTCTCTCTCTCTCTCTGTGTGTCTTTATTTGGCTGATTTTGTGGTTTTGCAGTTATGTGATGATTAAATTATTACACAACGACACAATGAAACAAAGCCGGGCCAGCAGATTTTTCCTCCGATTACCTCAGCCGAAGGTAACAGTGAAAAGAGTGCCAGGCGAAAGGGGTCTCTCTCTCTCCCCGATCCGACATGAATGTGTCTTTTCATGCATAATTGAAGGTAACTGTTGTCTGAGGATTAGCCAATTACATTTGACTTCTTATACAGCATGACGACGGCACTGCAACGTGGTAATTCCATGCCCGCCAACCACTGTTTTGTACTGTTCCGGCCTGTATTGCAGTCAGGAAGGTAGGCATAATTTTCTGAAGAACGCATGACTGGAAATACAAAGTGGTTGTAATATATGCAGCCCGTAGAAGAGCTACTTGGAAGACAGGCCTTTTGTGAGAAAGGAGAGGAGAGAGACAGTCACGGTGCTTCTCAGAAACACTAGTCTTCTCCTTAATTAAGCTGTGGAGCAGAAAAGGCCACCAAAGTCAAGACTGATCCCTTATCAGCCCGTCCTCGCCGCCATTACCCACAATCCTCTCTGCTTCATTCTGACCGTAGTGGGTGGCTGGATGCTCATAAGACAGAACAAGGTTATAAACGTCCCATTACGTTACCATGTCCGAATATAGCTTATCACTTAGAATGCATTGTGTATGTGGCAGTATAGACATCAGAAGGCAGACCATAGTGTGCAGACGCTCTTATCCAGAGCGACTTACAGTAGTGAGTGCATACATTTTCATTTGTACTGTTCCCCCTTGGGGAATTGAACCCACAACCCTGGCCTTGCATGTGCCATGCTCTACCAACTGAGCCACACTGGACAAAGTAACACTGAAGGAGACGGAGATGTGAAACCGTATCTAACATTCTGGGACCGATGTTATAGTCATAGAAATGTATGAGAATAGAACAACAAAGACATCTGTTTTTATAACTGTGGTTATATGACAAGGTTACATAGATTATATGACTAAAAATACATGTAAATGAATGTGACTTCGTTATTGATATTCATGATCTAGCCTTGATGAAATGGTCTTCAAGTCCTTTACAAGCATGGGCTTTCATACAGGAGATCACAGGAGGTCATGGTCATCTTGTATGGGAGAAATACACACCGAGCCTGACTCAGCCTAGCTAACCTTGGATTCCCAGCATGTGGCCGTAGCCATGGCACGCGCTCGCCCCATCCCTCAGTGTCTCGCTGACACGAGCCGAGGAACCAAGGATGATCGGAGGGGGGCGTGGGTGGAAAGAGGGATGAGGTAGAGGTCGAGGAGATGAAGAAAGGGGCCTTGGCGTAGGAGGTCGGAGGAGGGGGGTATCATGTGACCCCCCTGGCCTCGCCTCAGCACTAGGGTCAACCCAGACAAAAGGACCTTTCGGTCTCCACTGTATCAAAACCCCCACTCTCCATCCTTCCATCCCCCTGTCAGTGTCCAGAGGCCAGATAAACATGAGTGTCAGGCGGGAATGGCTGGATGAGGCATTATTTAGGTCAACCAATAGCAGTCTGCCACCATCAAGGTGCCGTGGTGGTTGATGGTGTAAATAAGCCATCTACCAGAGAGAGAGGCGGAGAGGGGGAGGAGTCAGTCATCTCCCATCAGTGTACAAGAAGAGATGGAGAGAGAAACCTCAAATGTGTCAATTTGTATGAAAGAGTGTATGTCTGTGTGTGTGTGTGTCTGTGTGTGTGTGTCTGTGTGTGTGCATGCGTGTGTGCGTGGCTATATGCATACAAGTGTTTGTGTACGTGTGTGCGTGCAAATGTTTGGATGTTCATGTTTGCATGCATGTATGTGCTATGACCCATCCATCTCTTAGCATGCAGTTCAGGTGAGTTAGCGAGAGAGAGGAGAGGAGAGGGAGAGGAGAGGAGAGGAGAGGAGAGGAGAGGGAGAGGAGAGGGAGGAGGAGAGGAGGAGGAGAGGGAGAGGGAGAGGAGAGAGGAGAGGGAGAGGAGAGAGGGAGGAGGAGGAGGAGGAGGGAGGAGGATCAGGGCCCTCTCTCTCTAATTGAGCGCAGTGCCAGACCCCAAGGTCTCTGCACATGGACAGTTTCTTAATCCAAGCCCACACACACACACACCCATCTCACACTCTCACACACACACACACACACGCTGTTTAGCGCTGGCTGTGCTTGAGTAATTAAGCAGATAATCTTCAATTAAACTGAGCTCGACCCAACACCTTCAACCCCCTCTGTGGGGAACAGAAGGCACCCCCTATTGCCGAAGATAAATGGTTCGCTTCCCCTGCTGACATTCCGCCACAGTTTAGGACTTTCACCACTTTTACTAACGGAGGGGGTTCCGTGATGAATAGGGCCCAGAGTTTTATCTAGTTGAGTCACATACTTTATCACCAGGTCCTAGTGATAAAGCTGGCTATTGTTGAACTGTTTCATATTAATATTAGGAGAAAATATGCTTGATAATAAGATTTGGAGCAATTATGTTGCATAATTAATAAAAAAGTTTAGGATGAATTCCGGGTTGACCATGAGAAATACATTTTTTTTTCTAAGGTTAATCAGATTTGCTACAAATATTCAGAGTAACACAAAAAGAGAGTGGCGTAAGGTTACGAACAAAGGTACATTCTGGGAAGAAAACCGCCCGTTTTCCAAGAAACATCAGTGAATTTGACATATTTTTGTTATCAGATATGAAATAGGTTTAGGTTGGGAGCCTGAAATCATTTTTGATGAGATTATACGCAAATTATAATATCAAATCTCACATCTCTAGACACATGTCGGTGTGAAACGCATATTGTAACAACATCAAGAACGCACCTCAATGTCCAATGAAATTCATATGAAATACGCCAGAGTAATTTTATTGGTGTGTTTACAACACACATATACTGTAAATGTTGTATGTAATATAATGTAATAAGAACCATTCAGACAATCATAGTGGGAACAACCTCTGTCTATATTAAATCAAACAAATAACATAGGCTACAGTACTGCCTGGGCAGTCAATTCTATACAAGGGAGGACAACATGTTTGGGGTCTTCATGTGCTTAGTTAGGTATATCCCCTTTATTCTAACCTACAGGCAACCGACACGTACACCACCGCTCAAAAGTTTGGGGTCACTTAGAAATGTCCTTGTTTTCAAAGAAAAGCAATTTTTCGGTCCATTAAAATAACATAGAATTGATCAGAAATACAGTGTAGACATTGTTAATGTTGTAAAATGGCTATTGTAGCTGGAAACGGCAGATTTTTAATGGACTATCTACATAGGCGCACAGAGGCCCATTATCAGCAACCATCAGTCCTGTGTTCCAATGGCACGTTGTGTTTGCTAATCCAAGTATATCATTTTAAAAGGCTAATTGAGCATTAGAAAGCCCTTTTGCAATTATGTTAGCACAGCTGAAAACTGTTGTGCTGAATAAAGAAGCAA
The DNA here is from genome assembly GCF_020615455.1 of Coregonus clupeaformis. Lineage (NCBI taxonomy): Eukaryota > Metazoa > Chordata > Actinopteri > Salmoniformes > Salmonidae > Coregonus > Coregonus clupeaformis. The sequence goes on along the minus strand of NW_025533766.1, from coordinate 127,762 downwards.
TAAAAATGGCCTTCTTGAGACTAGTTGAGTATCTGGAGCATCAGCAATTGTGGGTTCGATCACAGGCTCAAATGGCCAGAAACAAATAACTTTCTTCTGAAACTCGCCAGTCTATTCTTGTTCTGAGAAATGAAGGCTATTTAATGCGAGAAATTGTCAAGAAACTGAAGATCTCGGACAATGCTGTGTACTACCCCTTCACAGAACAGCGCATACTGGCTCTAACCAGAATAGAAAGAGGAGTGGGAGGCCCCGGTGCACAACTGAGCAAGAGGACAAATACAATAGAGTGTCTAGTTTGAGAAACAGGCGCCTCACAGGTCCTCAACTGGCAGCTTCATTAAATAGTACCCGCAAAAACACCAGTTACGCCAACAGTGAAGAGATACTTGGGGATGCTGACTTTAGGCAGAGTTGCAAACAAGCCACATCTCAGACTGCCCATCTTAATCTTTTCTCTTTACTGGCCAGTCTGAGATATGGCTTTTTTCTTTGCAACTCTGCCTAGAAGGTCAGCATCCCGGAGTCGCCCTCTTCACTGTTGATGTTGAGACTGGTGTTTGGGCCGCTTGTACGCCATGTAGATATTCCATTAAAAATCAGTTGTTTCCAGCTACAATAGCCATTTACAACATTAACAATGTCTACACTGTATTTCTGATCAATATGATGTTATTTAACGGACAAAAAAAATGCTTTTCTTTCAAAAAACAAGGACATTTCTAAGTGACCCCAAACTTTTGAACGGTAGTGTAAATGCTACCGCGCTAGGCAAATGTACAACCCATTAGCAGCCAATCTGATTCACAAACCCTCCATAGCTTTAACCGGCTTTAACCAGGTGGCTAAATAAAGGTTTAAATAAAATACGTATCGTATCCACAGCATGGATGTAGTATAATATCTAAGGCCATGGGATCTTCAATTCATAGTGTAATGACATTAGAAATGAAATGAACAATACATTGAACACAAAGGAACGAGTGCCTAAAGGAGACGAATTTCTAGTGATGTATTGTTGATATTGAAGCCTCACAGTCTTTTCCTTTAGGCTCTTTATTACTAGACGAAGCAGCAATTTCAAACAAACAGAAGGGAGCGTAATTGGGAGTATAAGGACACATGCAGCTAATGTATAGAGAGACATAAAGACCCTCAAACAAACCCCCCTTCCTTTCTCCTTCAGTCACACACAAAGCTGATGGGGAGCTAACGATGCCAACGATCACCCACATGCCTATTCAGCCCCGCTAGCATGGCTACTGGGGGCCTTTACCTGGCTGTGTCTGTGGGTTTCCTCTCTCTCTCTCTCTCTCTCTCTCTCTCTCTCTCTCTCTCCTCTCTCTCTCTCGCCCCTCCCTCTCTCTGTCTGGCCCTTGCCTGTTTCCACAGCGATAATTAAGCCATCAAAGCGCCCAGCGTGCCCATCCTCCGCTTTCCAAGGTGAGAAGCTGGGCCCACGCGGCCGAGAGGAGCGCCACGGACGCCGCTACCCCCTCGCGCCGCTTTTAAAGGGGAAACAGGCAAGACGGACATACACTGAGGGAGAGAGAGAGAAGAGAGGAGCATGGGAGGAGGGAGGAGGAGAGGGAGATGTTTTGGTCTGGTAGACAGCACAGTGTGACGCTGGTTGATGTCTGATACCAACCAGTCAGACTGCTAATCTAGAGGCCATAGAGACACAGTGTTGTGGTCCTCCAGTATTGGTAAGCTTTGTGTCTGTAGTTTTGCTAATAAATAAGCTTTGTGTCTGTTGTTTTGGAGATAAATAAGCTTTGTGTCTGTTGTTTTGGTGATAAATAAGCTTTTGTGTCTGTTGTTTTGGTGATAAATAAGCTTTGTGGCTGTTGTTTTGGTGATAAATAAGGGACATTGGGGAGGAAAGGAACAGTGTCTTGGGACTGAGATACAACAGGCTTAGATACACTTTAATCAGCAAAAATCCTTCATACTTTTTACCTTTCTTTTATTCTCTGTCTCTCTCACTCACACACACACACAAATATCTCTTTCGTCACACACACACACAAACACACTGTCTCTGTGTGTGTGTGTGTGTGTGTGTGTGTGTGTGTGTTTGTGTTCTCTCTCTTTCTCCTTATCATATGCAGCACACCACCTGACTGTTACAGCAGTAACCCTGGCTGGCTGGTGCCTTTGCGCCTGCTCCCGTTACCTGGTTACCGGGGTAGGGGGTGTGGAGAGGGAGGGGTTACTGTGAACAGGTGCAGGGGTGCAGATGTACGGCCCTGTAGGAGCGTGCCTAAATGAGCTCTGTCGGCTTGGCCGCTCTGGAGTGTTGCCAGATTCAGGAGAAGCAGAGGGAACTACACAGGGTCAACACCACCTCTCACCCAGTCACAGCGTAGGACAGTGCACGCACAGACCTGGCAACCCTCACACACTGGAGAGTCCAGTGTACGCGCACATGTGATAGTTCCTGACGGTATGACATCACAGTCCTTAAGAAGACACAGTACCATGGTTTGTAATCAGGACCACACTGTCACGCCCTGGCTCTGGGGACACTGTTATGTTGAGCCAGGTTGTGTAGATTTCTGTGTTGTAGTTCTAGGTGTTTAATTTCTATAAGTTAAGCAGTGGAGTTCTCAATCAGAGGCACCAGTGTCAGCTGTGGCTGGTTGTCTCTGGATTGGGAAACCACATTTAAACAGGGCTGTTTTCCCACAGTAGTTGTGGGATCTTGTTTCTAGTTGGTTTGTGTTAGACCGTGAACTGTCACGTTATCGCTTTTGTTTATTTTGTTCATATATCGCTAAATAAAGAGTATGTTTGCCTGCAACGCTGCGCCTTGGTCCTCCTCTGTTCCCACGAGCGTGACACACACACACAAACTTCCACCCAATGCAGAATAGTTCATTTAGCACGAGTAAAAGTTTTATACTGTCTCAGACTCACTACTCCCTCTTTATTTTCGCGATCATCTTCTATCCATTTTGATGTATGTTGGGTCCATGCGCTTAGGCTGAGGGAAAATTGGTTGTCATGGAGCCTTTCATGACTATTGATTTCTGCTTCCTGCTTGACCTCGCCAATTGGGGGTTTTCAGTGGACATCTATCTAATGCTCGATCGATGATTGCTAAGGATCACGTATGTAGTCATGATAGAATAGATTCATTGTTGATGTAAAAATAGGGGATGTTTTTGATAAACAAACATTTAAAATGTTGAGGTTTATGAAAGCCATGCCAAAATATATTTCAATCGCATTTGTGGTCTAGTTAATCCAAGCTTTATGTAAATCCATCGAGTTAAGATATCCTCTTCTCAATTAAAAAACTGTTTAAAAAAAATCTAAATCAACCTATTTATAGTATGCACACATTAAATTAAATTAAATGCAATCCAGTCATTTTAATATTATTAGGATGAATATTATTCAACCTTTTGTTTTTTGGTTATTAATACTGTCTTTCCACACATTGCACATGTCTACCGCCCTTGTGTCTCCTTACATTTGTCCTTTATCTCTCAACAGAACATTAGTTCATTTCAGTATACAGTGCCTTGCAAAAGTATTCATCCCCCTTGGCATTTTTCCTATTTTGTTGCATTACAACCTGTAATTTAAATGGATTTAATTTGGATTTCATGTAATGGACATACACAAAATAGTCCAAATTGGTGAAGTGAAATTAAAAACATAACTTGTTTCAAAAACATTCTAAAAAATAAAGAACGGAAAAGTGGTGCGTGCATATGTATTCACCCCCTTTGCTATGAAGCCCCTAAATAAGATCTGGTGCAACCAATTACCCTCAGAAGTCATATAATTAGTTAAATAAAGTCCACCTGTGTGCAATCTAAGTGTCACATGATCTCAGTATATATACACCTGTTCTGAAAGGCCCCAAAGTCTGCAACACCACTAAGCAAGGGGCACCACCAAGCAAGCAGCACCATGAAGACCAAGGAGCTTCCAAACAGGTCAGGGACAAAGTTGTGGAGAAGTACAGATCAGGGTTAGGTTATAAAAAAATATCAGAAACTTTGAAAATCCCACGTGAACACCATTATATCCATTATTAAAAAATGGAAAGAATATGGCACCACAACAAATCTGCTAAGAGAGGGCCGCCCACCAAAACTCACGACCAGGCAAGGAGGGCATTAATCAGAGAGGCAACAAAGAGACCAAAGTTAACCCTGAAGGAGCTGCAAAGCTCCACAGCGGAGATTGGAGTGTCTGTCCATAGGACCACTTAATGCCGTACACCCCACAGAGCTGGGCTTTACGGAAGAGTGGCCAGAAAAAAAGCCATTGCTTAAAGAAAAATAAGCAAACACGTTTGGTGTTTGCCAATAGGCATGTGGGAGACTCCCTATACATATGGAAGAAGGTACTTGGTCAGATGAGACTAAAATTGAGCTTTTTGGCCATCAAGGAAAAATGCTATGTCTGGCGCAAATCCAACACCTCTCATCACCCAGAGAACACCATCTCCACAGTGAAGCATGGTGGTGGCAGCATCATGCTGTGGGAATGTTTTTCATCAGCAGGGACTGGGAAACTGGTCAGAATTGAAGGAATGATGGATGGCGCTAAATACAGGAAAATTTGAGGAAACCTGTTTCAGTCTTCCAAAGATTTGAGACTCTGACAGAGGTTCACCTTCCAGCAGGACAATGACCCTAAGCATACTGCTAAAGTAACTCTCAAGTGGTTTAAGGGGAAACGCTTAAATGTCTTGGAATGGCCTAGATCAAAGCCCAGACCCCAATCCAATTTAGAATCTGTGGTATGACTTAAAGATTGCTGTACACCAGCGGAACCCATCCAACTTGAAGGAGCTGGAGCAGTTTTGCCTTGAAGAATGGGCAAAAATCCCAGTGGCTAGATGTGCCAAGCTTTATAGAGACATACCTGAAGAGACTTGCAGCTGTAATTGCTGCAAAAAGGTGGCTCTACAAATAATTGACTTTGGGGGGTGAATATTTATGCACGCTCAAGTTTTCTGTTTTTTTGTCTTATTTCTTGTTTGTTTCACCCAAAAAAAAGATTTTGCATCTTCAAGGTGGTAGGCATGTTCTGTAAATCAAATGATACAAACCCCCCAAAAAATCAATTTTAATTCCAGGTTGTAAGGCAACAAAATAGGAAAAAATGCCAAGGGGGGTAAAATACTTCCAAGCGACTGTACCTCCCACTATAAGGAAAAGGAAGATGCCTGTATAACCTATCCACACACACAAGTTCAATTTCAGCCTCGAGTGCAGGTTTAAGTTCAGGTTAGGTTTAGGTTTATCCCATTGATGTCATACCATTGATTAGAAAAAAGGTCCAAAAAATACACAAACCAGTCTAAATATACGGATAATGCATCAGGACATGTAGCAACACGGTCTTTCTACTGTATTGTTAAACAGTCAGTCACAACCAGCTCCTAATAGAGGGAGAGACCTTGTGTAATTAGTCACCCCCCAATTTCTTCTGCCATGACACACCTGTCTCTCAGAAGCCCCCCTGCTTCCCCCTCTCATTTCCCCTATCCATCCCCTCCATCCATCCCCCCTTCTGTTGCTCCCCTGACTGGTTGCCGCCTGCCGCCCCTGGCGCAGTGCCCGCGGGGTGGCGTGCGGCGTGTGTGGTGGCGGCGTTCCCTGTGTAATACCTGGGGAGGTCATTATGGTGATGAGCAGAGCGTAGGAGCGTGGCCTGGCTAACACTGCCGTATCTAACACCGAGCACAGCCTGCCAGGGCAGCAGGGTCTCCAATCGGGTGGGTTTGTCTTTCTCTCTCTTTCTCTACCTCTCTTCCCCCAGTCTCCCTCTCTATCTCTCGCCATCTCTGCTCCTTTTCTTTTCCCCCTCCTCTCCATCTCTTTTTTCCATCCCCTTTTCTCTGTCTCCATCCTTCTCTTCCCCGCTGAGCCACTCACTGAGCTGTGTCTTCATATCCCAATCCTAACTGTTACTTCCCTCTTCTGTCGATCCTGCCTCTCTGACCCTAGTCTAATGAGTGTGTGTGAGTGTGAGTGTGTGCGTGTGTGTGTGTGTGTGTGCCTCTCTCTTTTTCTCTCTCTGAGGCATAGGAAAAGAGGTGCAATGAATCTGAATTTCTTTCTAAGTCTATCCTAAAGAGAAATGGTATCAAGTGCCTCTGACAACGCCAGGTAATGACTGGAGCCGTATAGAGGCTTAACATAGAGAGAGAGAGAGAGAGAGAGAGAGAGAGAGAGAGAGAGAGAGAGAGAGAGAGAGAGAGAGAGAGAGAGAGAGAGAGAGAGAGAGAGAGAGAGAGAGAGAGAGAGAGAGAGAGAGAGAGAAATAAGGAGGGGCTTCATCGCTGAAGGTTTGTGGCTCGGGGTGAGAGAGGGAAGGAGTAGAGGAGGTGAGGAGGCACTCTCCCACTCTGAATGAGGAGAATTACACGCTCTGGCAGGCCACTGAGTCAACAATGGAGATGAATTAAACCACAGCGGTAGGCTACCTACCGGGATTTAAAATGTAGCATCAAAAGAATAACACATTAATCAGCATTATGGCTAACATATAGTACAACAATATCTATTTGTTATTCTCGTGGTGATCATATGATTGTGGGTGTAATTAATCATGCTTTTCATTAACAATTCATAAGCATTTTCACTAATATCATAATTAGTATTATAATATTCTATAGGATTGTTCTGTTGTTTTAATGTATACCAGCCCAGGATGTGGTTAGTGGTTCCACAGCCGCCGTCCAACCGTGCGGTGGGGGGAGTGATAACCTTTGTCTCAGGGACGGCAGAGAGATATACGAGCTGGGCTGAGCGGTGGAGGATTATACTCAGTGGTCCTCGCCGTGTGAGATGGATGGGGGGAGGGAGGGGAAAGGGGAGGGAAAGAGGGGAGGGGAGGGGATGGGAAAGCCCATGACCGTAGAATAATTTCAGCCTCTCTCTTTCCCCAGGACCCCACGCTGTCTGAGCTCAGAGACAACTCTCCTCCCTCCCTCCCCCCCCCCCTCCCTCCCTCCCTCCCTCCCTCCCTCCCTCCCTCCCTCCCTCCCCTCCTTCCTTCCTTCCTTCCTTCCTCCCTCCCTCCCTTCTTTCCTTCCTTCCTTCCTTCCTTTCACTTCTTTCCTTTCTCTCGCCCTCCTTTCCTCCCTCGCCCAGCCCTTCCACTCCCCTCTGCTCCCCCTCCTCCGCCTCCTCCAACCCCCTAACTGCCTGCTGAAGCCGGATGTCTCTTCTTCTATGGTGTAGGGGGAAAGAGAGAGAAAGAAAAGAGAGATGAGAGAGAGAGAAAGAAAAGAGAGAGAGAGAGAGAGAGAGAGAGAGAGAGAGAGAGAGAGAGAGAGAGAGAGAGAGAGAGAGAGAGAGAGAGAGAGAGAGAAGGAGCAAGACTCCGCCTCCTATGTGCTGCGGCTAAGTGCTGCAGCAAATCATCCCTGCATTAGGAATATGGGCAATTAGCACTGTGGCACATCCTTCCAGACACACACACACACACACAAATACAGAGAGACATACACACACACAAATATTACGTTCAGTTTTCCTTTTTAATCTTTCTCAGCATAAATTATAAAAAGGTAATATGTATGTCTACAGTTTGTATGTTGAATGTGTGTGTGTTTGTGTGTGTGTATGAGAGTGTTTTTTTTACTGGCTTTCCATTTGTCGCTCTGTCTGTTTGTGTAAATTGTGTTTTTCAGTCTGTGTGTGTGTGTGTGTGTTTATATAATATGCTGTGTATGTGGCTATACCATATTACCTCATTTAAACACAGGTGGATGCGGAGGAGGGTGATATCCAGAGCCTGTAAAAGTCTACGCTTTCTCGTTAGGTGGGAAGGTAAAATTACTGTATGTATAACAATATTTCCACCCTAAAAATTGACTACAAACACAAAACCACAAACTATCAACATCGAAGATCAAATTCAAATCATGATAAAACACGTTGCCATGTATCACTGCACAAACACACCCACGTCCATAAAAAACCTTCAGGCATTCAGATGCAAAAGAGAAAGAGACCTGGCAACGTCGCCGTTCCACCTTAAGAAAGGTACCTTAAAAGATTATCTCGGTTATTTCACTGCCACTGAGCCGGCACTAATAGCGCCAGGCAGATATTGAAGAGCAGCGCGGGGCCGCGGAGATCTATTAGAAATTCCCATCTACGTGCCTCATACATATTGATTTCTGACACCAAGCAGCAATGAAAGCCTCTATGGGAATAATATATTTAGCAGGGTTTGCAGTGAGGAGGTCACAGAGTGCATAAAGATTAGCTGCACAGACCTCTGTCAGTCCAGGTCTAACCAACGCATGGATGGCAGTGTGTGTGTGTGGGAGCCAAATTCCATAAACACACACACATTTTACTTATATACATATATATATACACACACACACACATACATTCTATATAAACATACACACACACACATAGGTATACACACATATAGACACATAAATGTATGCGCACATACAAACACACACACATATACACATTCGTATATACATTTATATTATATTATTATACATATAGCTATATACACAGAGGTCTATTTCTTTGTTAAGTATCTATGGTGGTCTCTGCAATTCCAAAACTTAGAAGCATAATACATTATGTTTGTATGTCTTATGTCATAGATGCACTGAGGCCTTGGGAGATGTAGAATATTGACATAATACTGTCTATTAGATATATGTGACATGATTTAAGATCTCACTTAAAGCAACCTTGAGACCACAAAGAAAACCACTATTCTGTGTATAAATCACAATAGCAGCAGTCATACAACAGTTGTAGCTGTGTGACTGTTTTCTTCTAACCACCAACACAGCAACAGTTGTAGATAGGTGACTGTTTAAAGCTAACCACCAACACAGCAACAGTTGTAGATAGGTGACTGTTTACAGCTAACCACCAACACAGCAACAGTTGTAGATAGGTGACTGTTTAAAGCTAACCACCAACACAGCAACAGTTGTAGATAGGTGACTGTTTAAAGCTAACCACCAACACAGCAACAGTTGTAGATAGGTGACTGTTTAAAGCTAACCACCAACACAGCAACAGTTGTAGATAGGTGACTGTTTAAAGCTAACCACCAACACAGCAACAGTTGTAGATAGGTGACTGTTTAAAGCTAACCACCAACACAGCAACAGTTGTAGATAGGTGACTGTTTACAGCTAACCACCAACACAGCAACAGTTGTAGATAGGTGACTGTTTAAAGCTAACCACCAACACAGCAACAGTTGTAGATAGGTGACTGTTTAAAGCTAACCACCAACACAGCAACAGTTGTAGATAGGTGACTGTTTGAAGCGAACCACCAACACAGCAACAGTTGTAGATAGGTGACTGTTTACAGCTAACCACCAACACAGCAACAGTTGTAGATAGGTGACTGTTTAAAGCTAACCACCAACACAGCAACAGTTGTAGATAGGTGACTGTTTAAAGCTAACCACCAACACAGCAACAGTTGTAGATAGGTGACTGTTTAAAGCTAAGCACCACCACAACAACAGATGTAGATAGGTGATTGTTTAAAGCTAACCACCAACACAGCAACAGTTGTAGATAGGTGACTGTTTAAAGCTAACCACCAACACAGCAACAGTTGTAGATAGGTGACTGTTTAAAGCTAACCACTCAACACAGCAACAGTTGTAGATAGGTGACTGTTTAAAGCTAAGCACCACCACAACAACAGATGTAGATAGGTGACTGTTTAAAGCTAACCACCAACACAGCAACAGTTGTAGATAGGTGACTGTTTAAAGCTAACCACCAACACAGCAACAGTTGTAGATAGGTGACTGTTTAAAGCTAAGCACCACCACAACAACAGATGTAGATAGGTGACTGTTTAAAGCTAACCACCAACACAGCAACAGTTGTAGATAGGTGACTGTTTAAAGCTAACCACCAACACAGCAACAGTTGTAGATAGGTGACTGTTTAAAGCTAAGCACCACCACAACAACAGATGCAGATAGGTGACTGTTTACAGCTAACCACCACCACAACAACAGATGTAGCTAGGTGACTGTTTACAGCTAACCACCCCCACAGTGCTAACACAATAGAGCCGTCGTTCAATAATATCTGTTTCTGGATAGAAGGTGGACCAGGTGACATATCAGTCTTGTTTTGTTTACTCCCCCTCCTCCTCTTCCCTCCTTGTCTTCTTCCCCTCTAGCGTTTTGGCAGTCTTTTTCTGTGTGTGTGTGTGTTTGAGTGGGTCTGATGAGCTTGTCCAGGTTAAAGGGTAATTACTTCAAAGGGGATCTCTGACTGCCGAGAGCGAGGCTGGCGACCGGAGGGGGGGGGGGACTCAACTCCTCGCTGAGAGCACTTAACACAGCCTCACCCCTCCTCACCCCTCAGCCTTCCCCACCTCTCACCTCTCCCCCTCTCCTCTGATTGCCCGCATACCCAATGACATCGCCACCCCTGCTGTTGATTTTCTTACTTTTTCCTCCTTTTCCTTTCTTCAAAGCACCCACTCTGCAGCCCTCTCCACAAATTACAACAGCTCTGGGTTTAGGGGCAATTTGACCAAATGCAGGGCCCCGCAAAATGAGGATGGGAAGTAGTGGTGGTGGAGTGGGTACGGGGAGTAGCTGAAGTGGGGGGGCCGAGGGGGTCTGGAATTAATTACCAATTAATTGGTTAAAGCACCGCACCACTGTGGTAAACACCAGACCTAAATGAGGATTATCCAATTTTGTGGGGTGGGGAGAGGGGAAGAAGGGGGTGGTATGTTGATTCCACAAAAATAGTATTCAGCTCACAAGAGATAACAGCCCCACGTTTGCGTTGGCAATTGTCTGCTCGAAATCTATTATTTTCAGGCCAAAGGTTGGGGAGAAGTACTGGTAAAATAGGACTTTCTGGAGATATAGTCAATGCACACAGTTGTTGAATTGCTCACTTATTGAGTGAGAAGGGGAAAACAAGATTTCCTGGCTGATGACATTTCTTCATTTAAAAAAGACATACAAACAACTACAACGACAGTTTACATTGTACATATGCTATACGATCTCTCCCACTTTCCCCTCCAGTTTCTAACAAGACATTTTGACATATTCCACCATAAACGAGGGAGGAGAAAGAGAAAATGAAGATACAGTGCGATGAGACAGGTGGAAAATTATTCAGAATCCTCTGATGAATTCTAATTCAAGACGATACAGCCAGGGTACATTTCAACCAATTTCGATCAAACGGATGTGATCTACCATATGTCATAGTGAATGCTAATTGGTCAAGATTCCAGAAGACCTCGCCACTGAGCCATATAGCGAGGATCTAAGGAGAGCATTGGTGCTCCAGGGAAATACCTGACGCCACAATCTATCAGCTGCTGAATGGTAGGCCTTAGGTTCAGATTGGAGTACATTTCAGAACGCATTCCATTTCAGACTGTATACCATTTCAGACTGTATTCCATTTTGGACTGAATTCCAATTTAGACTGTATTGCATTTCAGACTGTATTCAAACTATTTCATTTCAGACTGTATTCCATTTTAGGACTGTATTCCAATTTAGACTGTATTCCATTTCAGACTATTCTATTTCAGACTGTATTCCATTTCAGACTGTATTCAAACTATTTCATTTCAGACTATATTCCATTTCAGACCGTATTCAAACTATTTCATTTCAGACTGTATTCCATTTGAGACTGTATTCCATTTTAGGACTGTATTCCAATTTAGACTGTATTCCATTTAAGACTGTATTCCATTTCAGACTGTATTCAAACTATTTCATTTCAGACTAGGTGGTAGAAGGATTACTGTTATACTATTCCAGGTATTCCTTAAAGAGGTAGGGTTTCAAGTGTCTCCGGAAGTTGGTCGTGGGGGAGCTTGTTCCACCATTGGGGTGCCAGTGCAGCGAATAGCTTTGACTGGACTGAGCGGGAACTGTGCTTCCGTAGAGGTAGGGGGCTAGCAGGCCAGAGGTGGATGAACGTAGTGCCCTCGTTTGGGTGTAGGATCAGAGCCTGAAGGTAAGGAGGTGCTGCTCCCTCACAGCTCCGTAGGCAAGCACCATGGTTTTGTAGTAGATGCGAGCTTCAACTGGGAAGCCAGTGGAGTGTGCGGAGGAGCGGGGTGACATGAGAGAACTTGGGAAGGTTGAACACCAGATGGGCTGCAGCATTCTGGATAAGTTGTAGGGGTTTAATGGCACAGGCAGGGAGCCCAGCCAACAGCGCAGTTGCAGTAATCCAGACGAGAGATGACAAGTGCCTGGATTAGGACCTGTGCTGCTTCCTGTGTAAGGTAGGGTCGTACTCGCGAATGTTGTAGAGCATGAACCTGCAGGATCGGGTCACCGCTTTGATGTTAGGGCAGAGAACGACAGGGTGTTGTCCAGGGTCACGCAAGGTTCCTTGCACCTGGGAGGAGGACACAATGGAGTTGTCAACCGTGATGGCGAGATCATGGAGCGGGCAGTCCTTCCCCGGGAGGAATAGCAGCTCCGTCTTGTCGAGGTTCAGCATGAGGTGGTGATCCGACATCCACACTGATATGTCCGGCCAGACATGCAGAGATGTGATTCGCACCTGGTTATCAGAAGGGGGAAAGGATAACATTAATTGTGTGTCGTCTCCTTAGCAACGATAGGAGAGACCATGTGAGGATATGACAGAGCCAAGTGACTTGGTGTATAGAGAGAATAGGAGAGGGCCTAGAACGAGCCCTGGGGGACACCAGTGGTGAGAGCACGTGGTGCGGAGACAGATTCTCGCCACACCACCTGGTAGGAGCGACCTGTCAGGTAGGACGCAATCCAAGAGTGAGCAGCGCCGGACATGCCCAACTCGGAGAGGGTGGAGAGGAGCATCTGATGGTTCACAGTATCAAAGGCAGCAGATAGGTCTAGAAGGATAAGAGCAGAGGAGAGAGAGTTAACTCTAGCAGTGCGGAGAGCCTCCGTGACACAGAGAAGAGCAGTCTCAGTTGAATGACCAGTCTTGAAACCTGACTGATTTGGATCAAGAAGGTCATTCTGAGAGAGATGGCAGGAGAGTTGGCTAGAGACGGCACACTCAAGAGTTTTGGAGAGAAAAGAAAGAAGGGATACTGGTCTGTAGTTGTTGACATCGGAGGGATCGAGTGTAGGTTTTTTGAGGAGGGGTGCAACTCTCGCTCTCTTGAAGACGGAAGGGACATAGCCAGCGTTCAATGATGAGTTGATGAGCGAGGTGAGGTAAGGGAGAAGGTCTCCGGAAATGGTCTGGAGAAGAGAGGAGGGGATAGGGTCAAGTGGGCAGGTTGTTGGGCGGCCGGCCGTCACAAGTCGCAAGATTTCATCTGGAGAGAGAGGGGAGAAAGAAGTCAAAGCATAGGGTAGGGCAGTGTGAGCAGGACCAGCAGTGTCATTTGACTTAATAAATGAGGATCGGATGTCGTCAACCTTCTTTTCAAAATGGTTGACGAAGTCATCCACAGAGAGGGAGGAGGGAGGGGGAGGAGGAGGAGGAGGAGGATTCAGCAGGGAGGAGAAGGTGGCAAACAGCTTCCTAGGGTTAGAGGCAGAGGCTTGAAATTTAGAGTGGTAGAAAGTGGCTTTAGCAGCAGAAACAGAGGAAGAAAATGTAGAGAGGAGGGAGTGAAAAGATGACAGGTCCGCAGGGAGTCTAGTTTTCCTCCATTTCCGCTCGGCTGCCTGGAGCCCTGTTCTGTGAGCTCGCAATGAGTCGTCAAGCCACGGAGCAGGAGGGGAGGACCGAGCCGGCCGGGAGGGTAGGGGACATAGAGAGTCAAAAGATGCAGAAAGGGGAGGAGAGGAGGGTTGAGTAGGCAGAATCAGGAGATCGGAGGGAGAAGGATTTAGCAGAGGGAAGAGATGATAGGATGGAAGAGGAGAGAGTAGCGGGAGAGAGAGAGAGCAAAGGTTGTGACGGCACATTACCATCTGAGTAGGGGCAGAGTGAGTAGTGTTGGAGGAGAGCGAGAGAGAAAAGGATACAAAGTAGTGGTCGGAGACTTGGAGGGGAGTTGCAGTGAGATTAGTAGAAGAACAGCATCTAGAAAAGATGAGGTCAAGCGTATTGCCTGCCTTGTGAGTAGGGGGGACGGTGAGAGAGTGAGGTCAAAAGAGGAAAGGAGGGAAAGAAGGAGGCAGAGAGAAATGAGTCAAAGGCAGACGTAGGAAGGTTAAAGTCACCCAGAACTGTGAGGGGTGAGCCATCCTCAGGAAAGGAACTTATCAAGGCGTCAAGCTCATTGATGAACTCTCCAAGGGAACCTGGAGGGCGATAAGTGATACAAATGTTAAGCTTGAATGGGCTAGTGACTGTGACAGCATGGAATTCAAATGAGGAGATAAACAGATGGGTCAGGGGGAAAAGAGAGAATGTCCACTTGGGAGAGATGAGGATTCCTGTGCCACCGCCGCGCTGACCAGATGCTCTCGGGGTATGCGAGAACACATGATCAGATGAGGAAAGAGCAGTAGGAGTAGCAGTGTTTTCTGTGGTAATCCATGTTTCCGTCAGCGCCAAGAAGTCGAGGGACTGGAGGGTAGCATAGACTGAGATGAACTCTGCCTTGTTGGCCGCAGAACGGCAGTTCCAGAGGCTGCCGGAGACCAGGAACTCCACGTGGGTCGTGCGCGCAGGGACCACCAGATTATAGTATAGAATAGCGCCTGAGAAGATGGCTGCCGTTTTACAGCCCTCTAACCAATTGTACTATTATGTGTGTTTTTCCGCGTTATTTGTAATTTATTCTGTACATAATTTTTTGCCATCGTCTCTTATAACCAAAAAGAGCTTCTGGATATCAGGACAGCGATTACTCACCTCGTATTGGACGAAGATGTTTTCTTCAACGAGTCGGACGCAAAGGATATCCTACAGACACCGACAAGGCCCAAATCCCTGTCATTCGCAGGTGAAAGAGACGGAGATATCGTGAACGTAGGTCGGGGTGCCTTGTAAGGATCCGACGGCGAGCGAGTAAACTGCCTCCACCATCAAACCTATTAGCCAATGTTCAATCATTTGAGAATAAATTGGATGACCTAAGATTACAGTTATCTTACCAACGGGACATTAAAAACTGTAATATCTTATGTTTCACGAGTCGTGGCTGAACGACGACATGGACAACATACAGCTAGCGGGCTATACGCTACATCGGCAGGATAGAACGGCTGACTCCGGTAAGACAAGGGGTGGCGGTCTGTGTATATTTGTAAACAACAGCTGGTGCACAAAATCAAATACTAAGGAAGTCTCAAGGTTTTGCTCGCCTGAGGTAGATATCTTATGATAAGCTGTAGACCACACTATTTACCAAGAGAGTTTTCATCTATATTTTTCATAGCTGTCTATTTACCACCACAAACCAATGCTGGCATTAAGATTGCACTGAATGAGCTGTATAAGGCCATAAGTGAACAGGAAAACGCTCATCCAGAGGCAGTGCTCCTAGTGGCTGGGGACTTTAATGCAGGGAAACTTAAATCCGTTCTACCTCATTTCTACCAGCATGTTAAATGTGCAACCAGAGGAAAAAAAACTCTGGACCACCTTTACTCCACACACAGAGACGCATACAAAGCTCTCCCTCGCCCTCCATTTGGCAAATCTGACCATAACTCTATCCTCCTGATTCCTGCTTATAAGCAAACACTAAAGCAGGAAGCACCAGTGACTCGGTTAATAAAAAAGTGGTCAGACGACGCAGATGCTAAGCTACAGGACTGTTTTGCTAGCACAGACTGGAACATGTTCCGGGATTCTTCAGATAGCATTGAGGAGTACACCACATCAGTCACTGGCTTCATCAATAAGTGCATCGATGATGTCGTCCCCCACAGTGACCGTACGTACATACCCCAACCAGAAGCCATGGATTACAGGCAACATCCGCACTGAGCTAAAGGGTAGAGCTGCCGCTTTCAAGGAGCGGGACTCTAACCCGGACGCTTAAGAAATCCCGCTATGCCCTCCGAAGAACCATCAAACAGGCAAAGAGTCAATACAGGACTAAGATTGAATCGTACTACACCAGCTCTGACGCTCGTCGGATGTGGCAGGGCTTGAAAACTATTACAAACTACAAAGGGAAGCACAGCCGCGAGCTGCCCAGTGACACAAGACTTCAAGACGAGCTAAACCACTTCTATGCTCGCTTCGAGGCAAGTAACACTGAAGGGCATGAGGGAGAGTACCGGAGTGCCAAGTCTAGGTCCAAAAGACTTCTCAACAGCTTCTACCCCCAAGCCATAAGACTCCTGAACAGCTACCCGGACTATTTGCACTGCCCCCCCCACCCCATCTTTTTACACTGCTGCTACTCTGTTAATTATTTATGCATAGTCACTTTAACTCTACCCACATGTACATATTACTTCAACTACCTCAACTAGCCGGTGCCCCCGCACATTGACTCTGCACCGGTACCCCCCTGTATATATAGCCTCCCTACTGTTATTTTATTTTACTTCTGCTCTTTTTTTCTCAACACTTTTTAGTTGTTGTTTTATTTTACTTTTTTATTCAAAAATAAATGCACTGTTGGTTAAGGGCTGTAAGTAAGCATTTCACTGTAATGTCTGCACCTGTTGTATTCGGCGCATGTGGCCAATAAAATTTGATTTTATTTGATTAGAGTGGCAGCAGCTACGCGGTGTGAAGCGTTTGTATGGCCTGTGCAGAGAGGAGAGAACAGGGATAGACAGACACATAGTTGACAGGCTACAGAAAAGGTTACAATAACGCAAAAGAGATTGGAATAAAATTAACTAAACATCTGGGGAAGCGAGAGAGCGGGGCCTCCCTCACTTACCTTTCACTGAAACACTCAAATATAACTCTCCCAACTTCCACTTTAGAAATTATAATTGTTGTAAACTACAGCGGTTCAATGTTTTCTAGGAATAGACTCTAACTTAGTTTATTCAGCTAACTAACTATTCTTCCGTGAAAACCGCCCAGAGCACCGTATCCTATGACGCCATAGCTAACTAGCATGCTAGCATCCAATAACACACGGTTTAGCACCAATAATTGGTTACAACAAACTACCAATAGTGTGTTAACACACTAAACAGATCGTTTGTCGTTTCTAGTTCCTGTCATAACGCATAAATAATTAAACGTTGGCTAGCTATCACAAAGTCAGTCATGCTAGCTACACAAGTGGACTACACATCTCGAATGTTCAGAGAGTGAAGCTTTTTACATATTACCTAGGAGGCTAAGTACGTTCTGTAGCTCCTACAGACCTTATTTCATTTCAGACTGTATTCCATTTCAGACCATATTCCATTTTAGATTGTATTCCATTTTAGGACTGAATTCCATTTCAGACTGTATTTAATTTCAGCTTCTGCAAAAGTGGATGGGAGACACTGGTTTTGGACCTAACTCTAATGCAACCCTAAAATCCCAACTGGACACTGTTGTTGGCCATCCAGAGAAAACATGAGATCCAGAGGTTTTCATCAGTTCTTACTTCAGTTCAAGAACAATGACAACATCAGTGTTATGTCACTTGTCATCGACTGTCATGACATAGTATGACAGCATTATGAAGATGCTATGTCACCACACTTCAAGACTTGAATGACAAAGAGAAGACAAGGGCAGGCTAATTCCAAAACAAACTATAATATATTTGATGAATTACAATCATGCTAAAAGTGGCGATAAATGACGATGATAATAACTACTGTGATTCATCAACGTCACCATCCGTTATCCTACAGTGGCTTAATGTTTCATCAACATACCATCCGTTATCCTACAGTGGCTTAATGTTTCATCAACATACCATCAGTTATCCACGGTGGCTTAATGTTTCATCAACGTACCATCCGTTATCCTACAGTGGCTTAATGTTTCATCAACGTTACCATCAGTTATCCCACGGTGGCTTAATGTTTCATCAACGTACCATCGTTATCTTACGGTGGCTTAATGTTTCATCAACATACCATCCGTTATCCTACAGTGGCTTAATGTTTCATCAACGTACCATCCGTTATCCTCGGTGGCTTAATGTTTCATCAACGTTCCATCCGTTATCCACGGGGCTTAATGTTTCATCCACTCAGGTTGCAGAGGGAACAGACACCATCCTTCATCATCACAGCTCTCTCTCTGCAGTCAGTGAGACCTCAATTCAATCTAGTGTGTCATCATTCCCTTCAGACTGAGCCAGAGATACATTCTCTCCCTAATCATCATGGTTGTCAGCATCCACAAAACCTTGGACCCCGGACTAGCATTTGAGATGTAGATTTTTATGGACACGGGGAAATAAAAACGGTCAACTTCAGGCGGGCGTAGTGGGGGGGTTAGTTCCCGTACTTGGGTGGAGTGGTGGGGTGGGTGGTTCTGCAGTCTGCAATGACAGGAGGTCTTTCAGCACCGTTGGTGGTGCTAGACTGGGCGCATTGGTTACAGTAAATTAGCATTCGAAAGCCGCGGCGCCGCGCTTAGTACATT
The DNA here is from genome assembly GCF_020615455.1 of Coregonus clupeaformis. Taxonomy (NCBI): domain Eukaryota; kingdom Metazoa; phylum Chordata; class Actinopteri; order Salmoniformes; family Salmonidae; genus Coregonus; species Coregonus clupeaformis. The sequence goes on along the minus strand of NW_025533766.1, from coordinate 109,305 downwards.
GCGATTGGGTTCAGCGGAGGCTGTCCCGAGGGATACGTCTGGGGGAGGCGACGCGGCGGCACGGTGGGCGGGACCGGCCTGTCAAAATGTGATAATAAAGCACTAGGGCGCCTGCCGGATGAATGCGTACGAGAGGGCATCCATCTTGAAAACACACGCTGAAGGGGATGCTGCCAAGTGACAGGAGAGAAGCGGCAAGAGAGCAGTGGGGTCTGGAGCTGGTCAGGGTGGTGTGGGGAAGGGAGGGAGGGAGAAAGAGGGGAACTTTTCTGTGGAGCTTAGTGCTCTATAACCCAACTACCTAGGACTGTCCAGTACCTGTTAGACAGAGAGAGAGAGACAGAGAGAGAGAGAAAGAGAGAGTGAGAGAGAGAGAGAGAGAGAGAGAGAGAGAGAGAGAGAGAGAGAGAGAGAGAGAGAGAGAGAGAGAAAGAGAGAGAGAAGAGAGAGAGAAAGAGCGAGAGAGAGAGAGAGAGAGAGAGAGAGAGAGAGAGAGAGAGAGAGAGAGAAAGAGAGAGAGAGAGAGAAGAGAGAGAGAGAGAGTGAGAGAGTGAGAGAGAAAGAGAGAGTGAGAGAGAGAGAGAGAGAGAGAGAGAGAGAGAGAGAGAGAGAGAGAGAGAGAGAGAGAGAGAGAGAGAGAGAGAGAGAGAGAGAGAGAGAGAGAGAGAGAGAGATGAAAAGGAGAACATTTTAATTAAATGGTGGCACGGTGCACTTAACCTTTCCTAATAATGTGTGGCCTGCTGAACCAGCTTCGTTGATGTTTTATCAATATTCTTAATTAATAGCCGCCTGCCATATTTTGGACAGTATTTATACAATATGGCTGAGTAATGAAAATCAATGGCTGGTTAACATTTTTCATATTTCTCTCACTTTAATGTGTTAACGGCTTAGATATTATTTCAAAATGTATATTTGGCTTTTTCAGCAATGTCATAGTTAACCAACAGCATTGTCTACTTGCTTGTCTACTTTCAGTGTCAAACATATACAGTGCAGTGTATCCATACAACTGATTGTTTGAAGCCTTAAACCGGCTGTGATGAGATTGACCTTTCACTCTGTGAGATATGATAGTCATTTCTCACCCACAATGTCCTGGAGGCAATAACCTCCAACCCTCCCAACCCTTCCAATCTGCCCCTCATTTGAAATGACCTGTCTCCCTGTCTGCCTCTCACATTATAGAAACATTATGGAGGCTAAGACCAAAACTGTTTTGTCCTTAACTGGACCACAACAACCCCCAATGCTCCCCTCAACCAGCACATCATTTGACATGACAGGCCTGTCTCCATGTCTGTCTATTGCACCAGTCTGACTGCCTGTCTGTCTGTCTGTCTCCCTGTCTGTCTGTCTGTCACATTATGGAAGCTAAGACCAAACTGTCTCGAACTAGATTGGACCACAATAATCCCCAACCCTGCCAAAAACCCTTCATTTGACACTAAAGTTCCTTGAAATTGTGAAGTGAAACGATGGAACAATAGTGAAACAGAGCAATTCAGTTTGGATTAAGGCTACTTTCACACTGAGAAGAGTGTAGCCCAAAATACCTGAATATCTTTTCCAGCATTTCTTGTCATTTTTACATTTTAGTCATTTAGCAGATGCTCTTATCCAGAGCGACTTACAGTTAGTGAGTGCATACATTATTTATCTTATTTTTCCAACTGGCCCCCCGTGGGAATCAAACCCACAACCCTGGCGTTGCAAAGACCATGCTCTACCAACTGAGCTACATCCCTGCCGGCCATTCCCTCCCCTACCCTGGACGACGCTGGGCCAATTGTGCGCCGCCCCATGGGTCTCCCGGTCACGGCCAGCTACGACAGAGCCTGGATTCGAAACAGGATCTCTAGTGGCACAGCTAGCACTGCGGATGCAGTGCCTCAGACCACTGCGCCACTCGGGGTCTGAGCCCAAACTATCTCCCTGTCTGTCTCTCCCATTATGGAAGCTAACCCCTAACCCACACATCTCTAGTTGGACCACACTGAGACAGCAGGACAAATACTCTCCAACCTCTGTATGTATATGTGAGCATGTGTATATGTTTTTTAAAGGAGTTGGGCATTGGACAATACAGTAATATTCTTCTACTACTGCAGGTCCCTGCCAGCACAGCCCAAGTCAAAGTAAAATGAAGAATTCCTCCCCTGGTTCGTTCATCTGTCGTTGGTTAGTTCCCTCCTGTGTACAGTGTGTGGTAACGGTTGCCACTGTGACAGGCGGGCAGCGCCTGACTGATTAATTACTTTTTCAGAGGTGCTACTAATGGTTCTTTAATTGTTCTCACTTCTCCCGCTCTCTCTCTCTCTCTCTCTCTCTCTCTCTCTCTCTCTCTCTCTCTCTCCTCTCTCTCTCTCTCTCTCTCTCTCGACCGGAGGTCTCTCTCTCTCTCGACCGGAGGTCTCTCTTTCTCTCTCTCTCTCTCGACCAGAGGTCTCTCTTTCTCTCTCTCTCTCTCTTCTCTTCTCTCTCTCTTCTCTCTCTCTCTCTCTCTCTCTTTCTCTCTCTCTCTCTCTCTCTCTCTCTCTCTCTCTCTCTCTCTCTCTCTCTCTCTCTGCTCTCTCTCTCTCCTGTGTGTGTCGTCTCTCTCTCTCTCAGCTAAGGGAGGTGGGAGGTTTGCATGACAGAGGCAAAACCATCTTGACTATTCTCTTAGCCGGCTGGCTGCATGCTTAGCACTGCTAATGTCTCTAATATCTCATGAGTGGGAGTGGGGGGAATGTCATCAGCAAATTGCCATCTCCACATTCGGAAGCTAAAAGCCCAATTACATTTGTATGTTTATTCTATTCTTCTAAGAACTACATGTAGTCAAATGCATGTGGAGAGGTGAGTATATAGTATGTACTACTGAAACCTTTGCAGGTCTGATTCAAAGATTCCCAAAAAGGTGAAACACTTGATCGGACAGATTCATAAACCATTCCAAACTCCCAACCAAACCAACCAATCTCCCCAGTCCCTGCCGGTGACAAGTATACCCACAACATGATGCTGGCACCATAATACTTGAAAATACAGAGGATCAACAACATTGCATTCACTCCACATTACTGGCATGTATGACAACGTGAAAAGAAGGTGTGTTAAAAAGCCTGTGTTAAGAAATCCAGAAAAAAAGAATCCATTCTGTTTTCAACAAGGCTGTTCAGTAGTAGAGCAAGACTTTAAAACTATAGGTTTGGGTCAAATCCAATACAACAGAGTGAAACCCTCTGTATTTTTAAGTATTGTGGTGGCAGCATCATGTTATGGGTATACTTGTCACCGGCAAAGACTGGGGAGTTTGTCAGGATCAAAATAAATATGAAAGGAGCAAGCCCAGATAAAAAGTTAGAGGAAAACCCGCCTTAGTCTTCTGAAAACCCTGCGATAGATTAAAACAATTCTGAGGGACAATTACACCATTTTAATGCAAAGACACACTAGAATGGCTTTCCAAGACGTGTTGTTCCTGAGCGGTCCACTCTCAGTCCTGACTTAAATTTGCCTGAAAATCAGAGACATGGTTTTAATATTTCCTGTCCATCAATGATTCCAACTAAATTTTATGACCTTGAGCAATTTTTGACCAAAACAATGAATATTCTTGCCCTAAGAGTTGTGCAAAGTTGGTAGAATCTTATTCAAAATGATTCACAATTGTAATGGCTGTCAAAGGTGGTTCCACCAAGAATTAACTCTTGGGGTGTGAAGACATACGCAATAAAAACATCTTAGTTAAAAAAATATATATATACTGTATATATATATATATAGAGGAAAATGTTCTATAATTCTTCTTTCACTTTGAAGCTGTAGAGTAGGTTGTGTAGATCGGTAGGAAGAAAAATGTAATCCTTTTTTAGATTACATTTTAAAGTAGCAAAATGTGAAGACTGTCCAAGGGGTGTGTAGACTTTCACTAGGCACTGTATATGGTTTTAGAAATCAAATAACCCAGCAGTGTTATTATACACATAAAACCATATCTATACAGCAGATGAAGCCATACCAATGACCTGTATATAAGGGTCCTGTGGAGGGTTTAGGTTCTAATGCATGGCCCCTGTACCCTGCCATGTGTCTGCCTGCTGCCCTGCCTCACGACAGTTATGGGCCTCAAGATAAGATAAGCCTCCTGGTGAGGGAGAAACACAACAAACAGCATGCGTCTGCCGCCATGAGCTTCTCACACTGACACAGAGAAGGATTCACCTGACTAGCCAAAGACCAGCCCTGGTTACATAGCTACTAGAAATATATAGAGGTGGGGTCATAAATACAGTGGGGGAAAAAAGTATTTAGTCA